>NW_028248506.1:0-369000 GCF_964263255.1 Lissotriton vulgaris | reverse complement strand
TTCGACATGTCCGGAGTCATCGTTTTTCATCCGAAAATCGATTTTTTGGACTGTACCAAAAATGATTTAAAATGTCAATTGGATCATGCCTCATGTTGAATAACCACTTTTTAAACCCTCACAGTGACCAAAATTGCCATTTTTACAGAGTTTTGCTTACTCAAAAGCTTCAATTTTGACCCGTTTCAGGCACAGAAATGACTTTAAACACACTTATTTTAGTTGAAAAAGTCATAATGCACATCCAACAGTCCTTTAGAGTCAAAAGATTAAATGTTAAAATTTCATCATTATAGACCATTTTGGGAACGTTCGACATGTCCGGAGTCATCGTTTTTCATCCGAAAATCGATTTTTTGGACTGTACCAAAAATGATTCAAAATGTCAATTGGATCGTGCCTCATGTTGAATAACCACTTTTTAAACCCTCACAGTGACCAAAATTGCCATTTTTACAGAGTTTTGCTTACTCAAAAGCTTCAATTTTGACCCGTTTCAGGCACAGAAATGACTTTAAACACACTTATTTTAGTTGAAAAAGTCATAATTCACATCCAACAGTCATTTAGAGTCAAAAGATTAAATGTTAAAATTTCATCATTATAGACCATTTTGGGAACGTTCGACATGTCCGGAGTCATCGTTTTTCATCCGAAAATTGATTTTTTGGACTGTACCAAAAATGATTCAAAATGTCAATTGGATCATGCCTCATGTTGAATAACCACTTTTTAAACCCTCACAGTGACCAAAATGGCCATTTTTACAGAGTTTTGCTTACTCAAAAGCTTCAATTTTGACCCGTTTCAGTCACAGAAATGAATTTAAACACACTTATTTTAGTTGAAAAAGTCATAATTCACATCCAACAGTCATTTAGAGTCAAAAGATTAAATGTTAAAATGTCATTATTATAGACCATTTTGGGAACGTTCGACATGTCCGGAGTCATCGTTTTTCATCCGAAAATCGATTTTTTGGACTGTACCAAAAATGATTCAAAATGTCAATTGGATCGTGCCTCATGTTGAATAACCACTTTTTAAACCCTCACAGTGACCAAAATGGCCATTTTTACAGAGTTTTGCTTACTCAAAAGCTTCAATTTTGACCCGTTTCAGTCACAGAAATGACTTTAAACACACTTATTTTAGTTGAAAAAATCATAATTCACATCCAACAGTCATTTAGAGTCAAAAGATTAAATGTTAACATTTCATCATTATAGACCATTTTGGGAACGTTCGACATGTCCGGAGTCATCGTTTTTCATCCGAAAATCGATTTTTTGGACTGTACCAAAAATGATTTAAAATGTCAATTGGATCGTGCCTCATGTTGAATAACCACTTTTTAAACCCTCACAGTGACCAAAATGGCCATTTTTACAGAGTTTTGCTTACTCAAAAACTTCAATTTTGACCCGTTTCAGTCACAGAAATGACTTTAAACACACTTATTTTAGTTGAAAAAGTCATAATTCACATCCAACAGTCATTTAGAGTCAAAAGATTAAATGTTAAAATTTCATCATTATAGACCATTTTGGGAACGTTCGACATGTCCGGAGTCATCGTTTTTCATCCGAAAATCAATTTTTTGGACTGTACCAAAAATGATTCAAAATGTCAATTGGATCATGCCTCATGTTGAATAACCACTTTTTAAACCCTCACAGTGACCAAAATTGCCATTTTTACAGAGTTTTGGTTACTCAAAAGCTTCAATTTTGACCCGTTTCAGTCACAAAAATTACTTTAAACACACTTATTTTAGTTGAAAAAGTCATAATTCACATCCAACGGTCATTTAGAGTCAAAAGATTAAATGTTAAAATTTCTTCATTATAGACCATTTTGGGAACGTTCAACATGTCCGGAGTCATCGTTTTTCATCCGAAAATTGATTTTTTGGACTGTACCAAAAATGATTCAAAATGTCAATTGGATCGTGCCTCATGTTGAATAACCACTTTTTAAACCCTCACAGTGACCAAAAGTGCCATTTTTACAGAGTTTTGCTTACTCAAAAGCTTCAATTTTGACCCGTTTCAGGCACAGAAATGACTTTAAACACACTTATTTTAGTTGAAAAAGTCATAATTCACATCCAACAGTCATTTAGAGTCAAAAGATTAAATGTTAAAATTTCATCATTATAGACCATTTTGGGAACGTTCGACATGTCCGGAGTCATCGTTTTTCATCCGAAAATTGATTTTTGGGACTGTACCAAAAATGATTCAAAATGTCAATTGGATCGTGCCTCATGTTGAATAACTACTTTTTAAACCCTCACAGTGCCCAAAAGTGCCATTTTTACAGAGTTTTGCTTACTCAAAAGCTTCAATTTTGACCCGTTTCAGGCACAGAAATGACTTTAAACACACTTATTTTAGTTGAAAAAGTCATAATTCACATCCAACAGTCATTTAGAGTCAAAAGATTAAATGTTAAAATTTCATCATTATTGACCATTTTGGGAAAGTTCGACATGTCCGGAGTCATCGTTTTTCATCCGAAAATTGATTTTTTGGACTGTACCAAAAATGATTCAAAATGTCAATTGGATCGTGCCTCATGTTGAATAACCACTTTTTAAACCCTCACAGTGACCAAAAGTGCCATTTTTACAGAGTTTTGCTTACTCAAAAGCTTCAATTTTGACCCGTTTCAGGCACAGAAATGACTTTAAACACACTTATTTTAGTTGAAAAAGTCATAATTCACATCCAACAGTCATTTAGAGTCAAAAGATTAAATGTTAAAATTTCATCATTATAGACCATTTTGGGAATGTTCGACATGTCCGGAGTCATCGTTTTTCATCCGAAAATTGATTTTTGGGACTGTACCAAAAATGATTCAAAATGTCAATTGGATCGTGCCTCATGTTGAATAACTACTTTTTAAACCCTCACAGTGCCCAAAAGTGCCATTTTTACAGAGTTTTGCTTACTCAAAAGCTTCAATTTTGACCCGTTTCAGGCACAGAAATGACTTTAAACACACTTATTTTAGTTGAAAAAGTCATAATTCACATCCAACAGTCATTTAGAGTCAAAAGATTAAATGTTAAAATTTCATCATTATTGACCATTTTGGGAAAGTTCGACATGTCCGGAGTCATCGTTTTTCATCCGAAAATTGATTTTTTGGACTGTACCAAAAATGATTCAAAATGTCAATTGGATCGTGCCTCATGTTGAATAACCTCTTTTTAAACCCTCACAGTGACCAAAATTGCCATTTTTACAGAGTTTTGCTTACTCAAAAGCTTCAATTTTGACCCGTTTCAGGCACAGAAATGACTTTAAACACACTTATTTTAGTTGAAAAAGTCATAATTCACATCCAACAGTCATTTAGAGTCAAAAGATTAAATGTTAAAATTTCATCATTATAGACCATTTTGGGAACGTTCGACATGTCCGGAGTCATCGTTTTTCATCCGAAAATCGATTTTTTGGACTGTACCAAAAATGATTCAAAATGTCAATTGGATCATGCCTCATGTTGAATAACCACTTTTTAAACCCTCAAAGTGACCAAAATTGCCATTTTTACAGAGTTTTGCTTACTCAAAAGCTTCAATTTTGACCCGTTTCAGGCACAGAAATGACTTTAAACACACTTATTTAAGTTGAAAAAGTCATATTTCACATCCAACAGTCATTTAGAGTCAAAAGATTAAATGTTAAAATTTCATCATTATAGACCATTTTGGGAACGTTCGACATGTCCGGAGTCATCGTTTTTCATCCGAAAATTGATTTTTTGGACTGTACCAAAAATGATTCAAAATGTCAATTGGATCGTGCCTCATGTTGAATACCCACTTTTTAAACCCTCACAGTGCCCAAAAGTGCCATTTTTACAGAGTTTTGCTTACTCAAAAGCTTCAATTTTGACCCGTTTCAGGCACAGAAATGACTTTAAACACACTTATTTTAGTTGAAAAAGTCATAATTCACATCCAACAGTCATTTACAGTCAAAAGATTAAATGTTAAAATTTCATCATTATAGACCATTTTGGGAACGTTCGACATGTCCGGAGTCATCGTTGTTCATCCGAAAATTGATTTTTTGGACTGTACCAAAAATGATTCAAAATGTCAATTGGATCTTGCCTCGTGTTGAATAACCACTTTTTAAACCCTCACAGTGACCAAAAGTGCCATTTTTACAGAGTTTTGCTTACTCAAAAGCTTCAATTTTGACCCGTTTCAGGCACAGAAATGACTTTAAACACACTTATTTTAGTTGAAAAAGTCATAATGCACATCCAACAGTCATTTACAGTCAAAAGATTAAATGTTAAAATTTCATCATTATAGACCATTTTGGGAACGTTCGACATGTCCGGAGTCATCGTTTTTCATCCGAAAATTGATTTTTTGGACTGTACCAAAAATGATTCAAAATGTCAATTGGATCGTGCCTCATGTTGAATAACCACTTTTTAAACCCTCACAGTGACCAAAAGTGCCATTTTTACAGAGTTTTGCTTACTCAAAAGCTTCAATTTTGACCCGTTTCAGGCACAGAAATGACTTTAAACACACTTATTTTAGTTGAAAAAGTCATAATTCACATCCAACAGTCATTTAGAGTCAAAAGATTAAATGTTAAAATTTCATCATTATAGACCATTTTGGGAACGTTCAACATGTCCGGAGTCATCGTTTTTCATCCGAAAATCGATTTTTTAGACTGTACCAAAAATGATTCAAAATGTCAATTGGATCGTGCCTCATGTTGAATAACCACTTTTTAAACCCTCACAGTGACCAAAAGTGCCATTTTTACAGAGTTTTGCTTACTCAAAAGCTTCAATTTTGACCCGTTTCAGGCACAGAAATGACTTTAAACACACTTATTTTAGTTGAAAAAGTCATAATTCACATCCAACAGTCATTTAGAGTCAAAAGATTAAATGTTAAAATTTCATCATTATAGACCATTTTGGGAACGTTCGGCATGTCCGGAGTCATCGTTTTTCATCCGAAAATTGATTTTTTGGACTGTACCAAAAATGGTTCAAAATGTCAATTGGATCGTGCCTCATGTTGAATAACCACTTTTTAAACCCTCACAGTGACCAAAAGTGCCATTTTTACAGAGTTTTGCTTACTCAAAAGCTTCAATTTTGACCCGTTTCAGGCACAGAAATGACTTTAAACACACTTATTTTAGTTGAAAAAGTCATAATTCACATCCAACAGTCATTTAGAGTCAAAAGATTAAATGTTAAAATTTCATCATTATAGACCATTTTGGGAACGTTCGACATGTCCGGAGTCATCGTTTTTCATCCGAAAATTGATTTTTTGGACTGTACCAAAAATGATTCAAAATGTCAATTGGATCGTGCCTTATGTTGAATAACCACTTTTTAAACCCTCACAGTGACCAAAATTGCCATTTTTACAGAGTTTTGCTTACTCAAAAGCTTCAATTTTGACCCGTTTCAGGCACAGAAATGACTTTAAACACACTTATTTTAGTTGAAAAAGTCATAATTCACATCCAACAGTCATTTAGAGTCAAAAGATTAAATGTTAAAATTTCATCATTATAGACCATTTTGGGAACGTTCGACATGTCCGGAGTCATCGTTTTTCATCCGAAAATTGATTTTTTGGACTGTACCAAAAATGATTCAAAATGTCAATTGGATCATGCCTCATGTTGAATAACCACTTTTTAAACCCTCACAGTGACCAAAATTGCCATTTTTACAGAGTTTTGCTTACTCAAAAGCTTCAATTTTGAACCGTTTCAGGCACAGAAATGACTTTAAACACACTTATTTTAGTTGAAAAAGTCATAATTCACATCCAACAGTCATTTAGAGTCAAAAGATTAAATGTTAAAATTTCATCATTATAGACCATTTTGGGAATGTTCGACATGTCCGGAGTCATCGTTTTTCATCCGAAAATTGATTTTTTGGACTGTACCAAAAATGATTCAAAATGTCAATTGGATCGTGCCTCATGTTGAATAACCACTTTTTGAACCCTCACAGTGACCAAAATGGCCATTTTTACAGAGTTTTGCTTACTCAAAAGCTTCAATTTTGACCCGTTTCAGTCACAGAAATGACTTTAAACACACTTATTTTAGTTGAAAAAATCATAATTCACATCCAACAGTCATTTAGAGTCAAAAGATTAAATGTTAAAATTTCATCATGATAGACCATTTTGGGAACGTTCGACATGTCCGGAGTCATCGTTTTTCATCCGAAAATCGATTTTTTGGACTGTACAAAAAATGATTCAAAATGTCAATTGGATCATGCCTCATGTTGAATAACCACTTTTTAAACCCTCACAGTGACCAAAATTGCCATTTTTACAGAGTTTTGCTTACTCAAAAGCTTCAATTTTGACCCGTTTCAGGCACAGAAATGACTTTAAACACACTTATTTTAGTTGAAAAAGTCATAATTCACATCCAACAGTCATTTAGAGTCAAAAGATTAAATGTTAAAATGTCATCATTATAGACCATTTTGGGAACGTTCGACATGTCCGGAGTCATCGTTTTTCATCCGAAAATCGATTTTTTGGACTGTACAAAAAATGATTCAAAATGTCAATTGGATCATGCCTCATGTTGAATAACCACTTTTTAAACCCTCACAGTGACCAAAATTGCCATTTTTACAGAGTTTTGATTACTCAAAAGCTTCAATTTTGACCCGTTTCAGTCACAAAAATTACTTTAAACACACTTATTTTAGTTGAAAAAGTCATAGTTCACATCCAACGGTCATTTAGAGTCAAAAGATTAAATGTTAAAATTTCTTCATTATAGACCATTTTGGGAATGTTCGACATGTCCGGAGTCATCGTTTTTCATCCGAAAATCGATTTTTTGGACTGTACCAAAAATGATTCAAAATGTCAATTGGATCGTGCCTCATGTTGAATAACCACTTTTTAAACCCTCACAGTGACCAAAATGGCCATTTTTACAGAGTTTTGCTTACTCAAAAGCTTCAATTTTGACCCGTTTCAGTCACAGAAATGACTTTAAACACACTTATTTTAGTTGAAAAAATCATAATTCACATCCAACAGTCATTTAGAGTCAAAAGATTAAATGTTAACATTTCATCATTATAGACCATTTTGGGAACGTTCGACATGTCCGGAGTCATCGTTTTTCATCCGAAAATCGATTTTTTGGACTGTACCAAAAATGATTTAAAATGTCAATTGGATCGTGCCTCATGTTGAATAACCACTTTTTAAACCCTCACAGTGACCAAAATGGCCATTTTTACAGAGTTTTGCTTACTCAAAAACTTCAATTTTGACCCGTTTCAGTCACAGAAATGACTTTAAACACACTTATTTTAGTTGAAAAAGTCATAATTCACATCCAACAGTCATTTAGAGTCAAAAGATTAAATGTTAAAATTTCATCATTATAGACCATTTTGGGAACGTTCGACATGTCCGGAGTCATCGTTTTTCATCCGAAAATCAATTTTTTGGACTGTACCAAAAATGATTCAAAATGTCAATTGGATCATGCCTCATGTTGAATAACCACTTTTTAAACCCTCACAGTGACCAAAATTGCCATTTTTACAGAGTTTTGGTTACTCAAAAGCTTGAATTTTGACCCGTTTCAGTCACAAAAATTACTTTAAACACACTTATTTTAGTTGAAAAAGTCATAATTCACATCCAACGGTCATTTAGAGTCAAAAGATTAAATGTTAAAATTTCTTCATTATAGACCATTTTGGGAACGTTCAACATGTCCGGAGTCATCGTTTTTCATCCGAAAATTGATTTTTTGGACTGTACCAAAAATGATTCAAAATGTCAATTGGATCGTGCCTCATGTTGAATAACCACTTTTTAAACCCTCACAGTGACCAAAAGTGCCATTTTTACAGAGTTTTGCTTACTCAAAAGCTTCAATTTTGACCCGTTTCAGGCACAGAAATGACTTTAAACACACTTATTTTAGTTGAAAAAGTCATAATTCACATCCAACAGTCATTTAGAGTCAAAAGATTAAATGTTAAAATTTCATCATTATAGACCATTTTGGGAACGTTCGACATGTCCGGAGTCATCGTTTTTCATCCGAAAATTGATTTTTGGGACTGTACCAAAAATGATTCAAAATGTCAATTGGATCGTGCCTCATGTTGAATAACTACTTTTTAAACCCTCACAGTGCCCAAAAGTGCCATTTTTACAGAGTTTTGCTTACTCAAAAGCTTCAATTTTGACCCGTTTCAGGCACAGAAATGACTTTAAACACACTTATTTTAGTTGAAAAAGTCATAATTCACATCCAACAGTCATTTAGAGTCAAAAGATTAAATGTTAAAATTTCATCATTATTGACCATTTTGGGAAAGTTCGACATGTCCGGAGTCATCGTTTTTCATCCGAAAATTGATTTTTTGGACTGTACCAAAAATGATTCAAAATGTCAATTGGATCGTGCCTCATGTTGAATAACCACTTTTTAAACCCTCACAGTGACCAAAAGTGCCATTTTTACAGAGTTTTGCTTACTCAAAAGCTTCAATTTTGACCCGTTTCAGGCACAGAAATGACTTTAAACACACTTATTTTAGTTGAAAAAGTCATAATTCACATCCAACAGTCATTTAGAGTCAAAAGATTAAATGTTAAAATTTCATCATTATAGACCATTTTGGGAATGTTCGACATGTCCGGAGTCATCGTTTTTCATCCGAAAATTGATTTTTGGGACTGTACCAAAAATGATTCAAAATGTCAATTGGATCGTGCCTCATGTTGAATAACTACTTTTTAAACCCTCACAGTGCCCAAAAGTGCCATTTTTACAGAGTTTTGCTTACTCAAAAGCTTCAATTTTGACCCGTTTCAGGCACAGAAATGACTTTAAACACACTTATTTTAGTTGAAAAAGTCATAATTCACATCCAACAGTCATTTAGAGTCAAAAGATTAAATGTTAAAATTTCATCATTATTGACCATTTTGGGAAAGTTCGACATGTCCGGAGTCATCGTTTTTCATCCGAAAATTGATTTTTTGGACTGTACCAAAAATGATTCAAAATGTCAATTGGATCGTGCCTCATGTTGAATAACCTCTTTTTAAACCCTCACAGTGACCAAAATTGCCATTTTTACAGAGTTTTGCTTACTCAAAAGCTTCAATTTTGACCCGTTTCAGGCACAGAAATGACTTTAAACACACTTATTTTAGTTGAAAAAGTCATAATTCACATCCAACAGTCATTTAGAGTCAAAAGATTAAATGTTAAAATTTCATCATTATAGACCATTTTGGGAACGTTCGACATGTCCGGAGTCATCGTTTTTCATCCGAAAATCGATTTTTTGGACTGTACCAAAAATGATTCAAAATGTCAATTGGATCATGCCTCATGTTGAATAACCACTTTTTAAACCCTCAAAGTGACCAAAATTGCCATTTTTACAGAGTTTTGCTTACTCAAAAGCTTCAATTTTGACCCGTTTCAGGCACAGAAATGACTTTAAACACACTTATTTAAGTTGAAAAAGTCATATTTCACATCCAACAGTCATTTAGAGTCAAAAGATTAAATGTTAAAATTTCATCATTATAGACCATTTTGGGAACGTTCGACATGTCCGGAGTCATCGTTTTTCATCCGAAAATTGATTTTTTGGACTCTACCAAAAATGATTCAAAATGTCAATTGGATCGTGCCTCATGTTGAATACCCACTTTTTAAACCCTCACAGTGCCCAAAAGTGCCATTTTTACAGAGTTTTGCTTACTCAAAAGCTTCAATTTTGACCCGTTTCAGGCACAGAAATGACTTTAAACACACTTATTTTAGTTGAAAAAGTCATAATTCACATCCAACAGTCATTTACAGTCAAAAGATTAAATGTTAAAATTTCATCATTATAGACCATTTTGGGAACGTTCGACATGTCCGGAGTCATCGTTGTTCATCCGAAAATTGATTTTTTGGACTGTACCAAAAATGATTCAAAATGTCAATTGGATCTTGCCTCGTGTTGAATAACCACTTTTTAAACCCTCACAGTGACCAAAAGTGCCATTTTTACAGAGTTTTGCTTACTCAAAAGCTTCAATTTTGACCCGTTTCAGGCACAGAAATGACTTTAAACACACTTATTTTAGTTGAAAAAGTCATAATGCACATCCAACAGTCATTTACAGTCAAAAGATTAAATGTTAAAATTTCATCATTATAGACCATTTTGGGAACGTTCGACATGTCCGGAGTCATCGTTTTTCATCCGAAAATTGATTTTTTGGACTGTACCAAAAATGATTCAAAATGTCAATTGGATCGTGCCTCATGTTGAATAACCACTTTTTAAACCCTCACAGTGACCAAAAGTGCCATTTTTACAGAGTTTTGCTTACTCAAAAGCTTCAATTTTGACCCGTTTCAGGCACAGAAATGACTTTAAACACACTTATTTTAGTTGAAAAAGTCATAATTCACATCCAACAGTCATTTAGAGTCAAAAGATTAAATGTTAAAATTTCATCATTATAGACCATTTTGGGAACGTTCAACATGTCCGGAGTCATCGTTTTTCATCCGAAAATCGATTTTTTAGACTGTACCAAAAATGATTCAAAATGTCAATTGGATCGTGCCTCATGTTGAATAACCACTTTTTAAACCCTCACAGTGACCAAAAGTGCCATTTTTACAGAGTTTTGCTTACTCAAAAGCTTCAATTTTGACCCGTTTCAGGCACAGAAATGACTTTAAACACACTTATTTTAGTTGAAAAAGTCATAATTCACATCCAACAGTCATTTAGAGTCAAAAGATTAAATGTTAAAATTTCATCATTATAGACCATTTGGGAACGTTCGGCATGTCCGGAGTCATCGTTTTTCATCCGAAAATTGATTTTTTGGACTGTACCAAAAATGGTTCAAAATGTCAATTGGATCGTGCCTCATGTTGAATAACCACTTTTTAAACCCTCACAGTGACCAAAAGTGCCATTTTTACAGAGTTTTGCTTACTCAAAAGCTTCAATTTTGACCCGTTTCAGGCACAGAAATGACTTTAAACACACTTATTTTAGTTGAAAAAGTCATAATTCACATCCAACAGTCATTTAGAGTCAAAAGATTAAATGTTAAAATTTCATCATTATAGACCATTTTGGGAACGTTCGACATGTCCGGAGTCATCGTTTTTCATCCGAAAATTGATTTTTTGGACTGTACCAAAAATGATTCAAAATGTCAATTGGATCGTGCCTTATGTTGAATAACCACTTTTTAAACCCTCACAGTGACCAAAATTGCCATTTTTACAGAGTTTTGCTTACTCAAAAGCTTCAATTTTGACCCGTTTCAGGCACAGAAATGACTTTAAACACACTTATTTTAGTTGAAAAAGTCATAATTCACATCCAACAGTCATTTAGAGTCAAAAGATTAAATGTTAAAATTTCATCATTATAGACCATTTTGGGAACGTTCGACATGTCCGGAGTCATCGTTTTTCATCCGAAAATTGATTTTTTGGACTGTACCAAAAATGATTCAAAATGTCAATTGGATCATGCCTCATGTTGAATAACCACTTTTTAAACCCTCACAGTGACCAAAATTGCCATTTTTACAGTGTTTTGCTTACTCAAAAGCTTCAATTTTGACCCGTTTCAGTCACAGAAATGACTTTAAACACACTTATTTTAGTTGAAAAAGTCATAATCCACATCCAACAGTCATTTAGAGTCAAAAGATTAAATGTTCAAATTTCATCATTAATAGACCATTTTGGGAACGTTCGACATGTCCGGAGTCATCGTTTTTCATCCGAAAATCGATTTTTTGGACTGTACCAAAAATGATTTAAAATGTCAATTGGATCATGCCTCATGTTGAATAACCACTTTTTAAACCCTCACAGTGACCAAAATTGCCATTTTTACAGAGTTTTGCTTACTCAAAAGCTTCAATTTTGACCCGTTTCAGGCACAGAAATGACTTTAAACACACTTATTTTAGTTGAAAAAGTCATAATGCACATCCAACAGTCCTTTAGAGTCAAAAGATTAAATGTTAAAATTTCATCATTATAGACCATTTTGGGAACGTTCGACATGTCCGGAGTCATCGTTTTTCATCCGAAAATCGATTTTTTGGACTGTACCAAAAATGATTCAAAATGTCAATTGGATCGTGCCTCATGTTGAATAACCACTTTTTAAACCCTCACAGTGACCAAAATTGCCATTTTTACAGAGTTTTGCTTACTCAAAAGCTTCAATTTTGACCCGTTTCAGGCACAGAAATGACTTTAAACACACTTATTTTAGTTGAAAAAGTCATAATTCACATCCAACAGTCATTTAGAGTCAAAAGATTAAATGTTAAAATTTCATCATTATAGACCATTTTGGGAACGTTCGACATGTCCGGAGTCATCGTTTTTCATCCGAAAATTGATTTTTTGGACTGTACCAAAAATGATTCAAAATGTCAATTGGATCATGCCTCATGTTGAATAACCACTTTTTAAACCCTCACAGTGACCAAAATGGCCATTTTTACAGAGTTTTGCTTACTCAAAAGCTTCAATTTTGACCCGTTTCAGTCACAGAAATGAATTTAAACACACTTATTTTAGTTGAAAAAGTCATAATTCACATCCAACAGTCATTTAGAGTCAAAAGATTAAATGTTAAAATGTCATTATTATAGACCATTTTGGGAACGTTCGACATGTCCGGAGTCATCGTTTTTCATCCGAAAATCGATTTTTTGGACTGTACCAAAAATGATTCAAAATGTCAATTGGATCGTGCCTCATGTTGAATAACCACTTTTTAAACCCTCACAGTGACCAAAATGGCCATTTTTACAGAGTTTTGCTTACTCAAAAGCTTCAATTTTGACCCGTTTCAGTCACAGAAATGACTTTAAACACACTTATTTTAGTTGAAAAAATCATAATTCACATCCAACAGTCATTTAGAGTCAAAAGATTAAATGTTAACATTTCATCATTATAGACCATTTTGGGAACGTTCGACATGTCCGGAGTCATCGTTTTTCATCCGAAAATCGATTTTTTGGACTGTACCAAAAATGATTTAAAATGTCAATTGGATCGTGCCTCATGTTGAATAACCACTTTTTAAACCCTCACAGTGACCAAAATGGCCATTTTTACAGAGTTTTGCTTACTCAAAAACTTCAATTTTGACCCGCTTCAGTCACAGAAATGACTTTAAACACACTTATTTTAGTTGAAAAAGTCATAATTCACATCCAACAGTCATTTAGAGTCAAAAGATTAAATGTTAAAATTTCATCATTATAGACCATTTTGGGAACGTTCGACATGTCCGGAGTCATCGTTTTTCATCCGAAAATCAATTTTTGGACTGTACCAAAAATGATTCAAAATGTCAATTGGATCATGCCTCATGTTGAATAACCACTTTTTAAACCCTCACAGTGACCAAAATTGCCATTTTTACAGAGTTTTGGTTACTCAAAAGCTTCAATTTTGACCCGTTTCAGTCACAAAAATTACTTTAAACACACTTATTTTAGTTGAAAAAGTCATAATTCACATCCAACGGTCATTTAGAGTCAAAAGATTAAATGTTAAAATTTCTTCATTATAGACCATTTTGGGAACGTTCAACATGTCCGGAGTCATCGTTTTTCATCCGAAAATTGATTTTTTGGACTGTACCAAAAATGATTCAAAATGTCAATTGGATCGTGCCTCATGTTGAATAACCACTTTTTAAACCCTCACAGTGACCAAAAGTGCCATTTTTACAGAGTTTTGCTTACTCAAAAGCTTCAATTTTGACCCGTTTCAGGCACAGAAATGACTTTAAACACACTTATTTTAGTTGAAAAAGTCATAATTCACATCCAACAGTCATTTAGAGTCAAAAGATTAAATGTTAAAATTTCATCATTATAGACCATTTTGGGAACGTTCGACATGTCCGGAGTCATCGTTTTTCATCCGAAAATTGATTTTTGGGACTGTACCAAAAATGATTCAAAATGTCAATTGGATCGTGCCTCATGTTGAATAACTACTTTTTAAACCCTCACAGTGCCCAAAAGTGCCATTTTTACAGAGTTTTGCTTACTCAAAAGCTTCAATTTTGACCCGTTTCAGGCACAGAAATGACTTTAAACACACTTATTTTAGTTGAAAAAGTCATAATTCACATCCAACAGTCATTTAGAGTCAAAAGATTAAATGTTAAAATTTCATCATTATTGACCATTTTGGGAAAGTTCGACATGTCCGGAGTCATCGTTTTTCATCCGAAAATTGATTTTTTGGACTGTACCAAAAATGATTCAAAATGTCAATTGGATCGTGCCTCATGTTGAATAACCACTTTTTAAACCCTCACAGTGACCAAAAGTGCCATTTTTACAGAGTTTTGCTTACTCAAAAGCTTCAATTTTGACCCGTTTCAGGCACAGAAATGACTTTTAAACACACTTATTTTAGTTGAAAAAGTCATAATTCACATCCAACAGTCATTTAGAGTCAAAAGATTAAATGTTAAAATTTCATCATTATAGACCATTTTGGGAATGTTCGACATGTCCGGAGTCATCGTTTTTCATCCGAAAATTGATTTTTGGGACTGTACCAAAAATGATTCAAAATGTCAATTGGATCGTGCCTCATGTTGAATAACTACTTTTTAAACCCTCACAGTGCCCAAAAGTGCCATTTTTACAGAGTTTTGCTTACTCAAAAGCTTCAATTTTGACCCGTTTCAGGCACAGAAATGACTTTAAACACACTTATTTTAGTTGAAAAAGTCATAATTCACATCCAACAGTCATTTAGAGTCAAAAGATTAAATGTTAAAATTTCATCATTATTGACCATTTTGGGAAAGTTCGACATGTCCGGAGTCATCGTTTTTCATCCGAAAATTGATTTTTTGGACTGTACCAAAAATGATTCAAAATGTCAATTGGATCGTGCCTCATGTTGAATAACCTCTTTTTAAACCCTCACAGTGACCAAAATTGCCATTTTTACAGAGTTTTGCTTACTCAAAAGCTTCAATTTTGACCCGTTTCAGGCACAGAAATGACTTTAAACACACTTATTTTAGTTGAAAAAGTCATAATTCACATCCAACAGTCATTTAGAGTCAAAAGATTAAATGTTAAAATTTCATCATTATAGACCATTTTGGGAACGTTCGACATGTCCGGAGTCATCGTTTTTCATCCGAAAATCGATTTTTTGGACTGTACCAAAAATGATTCAAAATGTCAATTGGATCATGCCTCATGTTGAATAACCACTTTTTAAACCCTCAAAGTGACCAAAATTGCCATTTTTACAGAGTTTTGCTTACTCAAAAGCTTCAATTTTGACCCGTTTCAGGCACAGAAATGACTTTAAACACACTTATTTAAGTTGAAAAAGTCATATTTCACATCCAACAGTCATTTAGAGTCAAAAGATTAAATGTTAAAATTTCATCATTATAGACCATTTTGGGAACGTTCGACATGTCCGGAGTCATCGTTTTTCATCCGAAAATTGATTTTTTGGACTGTACCAAAAATGATTCAAAATGTCAATTGGATCGTGCCTCATGTTGAATACCCACTTTTTAAACCCTCACAGTGCCCAAAAGTGCCATTTTTACAGAGTTTTGCTTACTCAAAAGCTTCAATTTTGACCCGTTTCAGGCACAGAAATGACTTTAAACACACTTATTTTAGTTGAAAAAGTCATAATTCACATCCAACAGTCATTTACAGTCAAAAGATTAAATGTTAAAATTTCATCATTATAGACCATTTTGGGAACGTTCGACATGTCCGGAGTCATCGTTGTTCATCCGAAAATTGATTTTTTGGACTGTACCAAAAATGATTCAAAATGTCAATTGGATCTTGCCTCGTGTTGAATAACCACTTTTTAAACCCTCACAGTGACCAAAAGTGCCATTTTTACAGAGTTTTGCTTACTCAAAAGCTTCAATTTTGACCCGTTTCAGGCACAGAAATGACTTTAAACACACTTATTTTAGTTGAAAAAGTCATAATGCACATCCAACAGTCATTTACAGTCAAAAGATTAAATGTTAAAATTTCATCATTATAGACCATTTTGGGAACGTTCGACATGTCCGGAGTCATCGTTTTTCATCCGAAAATTGATTTTTTGGACTGTACCAAAAATGATTCAAAATGTCAATTGGATCGTGCCTCATGTTGAATAACCACTTTTTAAACCCTCACAGTGACCAAAAGTGCCATTTTTACAGAGTTTTGCTTACTCAAAAGCTTCAATTTTGACCCGTTTCAGGCACAGAAATGACTTTAAACACACTTATTTTAGTTGAAAAAGTCATAATTCACATCCAACAGTCATTTAGAGTCAAAAGATTAAATGTTAAAATTTCATCATTATAGACCATTTTGGGAACGTTCAACATGTCCGGAGTCATCGTTTTTCATCCGAAAATCGATTTTTTAGACTGTACCAAAAATGATTCAAAATGTCAATTGGATCGTGCCTCATGTTGAATAACCACTTTTTAAACCCTCACAGTGACCAAAAGTGCCATTTTTACAGAGTTTTGCTTACTCAAAAGCTTCAATTTTGACCCGTTTCAGGCACAGAAATGACTTTAAACACACTTATTTTAGTTGAAAAAGTCATAATTCACATCCAACAGTCATTTAGAGTCAAAAGATTAAATGTTAAAATTTCATCATTATAGACCATTTTGGGAACGTTCGGCATGTCCGGAGTCATCGTTTTTCATCCGAAAATTGATTTTTTGGACTGTACCAAAAATGGTTCAAAATGTCAATTGGATCGTGCCTCATGTTGAATAACCACTTTTTAAACCCTCACAGTGACCAAAAGTGCCATTTTTACAGAGTTTTGCTTACTCAAAAGCTTCAATTTTGACCCGTTTCAGGCACAGAAATGACTTTAAACACACTTATTTTAGTTGAAAAAGTCATAATTCACATCCAACAGTCATTTAGAGTCAAAAGATTAAATGTTAAAATTTCATCATTATAGACCATTTTGGGAACGTTCGACATGTCCGGAGTCATCGTTTTTCATCCGAAAATTGATTTTTTGGACTGTACCAAAAATGATTCAAAATGTCAATTGGATCGTGCCTTATGTTGAATAACCACTTTTTAAACCCTCACAGTGACCAAAATTGCCATTTTTACAGAGTTTTGCTTACTCAAAAGCTTCAATTTTGACCCGTTTCAGGCACAGAAATGACTTTAAACACACTTATTTTAGTTGAAAAAGTCATAATTCACATCCAACAGTCATTTAGAGTCAAAAGATTAAATGTTAAAATTTCATCATTATAGACCATTTTGGGAACGTTCGACATGTCCGGAGTCATCGTTTTTCATCCGAAAATTGATTTTTTGGACTGTACCAAAAATGATTCAAAATGTCAATTGGATCATGCCTCATGTTGAATAACCACTTTTTAAACCCTCACAGTGACCAAAATTGCCATTTTTACAGAGTTTTGCTTACTCAAAAGCTTCAATTTTGAACCGTTTCAGGCACAGAAATGACTTTAAACACACTTATTTTAGTTGAAAAAGTCATAATTCACATCCAACAGTCATTTAGAGTCAAAAGATTAAATGTTAAAATTTCATCATTATAGACCATTTTGGGAATGTTCGACATGTCCGGAGTCATCGTTTTTCATCCGAAAATTGATTTTTTGGACTGTACCAAAAATGATTCAAAATGTCAATTGGATCGTGCCTCATGTTGAATAACCACTTTTTGAACCCTCACAGTGACCAAAATGGCCATTTTTACAGAGTTTTGCTTACTCAAAAGCTTCAATTTTGACCCGTTTCAGTCACAGAAATGACTTTAAACACACTTATTTTAGTTGAAAAAATCATAATTCACATCCAACAGTCATTTAGAGTCAAAAGATTAAATGTTAAAATTTCATCATGATAGACCATTTTGGGAACGTTCGACATGTCCGGAGTCATCGTTTTTCATCCGAAAATCGATTTTTTGGACTGTACAAAAAATGATTCAAAATGTCAATTGGATCATGCCTCATGTTGAATAACCACTTTTTAAACCCTCACAGTGACCAAAATTGCCATTTTTACAGAGTTTTGCTTACTCAAAAGCTTCAATTTTGACCCGTTTCAGGCACAGAAATGACTTTAAACACACTTATTTTAGTTGAAAAAGTCATAATTCACATCCAACAGTCATTTAGAGTCAAAAGATTAAATGTTAAAATGTCATCATTATAGACCATTTTGGGAACGTTCGACATGTCCGGAGTCATCGTTTTTCATCCGAAAATCGATTTTTTGGACTGTACAAAAAATGATTCAAAATGTCAATTGGATCATGCCTCATGTTGAATAACCACTTTTTAAACCCTCACAGTGACCAAAATTGCCATTTTTACAGAGTTTTGATTACTCAAAAGCTTCAATTTTGACCCGTTTCAGTCACAAAAATTACTTTAAACACACTTATTTTAGTTGAAAAAGTCATAGTTCACATCCAACGGTCATTTAGAGTCAAAAGATTAAATGTTAAAATTTCTTCATTATAGACCATTTTGGGAATGTTCGACATGTCCGGAGTCATCGTTTTTCATCCGAAAATTGATTTTTTGGACTGTACCAAAAATGATTTAAAATGTCAATTGGATCGTGCCTCATGTTGAATAACCACTTTTTAAACCCTCACAGTGACCAAAATGGCCATTTTTACAGAGTTTTGCTTACTCAAAAGCTTCAATTTTGACCCGTTTCAGTCACAGAAATGACTTTAAACACACTTATTTTAGTTGAAAAAGTCATAATTCACATCCAACAGTCATTTAGAGTCAAAAGATTAAATGTTAAAATTTCATCATTATAGACCATTTTGGGAACGTTCGACATGTCCGGAGTCATCGTTTTTCATCCGAAAATCGATTTTTTGGACTGTACCAAAAATGATTCAAAATGTCAATTGGATCATGCCTCATGTTGAATAACCACTTTTTAAACCCTCACAGTGACCAAAATTGCCATTTTTACAGAGTTTTGCTTACTCAAAAGCTTCAATTTTGACCCGTTTCAGGCACAGAAATGACTTTAAACACACTTATTTTAGTTGAAAAAGTCATAATTCACATCCAACAGTCATTTAGAGTCAAAAGATTAAATGTTAAAATTTCATCATTATAGACCATTTTGGGAACGTTCGACATGTCCGGAGTCATCGTTTTTCATCCGAAAATCGATTTTTTGGACTGTACCAAAAATGATTCAAAATGTCAATTGGATCATGCCTCATGTTGAATAACCACTTTTTAAACCCTCACAGTGACCAAAATTGCCATTTTTACAGAGTTTTGATTACTCAAAAGCTTCAATTTTGACCCGTTTCAGTCACAAAAATTACTTTAAACACACTTATTTTAGTTGAAAAAGTCATAGTTCACATCCAACGGTCATTTAGAGTCAAAAGATTAAATGTTAAAATTTCTTCATTATAGACCATTTTGGGAACGTTCGACATGTCCGGAGTCATCGTTTTTCATCCGAAAATCGATTTTTTGGACTGTACCAAAAATGATTCAAAATGTCAATTGGATCATGCCTCATGTTGAATAACCACTTTTTAAACCCTCACAGTGACCAAAATTGCCATTTTTACAGAGTTTTGCTTACTCAAAAGCTTCAATTTTGACCCGTTTCAGGCACAGAAATGACTTTAAACACACTTATTTTAGTTGAAAAAGTCATAATTCACATCCAACAGTCATTTAGAGTCAAAAGATTAAATGTTAAAATTTCATCATTATAGACCATTTTGGGAACGTTCGACATGTCCGGAGTCATCGTTTTTCATCCGAAAATCGATTTTTTGGACTGTACCAAAAATGATTCAAAATGTCAATTGGATCATGCCTCATGAATAACCACTTTTTAAACCCTCACAGTGACCAAAATTGCCATTTTTACAGAGTTTTGCTTACTCAAAAGCTTCAATTTTGACCCGTTTCAGGCACAGAAATGACTTTAAACACACTTATTTTAGTTGAAAAAGTCATAATTCACATCCAACAGTCATTTAGAGTCAAAAGATTAAATGTTAAAATTTCATCATTATAGACCATTTTGGGAACGTTCGACATGTCCGGAGTCATCGTTTTTCATCCGAAAATCAATTTTTTAGACTGTACCAAAAATGATTCAAAATGTCAATTGGATCATGCCTCATGTTGAATAACCACTTTTTAAACCCTCACAGTGACCAAAATTGCCATTTTTACAGAGTTTTGATTACTCAAAAGCTTCAATTTTGACCCGTTTCAGTCACAAAAATTACTTTAAACACACTTATTTTAGTTGAAAAGTCATAATTCACATCCAACAGTCATTTAGAGTCAAAAGAATAAATGTTAAAATTTCATCATTATAGACCATTTTGGGAACGTTCGACATGTCCGGAGTCATCGTTTTTCATCCGAAAAATGATTTTTTGGACTGTACCAAAAATGATTCAAAATGTCAATTGGATCATGCCTCATGTTGAATAACCACTTTTTAAACCCTCACAGTGACCAAAATTGCCATTTTTACAGAGTTTTGCTTACTCAAAACCTTCAATTTTGACCCGTTTCAGTCACAGAAATGACTTTAAACACACTTATTTTAGTTGAAAAAGTCATAATTCACATCCAACAGTCATTTAGAGTCAAAAGATTAAATGTTAAAATGTCATCATTATAGACCATTTTGGGAACGTTCGACATGTCCGGAGTCATCGTTTTTCATCCGAAAATTGATTTTTTGGACTGTACCAAAAATGATTCAAAATGTCAATTGGATCGTGCCTCATGTTGAATAACCACTTTTTAAACCCTCACAGTGACCCAAATGGCCATTTTTACAGAGTTTTGCTTACTCAAAAGCTTCAATTTTGACCCGTTTCAGTCACAGAAATGACTTTAAACACACTTATTTTAGTTGAAAAATTCATAATTCACACCCAACAGTCATTTAGATTCAAAAGATTAAATGTTAAAATTTCATCATTATAGACCATTTTGGGAACGTTCGACATGTCCGGAGTCATCGTTTTTCATCCGAAAATCGATTTTTTGGACTGTACCAAAAATGATTCAAAATGTCAATTGGATCATGCCTCATGTTGAATAACCACTTTTTAAACCCTCACAGTGACCAAAATTGCCATTTTTACAGAGTTTTGATTACTCAAAAGCTTCAATTTTGACCCGTTTCAGTCACAAAAATTACTTTAAACACACTTATTTTAGTTGAAAAAGTCATAATTCACATCCAACAGTCATTTAGAGTCAAAAGATTAAATGTTAAAATTTCATCATTGTACACCATTTTGGGAACGTTCGACATGTCCGGAGTCATCGTTTTTCATCCGAAAATTGATTTTTTGGACTGTACCAAAAATGATTCAAAATGTCAATTGAATCATGCCTCATGTTGAATAACCACTTTTTAAACCCTCACAGTGACCAAAATTGCCATTTTTACAGAGTTTTGCTTACTCAAAAGCTTCAATTTTGACCTGTTTCAGTCACAGAAATGACTTTAAACACACTTATTTTAGTTGAAAAAGTCATAATTCACATCCAACAGTCATTTAGAGTCAAAAGATTAAATGTTAAAATTTCATCATTATAGACCATTTTGGGAACGTTCGACATGTCCGGAGTCATCGTTTTTCATCCGAAAATTGATTTTTTGGACTGTACCAAAAATGATTCAAAATGTCAATTGGATCATGCCTCATGTTGAATAACCACTTTTTAAACCCTCACAGTGACCAAAATTGCCATTTTTACAGAGTTTTGCTTACTCAAAAGCTTCAATTTTGACCCGTTTCAGTCACAGAAATGACTTTAAACACACTTATTTTAGTTGAAAAAGTCATAATTCACATCCAACAGTCATTTAGAGTCAAAAGATTAAATGTAAAAATTTCATCATTATAGACCATTTTGGGAACGTTCGACATGTCCGGAGTCATCGTTTTTCATCCGAAAATCGATTTTTTGGACTGTACCAAAAATGATTCAAAATGTCAATTGGATCATGCCTCATGTTGAATAACCACTTTTTAAACCCTCACAGTGACCAAAATTGCCATTTTTACAGAGTTTTGCTTACTCAAAAGCTTCAATTTTGACCCGTTTCAGTCATAGAAATGACTTTAAACACACTTATTTTAGTTGAAAAAGTCATAATTCACATCCAACAGTCATTTAGAGTCAAAAGATTAAATGTTAAAATTTCATCATTATAGACCATTTTGGGAACGTTCGACATGTCCGGAGTCATCGTTTTTCATCCGAAAATCGATTTTTTGGACTGTACCAAAAATGATTCAAAATGTCAATTGGATCATGCCTCATGTTGAATAACCACTTTTTAAACCCTCACAGTGACCAAAATTGCCATTTTTACAGAGTTTTGCTTACTCAAAAGCTTCAATTTTGACCCATTTCAGGCACAGAAATGACTTTAAACACACTTATTTTAGTTGAAAAAGTCATAATTCACATCCAACAGTCATTTAGAGTCAAAAGATTAAATGTTAAAATTTCATCATTATAGACCATTTTGGGAACGTTCGACATGTCCAGAGTCATCGTTTTTCATCCGAAAATCGATTTTTTGGACTGTACCAAAAATGATTCAAAATGTCAATTGGATCATGCCTCATGTTGAATAACCACTTTTTAAACCCTCACAGTGACCAAAATTGCCATTTTTACAGAGTTTTGCTTACTCAAAAGCTTCAATTTTGACCCGTTTCAGGCACAGAAATGACTTTAAACACACTTATTTTAGTTGAAAAAGTCATAATTCACATCCAACAGTCATTTAGAGTCAAAAGATTAAATGTTAAAATTTCATCATTATAGACCATTTTGGGAACGTTCGACATGTCCGGAGTCATCGTTTTTCATCCGAAAATCAATTTTTTAGACTGTACCAAAAATGATTCAAAATGTCAATTGGATCATGCCTCATGTTGAATAACCACTTTTTAAACCCTCACAGTGACCAAAATTGCCATTTTTACAGAGTTTTGATTACTCAAAAGCTTCAATTTTGACCCGTTTCAGTCACAGAAATGACTTTAAACACACTTATTTTAGTTGAAAAAGTCATAATTCACATCCAACAGTCATTTAGAGTCAAAAGATTAAATGTTAAAATGTCATCATTATAGACCATTTTGGGAACGTTCGACATGTCCGGAGTCATCGTTTTTCATCCGAAAATTGATTTTTTGGACTGTACCAAAAATGATTCAAAATGTCAATTGGATCGTGCCTCATGTTGAATAACCACTTTTTAAACCCTCACAGTGACCCAAATGGCCATTTTTACAGAGTTTTGCTTACTCAAAAGCTTCAATTTTGACCCGTTTCAGTCACAGAAATGACTTTAAACACACTTATTTTAGTTGAAAAATTCATAATTCACACCCAACAGTCATTTAGATTCAAAAGATTAAATGTTAAAATTTCATCATTATAGACCATTTTGGGAACGTTCGACATGTCCGGAGTCATCGTTTTTCATCCGAAAATCGATTTTTTGGACTGTACCAAAAATGATTCAAAATGTCAATTGGATCATGCCTCATGTTGAATAACCACTTTTTAAACCCTCACAGTGACCAAAATTGCCATTTTTACAGAGTTTTGATTACTCAAAAGCTTCAATTTTGACCCGTTTCAGTCACAAAAATTACTTTAAACACACTTATTTTAGTTGAAAAAGTCATAATTCACATCCAACAGTCATTTAGAGTCAAAAGATTAAATGTTAAAATTTCATCATTGTACACCATTTTGGGAACGTTCGACATGTCCGGAGTCATCGTTTTTCATCCGAAAATTGATTTTTTGGACTGTACCAAAAATGATTCAAAATGTCAATTGAATCATGCCTCATGTTGAATAACCACTTTTTAAACCCTCACAGTGACCAAAATTGCCATTTTTACAGAGTTTTGCTTACTCAAAAGCTTCAATTTTGACCTGTTTCAGTCACAGAAATGACTTTAAACACACTTATTTTAGTTGAAAAAGTCATAATTCACATCCAACAGTCATTTAGAGTCAAAAGATTAAATGTTAAAATTTCATCATTATAGACCATTTTGGGAACGTTCGACATGTCCGGAGTCATCGTTTTTCATCCGAAAATTGATTTTTTGGACTGTACCAAAAATGATTCAAAATGTCAATTGGATCATGCCTCATGTTGAATAACCACTTTTTAAACCCTCACAGTGACCAAAATTGCCATTTTTACAGAGTTTTGCTTACTCAAAAGCTTCAATTTTGACCCGTTTCAGTCACAAAAATTACTTTAAACACACTTATTTTAGTTGAAAAGTCATAATTCACATCCAACAGTCATTTAGAGTCAAAAGAATAAATGTTAAAATTTCATCATTATAGACCATTTTGGGAACGTTCGACATGTCCGGAGTCATCGTTTTTCATCCGAAAAATGATTTTTTGGACTGTACCAAAAATGATTCAAAATGTCAATTGGATCATGCCTCATGTTGAATAACCACTTTTTAAACCCTCACAGTGACCAAAATTGCCATTTTTACAGAGTTTTGCTTACTCAAAAGCTTCAATTTTGACCCGTTTCAGGCACAGAAATGACTTTAAACACACTTATTTTAGTTGAAAAAGTCATAATTCACATCCAACAGTCATTTAGAGTCAAAAGATTAAATGTTAAAATTTCATCATTATAGACCATTTTGGGAACGTTCGACATGTCCGGAGTCATCGTTTTTCATCCAAAAATCGATTTTTTGGACTGTACCAAAAATGATTCAAAATGTCAATTGGATCATGCCTCATGTTGAATAACCACTTTTTAAACCCTCACAGTGACCAAAATTGCCATTTTTACAGAGTTTTGCTTACTCAAAAGCTTCAATTTTGACCCGTTTCAGGCACAGAAATGACTTTAAACACACTTATTTTAGTTGAAAAAGTCATAATTCACATCCAACAGTCATTTAGAGTCAAAAGATTAAATGTTAAAATTTCATCATTATAGACCATTTTGGGAACGTTCGACATGTCCGGAGTCATCGTTTTTCATCCGAAAATCGATTTTTTGGACTGTACCAAAAATGATTCAAAATGTCAATTGGATCATGCCTCATGTTGAATAACCACTTTTTAAACCCTCACAGTGACCAAAATTGCCATTTTTACAGAGTTTTGCTTACTCAAAAGCTTCAATTTTGACCCGTTTCAGGCACAGAAATGACTTTAAACACACTTATTTTAGTTGAAAAAGTCATAATTCACATCCAACAGTCATTTAGAGTCAAAAGATTAAATGTTAAAATTTCATCATTATAGACCATTTTGGGAATGTTCGACATGTCCGGAGTCATCGTTTTTCATCCGAAAATCGATTTTTTGGACTGTACCAAAAATGATTCAAAATGTCAATTGGATCATGCCTCATGTAGAATAACCACTTTTTAAACCCTCACAGTGACCAAAATTGCCATTTTTACAGAGTTTTGCTTACTCAAAAGCTTCAATTTTGACCCGTTTCAGGCACAGAAATGACTTTAAACACACTTATTTTAGTTGAAAAAGTCATAATTCACATCCAACAGTCATTTAGAGTCAAAAGATTAAATGTTAAAATTTCATCATTATAGACCATTTTGGGAACGTTCGACATGTCCAGAGTCATCGTTTTTCATCCGAAAATCGATTTTTTGGACTGTACCAAAAATGATTCAAAATGTCAATTGGATCATGCCTCATGTTGAATAACCACTTTTTAAACCCTCACAGTGACCAAAATTGCCATTTTTACAGAGTTTTGCTTACTCAAAAGCTTCAATTTTGACCCGTTTCAGGCACAGAAATGACTTTAAACACACTTATTTTAGTTGAAAAAGTCATAATTCACATCCAACAGTCATTTAGAGTCAAAAGATTAAATGTTAAAATTTCATCATTATAGACCATTTTGGGAACGTTCGACATGTCCGGAGTCATCGTTTTTCATCCGAAAATCAATTTTTTAGACTGTACCAAAAATGATTCAAAATGTCAATTGGATCATGCCTCATGTTGAATAACCACTTTTTAAACCCTCACAGTGACCAAAATTGCCATTTTTACAGAGTTTTGATTACTCAAAAGCTTCAATTTTGACCCGTTTCAGTCACAAAAATTACTTTAAACACACTTATTTTAGTTGAAAAGTCATAATTCACATCCAACAGTCATTTAGAGTCAAAAGAATAAATGTTAAAATTTCATCATTATAGACCATTTTGGGAACGTTCGACATGTCCGGAGTCATCGTTTTTCATCCGAAAAATGATTTTTTGGACTGTACCAAAAATGATTCAAAATGTCAATTGGATCATGCCTCATGTTGAATAACCACTTTTTAAACCCTCACAGTGACCAAAATTGCCATTTTTACAGAGTTTTGCTTACTCAAAACCTTCAATTTTGACCCGTTTCAGTCACAGAAATGACTTTAAACACACTTATTTTAGTTGAAAAAGTCATAATTCACATCCAACAGTCATTTAGAGTCAAAAGATTAAATGTTAAAATGTCATCATTATAGACCATTTTGGGAACGTTCGACATGTCCGGAGTCATCGTTTTTCATCCGAAAATTGATTTTTTGGACTGTACCAAAAATGATTCAAAATGTCAATTGGATCGTGCCTCATGTTGAATAACCACTTTTTAAACCCTCACAGTGACCCAAATGGCCATTTTTACAGAGTTTTGCTTACTCAAAAGCTTCAATTTTGACCCGTTTCAGTCACAGAAATGACTTTAAACACACTTATTTTAGTTGAAAAATTCATAATTCACACCCAACAGTCATTTAGATTCAAAAGATTAAATGTTAAAATTTCATCATTATAGACCATTTTGGGAACGTTCGACATGTCCGGAGTCATCGTTTTTCATCCGAAAATCGATTTTTTGGACTGTACCAAAAATGATTCAAAATGTCAATTGGATCATGCCTCATGTTGAATAACCACTTTTTAAACCCTCACAGTGACCAAAATTGCCATTTTTACAGAGTTTTGATTACTCAAAAGCTTCAATTTTGACCCGTTTCAGTCACAAAAATTACTTTAAACACACTTATTTTAGTTGAAAAAGTCATAATTCACATCCAACAGTCATTTAGAGTCAAAAGATTAAATGTTAAAATTTCATCATTGTACACCATTTTGGGAACGTTCGACATGTCCGGAGTCATCGTTTTTCATCCGAAAATTGATTTTTTGGACTGTACCAAAAATGATTCAAAATGTCAATTGAATCATGCCTCATGTTGAATAACCACTTTTTAAACCCTCACAGTGACCAAAATTGCCATTTTTACAGAGTTTTGCTTACTCAAAAGCTTCAATTTTGACCTGTTTCAGTCACAGAAATGACTTTAAACACACTTATTTTAGTTGAAAAAGTCATAATTCACATCCAACAGTCATTTAGAGTCAAAAGATTAAATGTTAAAATTTCATCATTATAGACCATTTTGGGAACGTTCGACATGTCCGGAGTCATCGTTTTTCATCCGAAAATTGATTTTTTGGACTGTACCAAAAATGATTCAAAATGTCAATTGGATCATGCCTCATGTTGAATAACCACTTTTTAAACCCTCACAGTGACCAAAATTGCCATTTTTACAGAGTTTTGCTTACTCAAAAGCTTCAATTTTGACCCGTTTCAGTCACAGAAATGACTTTAAACACACTTATTTTAGTTGAAAAAGTCATAATTCACATCCAACAGTCATTTAGAGTCAAAAGATTAAATGTTAAAATTTCATCATTATAGACCATTTTGGGAACGTTCGACATGTCCGGAGTCATCGTTTTTCATCCGAAAATCGATTTTTTGGACTGTACCAAAAATGATTCAAAATGTCAATTGGATCATGCCTCATGTTGAATAACCACTTTTTAAACCCTCACAGTGACCAAAATTGCCATTTTTACAGAGTTTTGCTTACTCAAAAGCTTCAATTTTGACCCGTTTCAGTCATAGAAATGACTTTAAACACACTTATTTTAGTTGAAAAAGTCATAATTCACATCCAACAGTCATTTAGAGTCAAAAGATTAAATGTTAAAATTTCATCATTATAGACCATTTTGGGAACGTTCGACATGTCCGGAGTCATCGTTTTTCATCCGAAAATCGATTTTTTGGACTGTACCAAAAATGATTCAAAATGTCAATTGGATCATGCCTCATGTTGAATAACCACTTTTTAAACCCTCACAGTGACCAAAATTGCCATTTTTACAGAGTTTTGCTTACTCAAAAGCTTCAATTTTGACCCATTTCAGGCACAGAAATGACTTTAAACACACTTATTTTAGTTGAAAAAGTCATAATTCACATCCAACAGTCATTTAGAGTCAAAAGATTAAATGTTAAAATTTCATCATTATAGACCATTTTGGGAACGTTCGACATGTCCAGAGTCATCGTTTTTCATCCGAAAATCGATTTTTTGGACTGTACCAAAAATGATTCAAAATGTCAATTGGATCATGCCTCATGTTGAATAACCACTTTTTAAACCCTCACAGTGACCAAAATTGCCATTTTTACAGAGTTTTGCTTACTCAAAAGCTTCAATTTTGACCCGTTTCAGGCACAGAAATGACTTTAAACACACTTATTTTAGTTGAAAAAGTCATAATTCACATCCAACAGTCATTTAGAGTCAAAAGATTAAATGTTAAAATTTCATCATTATAGACCATTTTGGGAACGTTCGACATGTCCGGAGTCATCGTTTTTCATCCGAAAATCAATTTTTTAGACTGTACCAAAAATGATTCAAAATGTCAATTGGATCATGCCTCATGTTGAATAACCACTTTTTAAACCCTCACAGTGACCAAAATTGCCATTTTTACAGAGTTTTGATTACTCAAAAGCTTCAATTTTGACCCGTTTCAGTCACAGAAATGACTTTAAACACACTTATTTTAGTTGAAAAAGTCATAATTCACATCCAACAGTCATTTAGAGTCAAAAGATTAAATGTTAAAATGTCATCATTATAGACCATTTTGGGAACGTTCGACATGTCCGGAGTCATCGTTTTTCATCCGAAAATTGATTTTTTGGACTGTACCAAAAATGATTCAAAATGTCAATTGGATCGTGCCTCATGTTGAATAACCACTTTTTAAACCCTCACAGTGACCCAAATGGCCATTTTTACAGAGTTTTGCTTACTCAAAAGCTTCAATTTTGACCCGTTTCAGTCACAGAAATGACTTTAAACACACTTATTTTAGTTGAAAAATTCATAATTCACACCCAACAGTCATTTAGATTCAAAAGATTAAATGTTAAAATTTCATCATTATAGACCATTTTGGGAACGTTCGACATGTCCGGAGTCATCGTTTTTCATCCGAAAATCGATTTTTTGGACTGTACCAAAAATGATTCAAAATGTCAATTGGATCATGCCTCATGTTGAATAACCACTTTTTAAACCCTCACAGTGACCAAAATTGCCATTTTTACAGAGTTTTGATTACTCAAAAGCTTCAATTTTGACCCGTTTCAGTCACAAAAATTACTTTAAACACACTTATTTTAGTTGAAAAAGTCATAATTCACATCCAACAGTCATTTAGAGTCAAAAGATTAAATGTTAAAATTTCATCATTGTACACCATTTTGGGAACGTTCGACATGTCCGGAGTCATCGTTTTTCATCCGAAAATTGATTTTTTGGACTGTACCAAAAATGATTCAAAATGTCAATTGAATCATGCCTCATGTTGAATAACCACTTTTTAAACCCTCACAGTGACCAAAATTGCCATTTTTACAGAGTTTTGCTTACTCAAAAGCTTCAATTTTGACCTGTTTCAGTCACAGAAATGACTTTAAACACACTTATTTTAGTTGAAAAAGTCATAATTCACATCCAACAGTCATTTAGAGTCAAAAGATTAAATGTTAAAATTTCATCATTATAGACCATTTTGGGAACGTTCGACATGTCCGGAGTCATCGTTTTTCATCCGAAAATTGATTTTTTGGACTGTACCAAAAATGATTCAAAATGTCAATTGGATCATGCCTCATGTTGAATAACCACTTTTTAAACCCTCACAGTGACCAAAATTGCCATTTTTACAGAGTTTTGCTTACTCAAAAGCTTCAATTTTGACCCGTTTCAGTCACAAAAATTACTTTAAACACACTTATTTTAGTTGAAAAGTCATAATTCACATCCAACAGTCATTTAGAGTCAAAAGAATAAATGTTAAAATTTCATCATTATAGACCATTTTGGGAACGTTCGACATGTCCGGAGTCATCGTTTTTCATCCGAAAAATGATTTTTTGGACTGTACCAAAAATGATTCAAAATGTCAATTGGATCATGCCTCATGTTGAATAACCACTTTTTAAACCCTCACAGTGACCAAAATTGCCATTTTTACAGAGTTTTGCTTACTCAAAAGCTTCAATTTTGACCCGTTTCAGGCACAGAAATGACTTTAAACACACTTATTTTAGTTGAAAAAGTCATAATTCACATCCAACAGTCATTTAGAGTCAAAAGATTAAATGTTAAAATTTCATCATTATAGACCATTTTGGGAACGTTCGACATGTCCGGAGTCATCGTTTTTCATCCAAAAATCGATTTTTTGGACTGTACCAAAAATGATTCAAAATGTCAATTGGATCATGCCTCATGTTGAATAACCACTTTTTAAACCCTCACAGTGACCAAAATTGCCATTTTTACAGAGTTTTGCTTACTCAAAAGCTTCAATTTTGACCCGTTTCAGGCACAGAAATGACTTTAAACACACTTATTTTAGTTGAAAAAGTCATAATTCACATCCAACAGTCATTTAGAGTCAAAAGATTAAATGTTAAAATTTCATCATTATAGACCATTTTGGGAACGTTCGACATGTCCGGAGTCATCGTTTTTCATCCGAAAATCGATTTTTTGGACTGTACCAAAAATGATTCAAAATGTCAATTGGATCATGCCTCATGTTGAATAACCACTTTTTAAACCCTCACAGTGACCAAAATTGCCATTTTTACAGAGTTTTGCTTACTCAAAAGCTTCAATTTTGACCCGTTTCAGGCACAGAAATGACTTTAAACACACTTATTTTAGTTGAAAAAGTCATAATTCACATCCAACAGTCATTTAGAGTCAAAAGATTAAATGTTAAAATTTCATCATTATAGACCATTTTGGGAATGTTCGACATGTCCGGAGTCATCGTTTTTCATCCGAAAATCGATTTTTTGGACTGTACCAAAAATGATTCAAAATGTCAATTGGATCATGCCTCATGTAGAATAACCACTTTTTAAACCCTCACAGTGACCAAAATTGCCATTTTTACAGAGTTTTGCTTACTCAAAAGCTTCAATTTTGACCCGTTTCAGGCACAGAAATGACTTTAAACACACTTATTTTAGTTGAAAAAGTCATAATTCACATCCAACAGTCATTTAGAGTCAAAAGATTAAATGTTAAAATTTCATCATTATAGACCATTTTGGGAACGTTCGACATGTCCAGAGTCATCGTTTTTCATCCGAAAATCGATTTTTTGGACTGTACCAAAAATGATTCAAAATGTCAATTGGATCATGCCTCATGTTGAATAACCACTTTTTAAACCCTCACAGTGACCAAAATTGCCATTTTTACAGAGTTTTGCTTACTCAAAAGCTTCAATTTTGACCCGTTTCAGGCACAGAAATGACTTTAAACACACTTATTTTAGTTGAAAAAGTCATAATTCACATCCAACAGTCATTTAGAGTCAAAAGATTAAATGTTAAAATTTCATCATTATAGACCATTTTGGGAACGTTCGACATGTCCGGAGTCATCGTTTTTCATCCGAAAATTGATTTTTTGGACTGTACCAAAAATGATTCAAAATGTCAATTGGATCGTGCCTCATGTTGAATAACCACTTTTTAAACCCTCACAGTGACCCAAATGGCCATTTTTACAGAGTTTTGCTTACTCAAAAGCTTCAATTTTGACCCGTTTCAGTCACAGAAATGACTTTAAACACACTTATTTTAGTTGAAAAATTCATAATTCACACCCAACAGTCATTTAGATTCAAAAGATTAAATGTTAAAATTTCATCATTATAGACCATTTTGGGAACGTTCGACATGTCCGGAGTCATCGTTTTTCATCCGAAAATCGATTTTTTGGACTGTACCAAAAATGATTCAAAATGTCAATTGGATCATGCCTCATGTTGAATAACCACTTTTTAAACCCTCACAGTGACCAAAATTGCCATTTTTACAGAGTTTTGATTACTCAAAAGCTTCAATTTTGACCCGTTTCAGTCACAAAAATTACTTTAAACACACTTATTTTAGTTGAAAAAGTCATAATTCACATCCAACAGTCATTTAGAGTCAAAAGATTAAATGTTAAAATTTCATCATTGTACACCATTTTGGGAACGTTCGACATGTCCGGAGTCATCGTTTTTCATCCGAAAATTGATTTTTTGGACTGTACCAAAAATGATTCAAAATGTCAATTGAATCATGCCTCATGTTGAATAACCACTTTTTAAACCCTCACAGTGACCAAAATTGCCATTTTTACAGAGTTTTGCTTACTCAAAAGCTTCAATTTTGACCTGTTTCAGTCACAGAAATGACTTTAAACACACTTATTTTAGTTGAAAAAGTCATAATTCACATCCAACAGTCATTTAGAGTCAAAAGATTAAATGTTAAAATTTCATCATTATAGACCATTTTGGGAACGTTCGACATGTCCGGAGTCATCGTTTTTCATCCGAAAATTGATTTTTTGGACTGTACCAAAAATGATTCAAAATGTCAATTGGATCATGCCTCATGTTGAATAACCACTTTTTAAACCCTCACAGTGACCAAAATTGCCATTTTTACAGAGTTTTGCTTACTCAAAAGCTTCAATTTTGACCCGTTTCAGTCACAGAAATGACTTTAAACACACTTATTTTAGTTGAAAAAGTCATAATTCACATCCAACAGTCATTTAGAGTCAAAAGATTAAATGTTAAAATTTCATCATTATAGACCATTTTGGGAACGTTCGACATGTCCGGAGTCATCGTTTTTCATCCGAAAATCGATTTTTTGGACTGTACCAAAAATGATTCAAAATGTCAATTGGATCATGCCTCATGTTGAATAACCACTTTTTAAACCCTCACAGTGACCAAAATTGCCATTTTTACAGAGTTTTGCTTACTCAAAAGCTTCAATTTTGACCCGTTTCAGTCATAGAAATGACTTTAAACACACTTATTTTAGTTGAAAAAGTCATAATTCACATCCAACAGTCATTTAGAGTCAAAAGATTAAATGTTAAAATTTCATCATTATAGACCATTTTGGGAACGTTCGACATGTCCGGAGTCATCGTTTTTCATCCGAAAATCGATTTTTTGGACTGTACCAAAAATGATTCAAAATGTCAATTGGATCATGCCTCATGTTGAATAACCACTTTTTAAACCCTCACAGTGACCAAAATTGCCATTTTTACAGAGTTTTGCTTACTCAAAAGCTTCAATTTTGACCCATTTCAGGCACAGAAATGACTTTAAACACACTTATTTTAGTTGAAAAAGTCATAATTCACATCCAACAGTCATTTAGAGTCAAAAGATTAAATGTTAAAATTTCATCATTATAGACCATTTTGGGAACGTTCGACATGTCCAGAGTCATCGTTTTTCATCCGAAAATCGATTTTTTGGACTGTACCAAAAATGATTCAAAATGTCAATTGGATCATGCCTCATGTTGAATAACCACTTTTTAAACCCTCACAGTGACCAAAATTGCCATTTTTACAGAGTTTTGCTTACTCAAAAGCTTCAATTTTGACCCGTTTCAGGCACAGAAATGACTTTAAACACACTTATTTTAGTTGAAAAAGTCATAATTCACATCCAACAGTCATTTAGAGTCAAAAGATTAAATGTTAAAATTTCATCATTATAGACCATTTTGGGAACGTTCGACATGTCCGGAGTCATCGTTTTTCATCCGAAAATCAATTTTTTAGACTGTACCAAAAATGATTCAAAATGTCAATTGGATCATGCCTCATGTTGAATAACCACTTTTTAAACCCTCACAGTGACCAAAATTGCCATTTTTACAGAGTTTTGATTACTCAAAAGCTTCAATTTTGACCCGTTTCAGTCACAGAAATGACTTTAAACACACTTATTTTAGTTGAAAAAGTCATAATTCACATCCAACAGTCATTTAGAGTCAAAAGATTAAATGTTAAAATGTCATCATTATAGACCATTTTGGGAACGTTCGACATGTCCGGAGTCATCGTTTTTCATCCGAAAATTGATTTTTTGGACTGTACCAAAAATGATTCAAAATGTCAATTGGATCGTGCCTCATGTTGAATAACCACTTTTTAAACCCTCACAGTGACCCAAATGGCCATTTTTACAGAGTTTTGCTTACTCAAAAGCTTCAATTTTGACCCGTTTCAGTCACAGAAATGACTTTAAACACACTTATTTTAGTTGAAAAATTCATAATTCACACCCAACAGTCATTTAGATTCAAAAGATTAAATGTTAAAATTTCATCATTATAGACCATTTTGGGAACGTTCGACATGTCCGGAGTCATCGTTTTTCATCCGAAAATCGATTTTTTGGACTGTACCAAAAATGATTCAAAATGTCAATTGGATCATGCCTCATGTTGAATAACCACTTTTTAAACCCTCACAGTGACCAAAATTGCCATTTTTACAGAGTTTTGATTACTCAAAAGCTTCAATTTTGACCCGTTTCAGTCACAAAAATTACTTTAAACACACTTATTTTAGTTGAAAAAGTCATAATTCACATCCAACAGTCATTTAGAGTCAAAAGATTAAATGTTAAAATTTCATCATTGTACACCATTTTGGGAACGTTCGACATGTCCGGAGTCATCGTTTTTCATCCGAAAATTGATTTTTTGGACTGTACCAAAAATGATTCAAAATGTCAATTGAATCATGCCTCATGTTGAATAACCACTTTTTAAACCCTCACAGTGACCAAAATTGCCATTTTTACAGAGTTTTGCTTACTCAAAAGCTTCAATTTTGACCTGTTTCAGTCACAGAAATGACTTTAAACACACTTATTTTAGTTGAAAAAGTCATAATTCACATCCAACAGTCATTTAGAGTCAAAAGATTAAATGTTAAAATTTCATCATTATAGACCATTTTGGGAACGTTCGACATGTCCGGAGTCATCGTTTTTCATCCGAAAATTGATTTTTTGGACTGTACCAAAAATGATTCAAAATGTCAATTGGATCATGCCTCATGTTGAATAACCACTTTTTAAACCCTCACAGTGACCAAAATTGCCATTTTTACAGAGTTTTGCTTACTCAAAAGCTTCAATTTTGACCCGTTTCAGTCACAAAAATTACTTTAAACACACTTATTTTAGTTGAAAAGTCATAATTCACATCCAACAGTCATTTAGAGTCAAAAGAATAAATGTTAAAATTTCATCATTATAGACCATTTTGGGAACGTTCGACATGTCCGGAGTCATCGTTTTTCATCCGAAAAATGATTTTTTGGACTGTACCAAAAATGATTCAAAATGTCAATTGGATCATGCCTCATGTTGAATAACCACTTTTTAAACCCTCACAGTGACCAAAATTGCCATTTTTACAGAGTTTTGCTTACTCAAAAGCTTCAATTTTGACCCGTTTCAGGCACAGAAATGACTTTAAACACACTTATTTTAGTTGAAAAAGTCATAATTCACATCCAACAGTCATTTAGAGTCAAAAGATTAAATGTTAAAATTTCATCATTATAGACCATTTTGGGAACGTTCGACATGTCCGGAGTCATCGTTTTTCATCCAAAAATCGATTTTTTGGACTGTACCAAAAATGATTCAAAATGTCAATTGGATCATGCCTCATGTTGAATAACCACTTTTTAAACCCTCACAGTGACCAAAATTGCCATTTTTACAGAGTTTTGCTTACTCAAAAGCTTCAATTTTGACCCGTTTCAGGCACAGAAATGACTTTAAACACACTTATTTTAGTTGAAAAAGTCATAATTCACATCCAACAGTCATTTAGAGTCAAAAGATTAAATGTTAAAATTTCATCATTATAGACCATTTTGGGAACGTTCGACATGTCCGGAGTCATCGTTTTTCATCCGAAAATCGATTTTTTGGACTGTACCAAAAATGATTCAAAATGTCAATTGGATCATGCCTCATGTTGAATAACCACTTTTTAAACCCTCACAGTGACCAAAATTGCCATTTTTACAGAGTTTTGCTTACTCAAAAGCTTCAATTTTGACCCGTTTCAGGCACAGAAATGACTTTAAACACACTTATTTTAGTTGAAAAAGTCATAATTCACATCCAACAGTCATTTAGAGTCAAAAGATTAAATGTTAAAATTTCATCATTATAGACCATTTTGGGAATGTTCGACATGTCCGGAGTCATCGTTTTTCATCCGAAAATCGATTTTTTGGACTGTACCAAAAATGATTCAAAATGTCAATTGGATCATGCCTCATGTAGAATAACCACTTTTTAAACCCTCACAGTGACCAAAATTGCCATTTTTACAGAGTTTTGCTTACTCAAAAGCTTCAATTTTGACCCGTTTCAGGCACAGAAATGACTTTAAACACACTTATTTTAGTTGAAAAAGTCATAATTCACATCCAACAGTCATTTAGAGTCAAAAGATTAAATGTTAAAATTTCATCATTATAGACCATTTTGGGAACGTTCGACATGTCCAGAGTCATCGTTTTTCATCCGAAAATCGATTTTTTGGACTGTACCAAAAATGATTCAAAATGTCAATTGGATCATGCCTCATGTTGAATAACCACTTTTTAAACCCTCACAGTGACCAAAATTGCCATTTTTACAGAGTTTTGCTTACTCAAAAGCTTCAATTTTGACCCGTTTCAGGCACAGAAATGACTTTAAACACACTTATTTTAGTTGAAAAAGTCATAATTCACATCCAACAGTCATTTAGAGTCAAAAGATTAAATGTTAAAATTTCATCATTATAGACCATTTTGGGAACGTTCGACATGTCCGGAGTCATCGTTTTTCATCCGAAAATTGATTTTTTGGACTGTACCAAAAATGATTCAAAATGTCAATTGGATCGTGCCTCATGTTGAATAACCACTTTTTAAACCCTCACAGTGACCCAAATGGCCATTTTTACAGAGTTTTGCTTACTCAAAAGCTTCAATTTTGACCCGTTTCAGTCACAGAAATGACTTTAAACACACTTATTTTAGTTGAAAAATTCATAATTCACACCCAACAGTCATTTAGATTCAAAAGATTAAATGTTAAAATTTCATCATTATAGACCATTTTGGGAACGTTCGACATGTCCGGAGTCATCGTTTTTCATCCGAAAATCGATTTTTTGGACTGTACCAAAAATGATTCAAAATGTCAATTGGATCATGCCTCATGTTGAATAACCACTTTTTAAACCCTCACAGTGACCAAAATTGCCATTTTTACAGAGTTTTGATTACTCAAAAGCTTCAATTTTGACCCGTTTCAGTCACAAAAATTACTTTAAACACACTTATTTTAGTTGAAAAAGTCATAATTCACATCCAACAGTCATTTAGAGTCAAAAGATTAAATGTTAAAATTTCATCATTGTACACCATTTTGGGAACGTTCGACATGTCCGGAGTCATCGTTTTTCATCCGAAAATTGATTTTTTGGACTGTACCAAAAATGATTCAAAATGTCAATTGAATCATGCCTCATGTTGAATAACCACTTTTTAAACCCTCACAGTGACCAAAATTGCCATTTTTACAGAGTTTTGCTTACTCAAAAGCTTCAATTTTGACCTGTTTCAGTCACAGAAATGACTTTAAACACACTTATTTTAGTTGAAAAAGTCATAATTCACATCCAACAGTCATTTAGAGTCAAAAGATTAAATGTTAAAATTTCATCATTATAGACCATTTTGGGAACGTTCGACATGTCCGGAGTCATCGTTTTTCATCCGAAAATTGATTTTTTGGACTGTACCAAAAATGATTCAAAATGTCAATTGGATCATGCCTCATGTTGAATAACCACTTTTTAAACCCTCACAGTGACCAAAATTGCCATTTTTACAGAGTTTTGCTTACTCAAAAGCTTCAATTTTGACCCGTTTCAGTCACAGAAATGACTTTAAACACACTTATTTTAGTTGAAAAAGTCATAATTCACATCCAACAGTCATTTAGAGTCAAAAGATTAAATGTTAAAATTTCATCATTATAGACCATTTTGGGAACGTTCGACATGTCCGGAGTCATCGTTTTTCATCCGAAAATCGATTTTTTGGACTGTACCAAAAATGATTCAAAATGTCAATTGGATCATGCCTCATGTTGAATAACCACTTTTTAAACCCTCACAGTGACCAAAATTGCCATTTTTACAGAGTTTTGCTTACTCAAAAGCTTCAATTTTGACCCGTTTCAGTCATAGAAATGACTTTAAACACACTTATTTTAGTTGAAAAAGTCATAATTCACATCCAACAGTCATTTAGAGTCAAAAGATTAAATTCTAAAATTTCATCATTATAGACCATTTTGGGAACGTTCGACATGTCCGGAGTCATCGTTTTTCATCCGAAAATCGATTTTTTGGACTGTACCAAAAATGATTCAAAATGTCAATTGGATCATGCCTCATGTTGAATAACCACTTTTTAAACCCTCACAGTGACCAAAATTGCCATTTTTACAGAGTTTTGCTTACTCAAAAGCTTCAATTTTGACCCATTTCAGGCACAGAAATGACTTTAAACACACTTATTTTAGTTGAAAAAGTCATAATTCACATCCAACAGTCATTTAGAGTCAAAAGATTAAATGTTAAAATTTCATCATTATAGACCATTTTGGGAACGTTCGACATGTCCGGAGTCATCGTTTTTCATCCGAAAATTGATTTTTTGGACTGTACCAAAAATGATTCAAAATGTCAATTGCATCATGCCTCATGTTGAATAACCACTTTTTAAACCCTCACAGTGACCAAAATTGCCATTTTTACAGAGTTTTGCTTACTCAAAAGCTTCAATTTTGACCCGTTTCAGGCACAGAAATGACTTTAAACACACTTATTTTAGTTGAAAAAGTCATAATTCACATCCAACAGTCATTTAGAGTCAAAAGATTAAATGTTAAAATTTCATCATTATAGACCATTTTGGGAACGTTCGACATGTCCGGAGTCATCGTTTTTCATCCAAAAATCGATTTTTTGGACTGTACCAAAAATGATTCAAAATGTCAATTGGATCATGCCTCATGTTGAATAACCACTTTTTAAACCCTCACAGTGACCAAAATTGCCATTTTTACAGAGTTTTGCTTACTCAAAAGCTTCAATTTTGACCCGTTTCAGGCACAGAAATGACTTTAAACACACTTATTTTAGTTGAAAAAGTCATAATTCACATCCAACAGTCATTTAGAGTCAAAAGATTAAATGTTAAAATTTCATCATTATAGACCATTTTGGGAACGTTCGACATGTCCGGAGTCATCGTTTTTCATCCGAAAATCGATTTTTTGGACTGTACCAAAAATGATTCAAAATGTCAATTGGATCATGCCTCATGTTGAATAACCACTTTTTAAACCCTCACAGTGACCAAAATTGCCATTTTTACAGAGTTTTGCTTACTCAAAAGCTTCAATTTTGACCCGTTTCAGGCACAGAAATGACTTTAAACACACTTATTTTAGTTGAAAAAGTCATAATTCACATCCAACAGTCATTTAGAGTCAAAAGATTAAATGTTAAAATTTCATCATTATAGACCATTTTGGGAATGTTCGACATGTCCGGAGTCATCGTTTTTCATCCGAAAATCGATTTTTTGGACTGTACCAAAAATGATTCAAAATGTCAATTGGATCATGCCTCATGTTGAATAACCACTTTTTAAACCCTCACAGTGACCAAAATTGCCATTTTTACAGAGTTTTGCTTACTCAAAAGCTTCAATTTTGACCCGTTTCAGGCACAGAAATGACTTTAAAAACACTTATTTTAGTTGAAAAAGTCATAATTCACATCCAACAGTCATTTAGAGTCAGAAGATTAAATGTTAAAATTTCATCATTATAGACCATTTTGGGAACGTTCGACATGTCCGGCGTCATCGTTTTTCATCCGAAAATCGATTTTTTGGACTGTACCAAAAATGATTCAAAATGTCAATTGGATCATGCCTCATGTAGAATAACCACTTTTTAAACCCTCACAGTGACCAAAATTGCCATTTTTACAGAGTTTTGCTTACTCAAAAGCTTCAATTTTGACCCGTTTCAGGCACAGAAATGACTTTAAACACACTTATTTTAGTTGAAAAAGTCATAATTCACATCCAACAGTCATTTAGAGTCAAAAGATTAAATGTTAAAATTTCATCATTATAGACCATTTTGGGAACGTTCGACATGTCCAGAGTCATCGTTTTTCATCCGAAAATCGATTTTTTGGACTGTACCAAAAATGATTCAAAATGTCAATTGGATCATGCCTCATGTTGAATAACCACTTTTTAAACCCTCACAGTGACCAAAATTGCCATTTTTACAGAGTTTTGCTTACTCAAAAGCTTCAATTTTGACCCGTTTCAGGCACAGAAATGACTTTAAACACACTTATTTTAGTTGAAAAAGTCATAATTCACATCCAACAGTCATTTAGAGTCAAAAGATTAAATGTTAAAATTTCATCATTATAGACCATTTTGGGAACGTTCGACATGTCCGGAGTCATCGTTTTTCATCCGAAAATCAATTTTTTAGACTGTACCAAAAATGATTCAAAATGTCAATTGGATCATGCCTCATGTTGAATAACCACTTTTTAAACCCTCACAGTGACCAAAATTGCCATTTTTACAGAGTTTTGATTACTCAAAAGCTTCAATTTTGACCCGTTTCAGTCACAAAAATTACTTTAAACACACTTATTTTAGTTGAAAAGTCATAATTCACATCCAACAGTCATTTAGAGTCAAAAGAATAAATGTTAAAATTTCATCATTATAGACCATTTTGGGAACGTTCGACATGTCCGGAGTCATCGTTTTTCATCCGAAAAATGATTTTTTGGACTGTACCAAAAATGATTCAAAATGTCAATTGGATCATGCCTCATGTTGAATAACCACTTTTTAAACCCTCACAGTGACCAAAATTGCCATTTTTACAGAGTTTTGCTTACTCAAAACCTTCAATTTTGACCCGTTTCAGTCACAGAAATGACTTTAAACACACTTATTTTAGTTGAAAAAGTCATAATTCACATCCAACAGTCATTTAGAGTCAAAAGATTAAATGTTAAAATGTCATCATTATAGACCATTTTGGGAACGTTCGACATGTCCGGAGTCATCGTTTTTCATCCGAAAATTGATTTTTTGGACTGTACCAAAAATGATTCAAAATGTCAATTGGATCGTGCCTCATGTTGAATAACCACTTTTTAAACCCTCACAGTGACCCAAATGGCCATTTTTACAGAGTTTTGCTTACTCAAAAGCTTCAATTTTGACCCGTTTCAGTCACAGAAATGACTTTAAACACACTTATTTTAGTTGAAAAATTCATAATTCACACCCAACAGTCATTTAGATTCAAAAGATTAAATGTTAAAATTTCATCATTATAGACCATTTTGGGAACGTTCGACATGTCCGGAGTCATCGTTTTTCATCCGAAAATCGATTTTTTGGACTGTACCAAAAATGATTCAAAATGTCAATTGGATCATGCCTCATGTTGAATAACCACTTTTTAAACCCTCACAGTGACCAAAATTGCCATTTTTACAGAGTTTTGATTACTCAAAAGCTTCAATTTTGACCCGTTTCAGTCACAAAAATTACTTTAAACACACTTATTTTAGTTGAAAAAGTCATAATTCACATCCAACAGTCATTTAGAGTCAAAAGATTAAATGTTAAAATTTCATCATTGTACACCATTTTGGGAACGTTCGACATGTCCGGAGTCATCGTTTTTCATCCGAAAATTGATTTTTTGGACTGTACCAAAAATGATTCAAAATGTCAATTGAATCATGCCTCATGTTGAATAACCACTTTTTAAACCCTCACAGTGACCAAAATTGCCATTTTTACAGAGTTTTGCTTACTCAAAAGCTTCAATTTTGACCTGTTTCAGTCACAGAAATGACTTTAAACACACTTATTTTAGTTGAAAAAGTCATAATTCACATCCAACAGTCATTTAGAGTCAAAAGATTAAATGTTAAAATTTCATCATTATAGACCATTTTGGGAACGTTCGACATGTCCGGAGTCATCGTTTTTCATCCGAAAATTGATTTTTTGGACTGTACCAAAAATGATTCAAAATGTCAATTGGATCATGCCTCATGTTGAATAACCACTTTTTAAACCCTCACAGTGACCAAAATTGCCATTTTTACAGAGTTTTGCTTACTCAAAAGCTTCAATTTTGACCCGTTTCAGTCACAGAAATGACTTTAAACACACTTATTTTAGTTGAAAAAGTCATAATTCACATCCAACAGTCATTTAGAGTCAAAAGATTAAATGTTAAAATTTCATCATTATAGACCATTTTGGGAACGTTCGACATGTCCGGAGTCATCGTTTTTCATCCGAAAATCGATTTTTTGGACTGTACCAAAAATGATTCAAAATGTCAATTGGATCATGCCTCATGTTGAATAACCACTTTTTAAACCCTCACAGTGACCAAAATGGCCATTTTTACAGAGTTTTGCTTACTCAAAAGCTTCAATTTTGACCCGTTTCAGTCATAGAAATGACTTTAAACACACTTATTTTAGTTGAAAAAGTCATAATTCACATCCAACAGTCATTTAGAGTCAAAAGATTAAATGTTAAAATTTCATCATTATAGACCATTTTGGGAACGTTCGACATGTCCGGAGTCATCGTTTTTCATCCGAAAATCGATTTTTTGGACTGTACCAAAAATGATTCAAAATGTCAATTGGATCATGCCTCATGTTGAATAACCACTTTTTAAACCCTCACAGTGACCAAAATTGCCATTTTTACAGAGTTTTGCTTACTCAAAAGCTTCAATTTTGACCCATTTCAGGCACAGAAATGACTTTAAACACACTTATTTTAGTTGAAAAAGTCATAATTCACATCCAACAGTCATTTAGAGTCAAAAGATTAAATGTTAAAATTTCATCATTATAGACCATTTTGGGAACGTTCGACATGTCCGGAGTCATCGTTTTTCATCCGAAAATTGATTTTTTGGACTGTACCAAAAATGATTCAAAATGTCAATTGCATCATGCCTCATGTTGAATAACCACTTTTTAAACCCTCACAGTGACCAAAATTGCCATTTTTACAGAGTTTTGCTTACTCAAAAGCTTCAATTTTGACCCGTTTCAGGCACAGAAATGACTTTAAACACACTTATTTTAGTTGAAAAAGTCATAATTCACATCCAACAGTCATTTAGAGTCAAAAGATTAAATGTTAAAATTTCATCATTATAGACCATTTTGGGAACGTTCGACATGTCCGGAGTCATCGTTTTTCATCCAAAAATCGATTTTTTGGACTGTACCAAAAATGATTCAAAATGTCAATTGGATCATGCCTCATGTTGAATAACCACTTTTTAAACCCTCACAGTGACCAAAATTGCCATTTTTACAGAGTTTTGCTTACTCAAAAGCTTCAATTTTGACCCGTTTCAGGCACAGAAATGACTTTAAACACACTTATTTTAGTTGAAAAAGTCATAATTCACATCCAACAGTCATTTAGAGTCAAAAGATTAAATGTTAAAATTTCATCATTATAGACCATTTTGGGAACGTTCGACATGTCCGGAGTCATCGTTTTTCATCCGAAAATCGATTTTTTGGACTGTACCAAAAATGATTCAAAATGTCAATTGGATCATGCCTCATGTTGAATAACCACTTTTTAAACCCTCACAGTGACCAAAATTGCCATTTTTACAGAGTTTTGCTTACTCAAAAGCTTCAATTTTGACCCGTTTCAGGCACAGAAATGACTTTAAACACACTTATTTTAGTTGAAAAAGTCATAATTCACATCCAACAGTCATTTAGAGTCAAAAGATTAAATGTTAAAATTTCATCATTATAGACCATTTTGGGAATGTTCGACATGTCCGGAGTCATCGTTTTTCATCCGAAAATCGATTTTTTGGACTGTACCAAAAATGATTCAAAATGTCAATTGGATCATGCCTCATGTTGAATAACCACTTTTTAAACCCTCACAGTGACCAAAATTGCCATTTTTACAGAGTTTTGCTTACTCAAAAGCTTCAATTTTGACCCGTTTCAGGCACAGAAATGACTTTAAAAACACTTATTTTAGTTGAAAAAGTCATAATTCACATCCAACAGTCATTTAGAGTCAGAAGATTAAATGTTAAAATTTCATCATTATAGACCATTTTGGGAACGTTCGACATGTCCGGCGTCATCGTTTTTCATCCGAAAATCGATTTTTTGGACTGTACCAAAAATGATTCAAAATGTCAATTGGATCATGCCTCATGTAGAATAACCACTTTTTAAACCCTCACAGTGACCAAAATTGCCATTTTTACAGAGTTTTGCTTACTCAAAAGCTTCAATTTTGACCCGTTTCAGGCACAGAAATGACTTTAAACACACTTATTTTAGTTGAAAAATTCATAATTCACACCCAACAGTCATTTAGATTCAAAAGATTAAATGTTAAAATTTCATCATTATAGACCATTTTGGGAACGTTCGACATGTCCGGAGTCATCGTTTTTCATCCGAAAATCGATTTTTTGGACTGTACCAAAAATGATTCAAAATGTCAATTGGATCATGCCTCATGTTGAATAACCACTTTTTAAACCCTCACAGTGACCAAAATTGCCATTTTTACAGAGTTTTGATTACTCAAAAGCTTCAATTTTGACCCGTTTCAGTCACAAAAATTACTTTAAACACACTTATTTTAGTTGAAAAAGTCATAATTCACATCCAACAGTCATTTAGAGTCAAAAGATTAAATGTTAAAATTTCATCATTGTACACCATTTTGGGAACGTTCGACATGTCCGGAGTCATCGTTTTTCATCCGAAAATTGATTTTTTGGACTGTACCAAAAATGATTCAAAATGTCAATTGAATCATGCCTCATGTTGAATAACCACTTTTTAAACCCTCACAGTGACCAAAATTGCCATTTTTACAGAGTTTTGCTTACTCAAAAGCTTCAATTTTGACCTGTTTCAGTCACAGAAATGACTTTAAACACACTTATTTTAGTTGAAAAAGTCATAATTCACATCCAACAGTCATTTAGAGTCAAAAGATTAAATGTTAAAATTTCATCATTATAGACCATTTTGGGAACGTTCGACATGTCCGGAGTCATCGTTTTTCATCCAAAAATCGATTTTTTGGACTGTACCAAAAATGATTCAAAATGTCAATTGGATCATGCCTCATGTTGAATAACCACTTTTTAAACCCTCACAGTGACCAAAATTGCCATTTTTACAGAGTTTTGCTTACTCAAAAGCTTCAATTTTGACCCGTTTCAGGCACAGAAATGACTTTAAACACACTTATTTTAGTTGAAAAAGTCATAATTCACATCCAACAGTCATTTAGAGTCAAAAGATTAAATGTTAAAATTTCATCATTATAGACCATTTTGGGAACGTTCGACATGTCCGGAGTCATCGTTTTTCATCCGAAAATCGATTTTTTGGACTGTACCAAAAATGATTCAAAATGTCAATTGGATCATGCCTCATGTTGAATAACCACTTTTTAAACCCTCACAGTGACCAAAATTGCCATTTTTACAGAGTTTTGCTTACTCAAAAGCTTCAATTTTGACCCGTTTCAGGCACAGAAATGACTTTAAACACACTTATTTTAGTTGAAAAAGTCATAATTCACATCCAACAGTCATTTAGAGTCAAAAGATTAAATGTTAAAATTTCATCATTATAGACCATTTTGGGAATGTTCGACATGTCCGGAGTCATCGTTTTTCATCCGAAAATCGATTTTTTGGACTGTACCAAAAATGATTCAAAATGTCAATTGGATCATGCCTCATGTTGAATAACCACTTTTTAAACCCTCACAGTGACCAAAATTGCCATTTTTACAGAGTTTTGCTTACTCAAAAGCTTCAATTTTGACCCGTTTCAGGCACAGAAATGACTTTAAAAACACTTATTTTAGTTGAAAAAGTCATAATTCACATCCAACAGTCATTTAGAGTCAGAAGATTAAATGTTAAAATTTCATCATTATAGACCATTTTGGGAACGTTCGACATGTCCGGCGTCATCGTTTTTCATCCGAAAATCGATTTTTTGGACTGTACCAAAAATGATTCAAAATGTCAATTGGATCATGCCTCATGTAGAATAACCACTTTTTAAACCCTCACAGTGACCAAAATTGCCATTTTTACAGAGTTTTGCTTACTCAAAAGCTTCAATTTTGACCCGTTTCAGGCACAGAAATGACTTTAAACACACTTATTTTAGTTGAAAAAGTCATAATTCACATCCAACAGTCATTTAGAGTCAAAAGATTAAATGTTAAAATTTCATCATTATAGACCATTTTGGGAACGTTCGACATGTCCAGAGTCATCGTTTTTCATCCGAAAATCGATTTTTTGGACTGTACCAAAAATGATTCAAAATGTCAATTGGATCATGCCTCATGTTGAATAACCACTTTTTAAACCCTCACAGTGACCAAAATTGCCATTTTTACAGAGTTTTGCTTACTCAAAAGCTTCAATTTTGACCCGTTTCAGGCACAGAAATGACTTTAAACACACTTATTTTAGTTGAAAAAGTCATAATTCACATCCAACAGTCATTTAGAGTCAAAAGATTAAATGTTAAAATTTCATCATTATAGACCATTTTGGGAACGTTCGACATGTCCGGAGTCATCGTTTTTCATCCGAAAATCAATTTTTTAGACTGTACCAAAAATGATTCAAAATGTCAATTGGATCATGCCTCATGTTGAATAACCACTTTTTAAACCCTCACAGTGACCAAAATTGCCATTTTTACAGAGTTTTGATTACTCAAAAGCTTCAATTTTGACCCGTTTCAGTCACAAAAATTACTTTAAACACACTTATTTTAGTTGAAAAGTCATAATTCACATCCAACAGTCATTTAGAGTCAAAAGAATAAATGTTAAAATTTCATCATTATAGACCATTTTGGGAACGTTCGACATGTCCGGAGTCATCGTTTTTCATCCGAAAAATGATTTTTTGGACTGTACCAAAAATGATTCAAAATGTCAATTGGATCATGCCTCATGTTGAATAACCACTTTTTAAACCCTCACAGTGACCAAAATTGCCATTTTTACAGAGTTTTGCTTACTCAAAACCTTCAATTTTGACCCGTTTCAGTCACAGAAATGACTTTAAACACACTTATTTTAGTTGAAAAAGTCATAATTCACATCCAACAGTCATTTAGAGTCAAAAGATTAAATGTTAAAATGTCATCATTATAGACCATTTTGGGAACGTTCGACATGTCCGGAGTCATCGTTTTTCATCCGAAAATTGATTTTTTGGACTGTACCAAAAATGATTCAAAATGTCAATTGGATCGTGCCTCATGTTGAATAACCACTTTTTAAACCCTCACAGTGACCCAAATGGCCATTTTTACAGAGTTTTGCTTACTCAAAAGCTTCAATTTTGACCCGTTTCAGTCACAGAAATGACTTTAAACACACTTATTTTAGTTGAAAAATTCATAATTCACACCCAACAGTCATTTAGATTCAAAAGATTAAATGTTAAAATTTCATCATTATAGACCATTTTGGGAACGTTCGACATGTCCGGAGTCATCGTTTTTCATCCGAAAATCGATTTTTTGGACTGTACCAAAAATGATTCAAAATGTCAATTGGATCATGCCTCATGTTGAATAACCACTTTTTAAACCCTCACAGTGACCAAAATTGCCATTTTTACAGAGTTTTGATTACTCAAAAGCTTCAATTTTGACCCGTTTCAGTCACAAAAATTACTTTAAACACACTTATTTTAGTTGAAAAAGTCATAATTCACATCCAACAGTCATTTAGAGTCAAAAGATTAAATGTTAAAATTTCATCATTGTACACCATTTTGGGAACGTTCGACATGTCCGGAGTCATCGTTTTTCATCCGAAAATTGATTTTTTGGACTGTACCAAAAATGATTCAAAATGTCAATTGAATCATGCCTCATGTTGAATAACCACTTTTTAAACCCTCACAGTGACCAAAATTGCCATTTTTACAGAGTTTTGCTTACTCAAAAGCTTCAATTTTGACCTGTTTCAGTCACAGAAATGACTTTAAACACACTTATTTTAGTTGAAAAAGTCATAATTCACATCCAACAGTCATTTAGAGTCAAAAGATTAAATGTTAAAATTTCATCATTATAGACCATTTTGGGAACGTTCGACATGTCCGGAGTCATCGTTTTTCATCCGAAAATTGATTTTTTGGACTGTACCAAAAATGATTCAAAATGTCAATTGGATCATGCCTCATGTTGAATAACCACTTTTTAAACCCTCACAGTGACCAAAATTGCCATTTTTACAGAGTTTTGCTTACTCAAAAGCTTCAATTTTGACCCGTTTCAGTCACAGAAATGACTTTAAACACACTTATTTTAGTTGAAAAAGTCATAATTCACATCCAACAGTCATTTAGAGTCAAAAGATTAAATGTTAAAATTTCATCATTATAGACCATTTTGGGAACGTTCGACATGTCCGGAGTCATCGTTTTTCATCCGAAAATCGATTTTTTGGACTGTACCAAAAATGATTCAAAATGTCAATTGGATCATGCCTCATGTTGAATAACCACTTTTTAAACCCTCACAGTGACCAAAATGGCCATTTTTACAGAGTTTTGCTTACTCAAAAGCTTCAATTTTGACCCGTTTCAGTCATAGAAATGACTTTAAACACACTTATTTTAGTTGAAAAAGTCATAATTCACATCCAACAGTCATTTAGAGTCAAAAGATTAAATGTTAAAATTTCATCATTATAGACCATTTTGGGAACGTTCGACATGTCCGGAGTCATCGTTTTTCATCCGAAAATCGATTTTTTGGACTGTACCAAAAATGATTCAAAATGTCAATTGGATCATGCCTCATGTTGAATAACCACTTTTTAAACCCTCACAGTGACCAAAATTGCCATTTTTACAGAGTTTTGCTTACTCAAAAGCTTCAATTTTGACCCATTTCAGGCACAGAAATGACTTTAAACACACTTATTTTAGTTGAAAAAGTCATAATTCACATCCAACAGTCATTTAGAGTCAAAAGATTAAATGTTAAAATTTCATCATTATAGACCATTTTGGGAACGTTCGACATGTCCGGAGTCATCGTTTTTCATCCGAAAATTGATTTTTTGGACTGTACCAAAAATGATTCAAAATGTCAATTGCATCATGCCTCATGTTGAATAACCACTTTTTAAACCCTCACAGTGACCAAAATTGCCATTTTTACAGAGTTTTGCTTACTCAAAAGCTTCAATTTTGACCCGTTTCAGGCACAGAAATGACTTTAAACACACTTATTTTAGTTGAAAAAGTCATAATTCACATCCAACAGTCATTTAGAGTCAAAAGATTAAATGTTAAAATTTCATCATTATAGACCATTTTGGGAACGTTCGACATGTCCGGAGTCATCGTTTTTCATCCAAAAATCGATTTTTTGGACTGTACCAAAAATGATTCAAAATGTCAATTGGATCATGCCTCATGTTGAATAACCACTTTTTAAACCCTCACAGTGACCAAAATTGCCATTTTTACAGAGTTTTGCTTACTCAAAAGCTTCAATTTTGACCCGTTTCAGGCACAGAAATGACTTTAAACACACTTATTTTAGTTGAAAAAGTCATAATTCACATCCAACAGTCATTTAGAGTCAAAAGATTAAATGTTAAAATTTCATCATTATAGACCATTTTGGGAACGTTCGACATGTCCGGAGTCATCGTTTTTCATCCGAAAATCGATTTTTTGGACTGTACCAAAAATGATTCAAAATGTCAATTGGATCATGCCTCATGTTGAATAACCACTTTTTAAACCCTCACAGTGACCAAAATTGCCATTTTTACAGAGTTTTGCTTACTCAAAAGCTTCAATTTTGACCCGTTTCAGGCACAGAAATGACTTTAAACACACTTATTTTAGTTGAAAAAGTCATAATTCACATCCAACAGTCATTTAGAGTCAAAAGATTAAATGTTAAAATTTCATCATTATAGACCATTTTGGGAATGTTCGACATGTCCGGAGTCATCGTTTTTCATCCGAAAATCGATTTTTTGGACTGTACCAAAAATGATTCAAAATGTCAATTGGATCATGCCTCATGTTGAATAACCACTTTTTAAACCCTCACAGTGACCAAAATTGCCATTTTTACAGAGTTTTGCTTACTCAAAAGCTTCAATTTTGACCCGTTTCAGGCACAGAAATGACTTTAAAAACACTTATTTTAGTTGAAAAAGTCATAATTCACATCCAACAGTCATTTAGAGTCAGAAGATTAAATGTTAAAATTTCATCATTATAGACCATTTTGGGAACGTTCGACATGTCCGGCGTCATCGTTTTTCATCCGAAAATCGATTTTTTGGACTGTACCAAAAATGATTCAAAATGTCAATTGGATCATGCCTCATGTAGAATAACCACTTTTTAAACCCTCACAGTGACCAAAATTGCCATTTTTACAGAGTTTTGCTTACTCAAAAGCTTCAATTTTGACCCGTTTCAGGCACAGAAATGACTTTAAACACACTTATTTTAGTTGAAAAATTCATAATTCACACCCAACAGTCATTTAGATTCAAAAGATTAAATGTTAAAATTTCATCATTATAGACCATTTTGGGAACGTTCGACATGTCCGGAGTCATCGTTTTTCATCCGAAAATCGATTTTTTGGACTGTACCAAAAATGATTCAAAATGTCAATTGGATCATGCCTCATGTTGAATAACCACTTTTTAAACCCTCACAGTGACCAAAATTGCCATTTTTACAGAGTTTTGATTACTCAAAAGCTTCAATTTTGACCCGTTTCAGTCACAAAAATTACTTTAAACACACTTATTTTAGTTGAAAAAGTCATAATTCACATCCAACAGTCATTTAGAGTCAAAAGATTAAATGTTAAAATTTCATCATTGTACACCATTTTGGGAACGTTCGACATGTCCGGAGTCATCGTTTTTCATCCGAAAATTGATTTTTTGGACTGTACCAAAAATGATTCAAAATGTCAATTGAATCATGCCTCATGTTGAATAACCACTTTTTAAACCCTCACAGTGACCAAAATTGCCATTTTTACAGAGTTTTGCTTACTCAAAAGCTTCAATTTTGACCTGTTTCAGTCACAGAAATGACTTTAAACACACTTATTTTAGTTGAAAAAGTCATAATTCACATCCAACAGTCATTTAGAGTCAAAAGATTAAATGTTAAAATTTCATCATTATAGACCATTTTGGGAACGTTCGACATGTCCGGAGTCATCGTTTTTCATCCGAAAATTGATTTTTTGGACTGTACCAAAAATGATTCAAAATGTCAATTGGATCATGCCTCATGTTGAATAACCACTTTTTAAACCCTCACAGTGACCAAAATTGCCATTTTTACAGAGTTTTGCTTACTCAAAAGCTTCAATTTTGACCCGTTTCAGTCACAGAAATGACTTTAAACACACTTATTTTAGTTGAAAAAGTCATAATTCACATCCAACAGTCATTTAGAGTCAAAAGATTAAATGTTAAAATTTCATCATTATAGACCATTTTGGGAACGTTCGACATGTCCGGAGTCATCGTTTTTCATCCGAAAATCGATTTTTTGGACTGTACCAAAAATGATTCAAAATGTCAATTGGATCATGCCTCATGTTGAATAACCACTTTTTAAACCCTCACAGTGACCAAAATGGCCATTTTTACAGAGTTTTGCTTACTCAAAAGCTTCAATTTTGACCCGTTTCAGTCATAGAAATGACTTTAAACACACTTATTTTAGTTGAAAAAGTCATAATTCACATCCAACAGTCATTTAGAGTCAAAAGATTAAATGTTAAAATTTCATCATTATAGACCATTTTGGGAACGTTCGACATGTCCGGAGTCATCGTTTTTCATCCGAAAATCGATTTTTTGGACTGTACCAAAAATGATTCAAAATGTCAATTGGATCATGCCTCATGTTGAATAACCACTTTTTAAACCCTCACAGTGACCAAAATTGCCATTTTTACAGAGTTTTGCTTACTCAAAAGCTTCAATTTTGACCCATTTCAGGCACAGAAATGACTTTAAACACACTTATTTTAGTTGAAAAAGTCATAATTCACATCCAACAGTCATTTAGAGTCAAAAGATTAAATGTTAAAATTTCATCATTATAGACCATTTTGGGAACGTTCGACATGTCCGGAGTCATCGTTTTTCATCCGAAAATTGATTTTTTGGACTGTACCAAAAATGATTCAAAATGTCAATTGCATCATGCCTCATGTTGAATAACCACTTTTTAAACCCTCACAGTGACCAAAATTGCCATTTTTACAGAGTTTTGCTTACTCAAAAGCTTCAATTTTGACCCGTTTCAGGCACAGAAATGACTTTAAACACACTTATTTTAGTTGAAAAAGTCATAATTCACATCCAACAGTCATTTAGAGTCAAAAGATTAAATGTTAAAATTTCATCATTATAGACCATTTTGGGAACGTTCGACATGTCCGGAGTCATCGTTTTTCATCCAAAAATCGATTTTTTGGACTGTACCAAAAATGATTCAAAATGTCAATTGGATCATGCCTCATGTTGAATAACCACTTTTTAAACCCTCACAGTGACCAAAATTGCCATTTTTACAGAGTTTTGCTTACTCAAAAGCTTCAATTTTGACCCGTTTCAGGCACAGAAATGACTTTAAACACACTTATTTTAGTTGAAAAAGTCATAATTCACATCCAACAGTCATTTAGAGTCAAAAGATTAAATGTTAAAATTTCATCATTATAGACCATTTTGGGAACGTTCGACATGTCCGGAGTCATCGTTTTTCATCCGAAAATCGATTTTTTGGACTGTACCAAAAATGATTCAAAATGTCAATTGGATCATGCCTCATGTTGAATAACCACTTTTTAAACCCTCACAGTGACCAAAATTGCCATTTTTACAGAGTTTTGCTTACTCAAAAGCTTCAATTTTGACCCGTTTCAGGCACAGAAATGACTTTAAACACACTTATTTTAGTTGAAAAAGTCATAATTCACATCCAACAGTCATTTAGAGTCAAAAGATTAAATGTTAAAATTTCATCATTATAGACCATTTTGGGAATGTTCGACATGTCCGGAGTCATCGTTTTTCATCCGAAAATCGATTTTTTGGACTGTACCAAAAATGATTCAAAATGTCAATTGGATCATGCCTCATGTTGAATAACCACTTTTTAAACCCTCACAGTGACCAAAATTGCCATTTTTACAGAGTTTTGCTTACTCAAAAGCTTCAATTTTGACCCGTTTCAGGCACAGAAATGACTTTAAAAACACTTATTTTAGTTGAAAAAGTCATAATTCACATCCAACAGTCATTTAGAGTCAGAAGATTAAATGTTAAAATTTCATCATTATAGACCATTTTGGGAACGTTCGACATGTCCGGCGTCATCGTTTTTCATCCGAAAATCGATTTTTTGGACTGTACCAAAAATGATTCAAAATGTCAATTGGATCATGCCTCATGTAGAATAACCACTTTTTAAACCCTCACAGTGACCAAAATTGCCATTTTTACAGAGTTTTGCTTACTCAAAAGCTTCAATTTTGACCCGTTTCAGGCACAGAAATGACTTTAAACACACTTATTTTAGTTGAAAAAGTCATAATTCACATCCAACAGTCATTTAGAGTCAAAAGATTAAATGTTAAAATTTCATCATTATAGACCATTTTGGGAACGTTCGACATGTCCAGAGTCATCGTTTTTCATCCGAAAATCGATTTTTTGGACTGTACCAAAAATGATTCAAAATGTCAATTGGATCATGCCTCATGTTGAATAACCACTTTTTAAACCCTCACAGTGACCAAAATTGCCATTTTTACAGAGTTTTGCTTACTCAAAAGCTTCAATTTTGACCCGTTTCAGGCACAGAAATGACTTTAAACACACTTATTTTAGTTGAAAAAGTCATAATTCACATCCAACAGTCATTTAGAGTCAAAAGATTAAATGTTAAAATTTCATCATTATAGACCATTTTGGGAACGTTCGACATGTCCGGAGTCATCGTTTTTCATCCGAAAATCAATTTTTTAGACTGTACCAAAAATGATTCAAAATGTCAATTGGATCATGCCTCATGTTGAATAACCACTTTTTAAACCCTCACAGTGACCAAAATTGCCATTTTTACAGAGTTTTGATTACTCAAAAGCTTCAATTTTGACCCGTTTCAGTCACAAAAATTACTTTAAACACACTTATTTTAGTTGAAAAGTCATAATTCACATCCAACAGTCATTTAGAGTCAAAAGAATAAATGTTAAAATTTCATCATTATAGACCATTTTGGGAACGTTCGACATGTCCGGAGTCATCGTTTTTCATCCGAAAAATGATTTTTTGGACTGTACCAAAAATGATTCAAAATGTCAATTGGATCATGCCTCATGTTGAATAACCACTTTTTAAACCCTCACAGTGACCAAAATTGCCATTTTTACAGAGTTTTGCTTACTCAAAACCTTCAATTTTGACCCGTTTCAGTCACAGAAATGACTTTAAACACACTTATTTTAGTTGAAAAAGTCATAATTCACATCCAACAGTCATTTAGAGTCAAAAGATTAAATGTTAAAATGTCATCATTATAGACCATTTTGGGAACGTTCGACATGTCCGGAGTCATCGTTTTTCATCCGAAAATTGATTTTTTGGACTGTACCAAAAATGATTCAAAATGTCAATTGGATCGTGCCTCATGTTGAATAACCACTTTTTAAACCCTCACAGTGACCCAAATGGCCATTTTTACAGAGTTTTGCTTACTCAAAAGCTTCAATTTTGACCCGTTTCAGTCACAGAAATGACTTTAAACACACTTATTTTAGTTGAAAAATTCATAATTCACACCCAACAGTCATTTAGATTCAAAAGATTAAATGTTAAAATTTCATCATTATAGACCATTTTGGGAACGTTCGACATGTCCGGAGTCATCGTTTTTCATCCGAAAATCGATTTTTTGGACTGTACCAAAAATGATTCAAAATGTCAATTGGATCATGCCTCATGTTGAATAACCACTTTTTAAACCCTCACAGTGACCAAAATTGCCATTTTTACAGAGTTTTGATTACTCAAAAGCTTCAATTTTGACCCGTTTCAGTCACAAAAATTACTTTAAACACACTTATTTTAGTTGAAAAAGTCATAATTCACATCCAACAGTCATTTAGAGTCAAAAGATTAAATGTTAAAATTTCATCATTGTACACCATTTTGGGAACGTTCGACATGTCCGGAGTCATCGTTTTTCATCCGAAAATTGATTTTTTGGACTGTACCAAAAATGATTCAAAATGTCAATTGAATCATGCCTCATGTTGAATAACCACTTTTTAAACCCTCACAGTGACCAAAATTGCCATTTTTACAGAGTTTTGCTTACTCAAAAGCTTCAATTTTGACCTGTTTCAGTCACAGAAATGACTTTAAACACACTTATTTTAGTTGAAAAAGTCATAATTCACATCCAACAGTCATTTAGAGTCAAAAGATTAAATGTTAAAATTTCATCATTATAGACCATTTTGGGAACGTTCGACATGTCCGGAGTCATCGTTTTTCATCCGAAAATTGATTTTTTGGACTGTACCAAAATGATTCAAAATGTCAATTGGATCATGCCTCATGTTGAATAACCACTTTTTAAACCCTCACAGTGACCAAAATTGCCATTTTTACAGAGTTTTGCTTACTCAAAAGCTTCAATTTTGACCCGTTTCAGAAACAGAAATGACTTTAAACACACTTATTTTAGTTGAAAAAGTCATAATTCACATCCAACAGTCATTTAGAGTCAAAAGATTAAATGTTAAAATTTCATCATTATAGACCATTTTGGGAACGTTCGACATGTCCGGAGTCATCGTTTTTCATCCGAAAATCGATTTTTTGGACTGTACCAAAAATGATTCAAAATGTCAATTGGATCATGCCTCATGTTGAATAACCACTTTTTAAACCCTCACAGTGACCAAAATTGCCATTTTTACAGAGTTTTGATTACTCAAAAGCTTCAATTTTGACCCGTTTCAGTCACAAAAATTACTTTAAACACACTTATTTTAGTTGAAAAAGTCATAATTCACATCCAACAGTCATTTAGAGTCAAAAGATTAAATGTTAAAATTTCATCATTGTACACCATTTTGGGAACGTTCGACATGTCCGGAGTCATCGTTTTTCATCCGAAAATTGATTTTTTGGACTGTACCAAAAATGATTCAAAATGTCAATTGGATCATGCCTCATGTTGAATAACCACTTTTTTAAACCCTCACAGTGACCAAAATTGCCATTTTTACAGAGTTTTGCTTACTCAAAAGCTTCAATTTTGACCTGTTTCAGTCACAGAAATGACTTTAAACACACTTATTTTAGTTGAAAAAATCATAATTCACATCCAACAGTCATTTAGAGTCAAAAGATTAAATGTTAAAATTTCATCATTATAGACCATTTTGGGAACGTTCGACATGTCCGGAGTCATCGTTTTTCATCCGAAAATTGATTTTTTGGACTGTACCAAAAATTATTCAAAATGTCAATTGGATCATGCCTCATGTTGAATAACCACTTTTTAAACCCTCACAGTGACCAAAATTGCCATTTTTACAGAGTTTTGCTTACTCAAAAGCTTCAATTTTGACCCGTTTCAGGCACAGAAATGACTTTAAACACACTTATTTTAGTTGAAAAAGTCATAATTCACATCCGACAGTCATTTAGAGTCAAAAGATTAAATGTTAAAATTTCATCATTATAGACCATTTTGGGAACGTTCGACATGTCCGGAGTCATCGTTTTTCATCCGAAAATCGATTTTTTGGACTGTACCAAAAATGATTCAAAATGTCAATTGGATCGTGCCTCATGTTGAATAACCACTTTTTAAACCCTCACAGTGACCAAAATGGCCATTTTACAGAGTTTTGCTTACTCAAAAGCTTCAATTTTGACCCGTTTCAGTCATAGAAATGACTTTAAACACACTTATTTTAGTTGAAAAAGTCATAATTCACATCCAACAGTCATTTAGAGTCAAAAGATTAAATGTTAAAATATCATCATTATAGACCATTTTGGGAACGTTCGACATGTCCGGAGTCATCGTTTTTCATCCGAAAATCGATTTTTTGGACTGTACCAAAAATGATTCAAAATGTCAATTGGATCGTGCCTCATGTTGAATAACCACTTTTTAAACCCTCACAGTGACCAAAATGGCCATTTTTACAGAGTTTTGCTTACTTAAAAGCTTCAATTTTGACCCGTTTCAGTCATAGAAATGACTTTAAACACACTTATTTTAGTTGAAAAAGTCATAATTCACATCCAACAGTCATTTAGAGTCAAAAGATTAAATGTTAAAATTTCATCATTATAGACCATTTTGGGAACGTTCGACATGTCCGGAGTCATCGTTTTTCATCCGAAAATCGATTTTTTGGACTGTACCAAAAATGATTCAAAATGTCAATTGGATCGTGCCTCATGTTGAATAACCACTTTTTAAACCCTCACAGTGACCAAAATGGCCATTTTTACAGAGTTTTGCTTACTCAAAAGCTTCAATTTTGACCCGTTTCAGTCATAGAAATGACTTTAAACACACTTATTTTAGTTGAAAAAGTCATAATTCACATCCAACAGTCATTTAGAGTCAAAAGATTAAATGTTAAAATTTCATCATTATAGACCATTTTGGGAACGTTCGACATGTCCGGAGTCATCGTTTTTCATCCGAAAATTGATTTTTTGGACTGTACCAAAAATGATTCAAAATGTCAATTGCATCATGCCTCATGTTGAATAACCACTTTTTAAACCCTCACAGTGACCAAAATTGCCATTTTTACAGAGTTTTGCTTACTCAAAAGCTTCAATTTTGACCCGTTTCAGGCACAGAAATGACTTTAAACACACTTATTTTAGTTGAAAAAGTCATAATTCACATCCAACAGTCATTTAGAGTCAAAAGATTAAATGTTAAAATTTCATCATTATAGACCATTTTGGGAACGTTCGACATGTCCGGAGTCATCGTTTTTCATCCAAAAATCGATTTTTTGGACTGTACCAAAAATGATTCAAAATGTCAATTGGATCATGCCTCATGTTGAATAACCACTTTTTAAACCCTCACAGTGACCAAAATTGCCATTTTTACAGAGTTTTGCTTACTCAAAAGCTTCAATTTTGACCCGTTTCAGGCACAGAAATGACTTTAAACACACTTATTTTAGTTGAAAAAGTCATAATTCACATCCAACAGTCATTTAGAGTCAAAAGATTAAATGTTAAAATTTCATCATTATAGACCATTTTGGGAACGTTCGACATGTCCGGAGTCATCGTTTTTCATCCGAAAATCGATTTTTTGGACTGTACCAAAAATGATTCAAAATGTCAATTGGATCATGCCTCATGTTGAATAACCACTTTTTAAACCCTCACAGTGACCAAAATTGCCATTTTTACAGAGTTTTGCTTACTCAAAAGCTTCAATTTTGACCCGTTTCAGGCACAGAAATGACTTTAAACACACTTATTTTAGTTGAAAAAGTCATAATTCACATCCAACAGTCATTTAGAGTCAAAAGATTAAATGTTAAAATTTCATCATTATAGACCATTTTGGGAATGTTCGACATGTCCGGAGTCATCGTTTTTCATCCGAAAATTGATTTTTTGGACTGTACCAAAAATGATTCAAAATGTCAATTGGATCGTGCCTCATGTTGAATAACCACTTTTTGAACCCTCACAGTGACCAAAGTGGCCATTTTTACAGAGTTTTGCTTACTCAAAAGCTTCAATTTTGACCCGTTTCAGTCACAGAAATGACTTTAAACACACTTATTTTAGTTGAAAAAGTCATAATCCACATCCAACAGTCATTTAGAGTCAAAAGATTAAATGTTAAAATTTCCTCATTATAGACCATTTTGGGAACGTTCGACATGTCCGGAGTCATCGTTTTTCATCCGAAAATCGATTTTTTGGACTGTACCAAAAATGATTCAAAATGTCAATTGGATCATGCCTCATGTTGAATAACCACTTTTTAAACCCTCACAGTGACCAAAATTGCCATTTTTACAGAGTTTTGCTTACTCAAAAGCTTCAATTTTGACCCGTTTCAGGCACAGAAATGACTTTAAACACACTTATTTTAGTCGAAAAAGTCATAATTCACATCCAACAGTCATTTAGAGTCAAAAGATTAAATGTTAAAATTTCATCATTATAGACCATTTTGGGAACGTTCGACATGTCCGGAGTCATCGTTTTTCATCCGAAAATTGATTTTTTGGACTGTATCAAAAATGATTCAAAATGTCAATTGGATCGTGCCTCATGTTGAATAACCACTTTTTGAACCCTCACAGTGACCAAAATGGCCATTTTTACAGAGTTTTGCTTACTCAAAAGCTTCAATTTTGACCCGTTTCAGTCACAGAAATGACTTTAAACACACTTATTTTAGTTGAAAAGGTCATAATCCACATCCAACAGTCATTTAGAGTCAAAAGATTAAATGTTAAAATTTCATCATTATAGACCATTTTGGGAACGTTCGACATGTCCGGAGTCATCGTTTTTCATCCGAAAATCGATTTTTTGGACTGTACCAAAAATGACTCAAAATGTCAATTGGATCATGCCTCATGTTGAATAACCACTTTTAAAACCCTCAGAGTGACCAAAATTGCCATTTTTACAGAATTTTGCTTACTCAAAAGCTTCAATTTTGACCCGTTTCAGGCACAGAAATGACTTTAAACACACTTATTTTAGTTGAAAAAGTCATAATGCACATCCAACAGTCATTTAGAGTCAAAAGATTAAATGTTAAAATTTCATCATTATAGACCATTTTGGGAACGTTCGACATGTCCGGAGTCATCGTTTTTCATCCGAAAATCGATTTTTTGGACTGTACCAAAAATGATTCAAAATGTCAATTGGATCGTGCCTCATGTTGAATAACCACTTTTTAAACCCTCACAGTGACCAAAATTGCCATTTTTACAGAGTTTTGCTTACTCAAAAGCTTCAATTTTGACCCGTTTCAGGCACAGAAATGACTTTAAACACACTTATTTTAGTTGAAAAAGTCATAATTCACATCCAACAGTCATTTAGAGTCAAAAGATTAAATGTTAAAATTTCATCATTATAGACCATTTTGGGAACGTTCGACATGTCCGGAGTCATCGTTTTTCATCCAAAAATTGATTTTTTGGACTGTACCAAAAATGATTCAAAATGTCAATTGGATCGTGCCTCATGTTGAATAACCACTTTTTAAACCCTCACAGTGACCAAAATGGCCATTTTTACAGAGTTTTGCTTACTCAAAAGCTTCAATTTTGACCCGTTTCAGTCACAGAAATGAATTTAAACACACTTATTTTAGTTGAAAAAGTCATAATTCACATCCAACAGTCATTTAGAGTCAAAAGATTAAATGTTAAAATGTCATCATTATAGACCATTTTGGGAACGTTCGACATGTCCGGAGTCATCGTTTTTCATCCGAAAATCGATTTTTTGGACTGTACCAAAAATGATTCAAAATGTCAATTGGATTGTGCCTCATGTTGAATAACCACTTTTTAAACCCTCACAGTGACCAAAATGGCCATTTTTACAGAGTTTTGCTTACTCAAAAGCTTCAATTTTGACCTGTTTCAGTCACAGAAATGACTTAAAACACACTTATTTTAGTTGAAAAAGTCATAATTCACATCCAACAGTCATTTAGAGTCAAAAGATTAAATGTTAACATTTCATCATTATAGACCATTTTGGGAACGTTCGACATGTCCGGAGTCATCGTTTTTCATCCGAAAATCGATTTTTTTGGACTGTACCAAAAATGATTTAAAATGTCAATTGGATCGTGCCTCATGTTGAATAACCACTTTTTAAACCCTCACAGTGACCAAAATGGCCATTTTTACAGAGTTTTGCTTACTCAAAAACTTCAATTTTGACCCGTTTCAGTCACAGAAATGACTTTAAACACACTTATTTTAGTTGAAAAAGTCATAATTCACATCCAACAGTCATTTAGAGTCAAAAGATTAAATGTTAAAATGTCATCATTATAGACCATTTTGGGAACGTTCGACATGTCCGGAGTCATCGTTTTTCATCCGAAAATTGATTTTTTGGACTGTACCAAAAATGATTCAAAATGTCAATTGGATCGTGCCTCATGTTGAATAACCACTTTTTGAACCCTCACAGTGACCAAAATGGCCATTTTTACAGAGTTTTGCTTACTCAAAAGCTTCAATTTTGACCCGTTTCAGGCACAGAAATGACTTTAAACACACTTATTTTAGTTGAAAAAGTCATAATTCACATCCAACAGTCATTTAGAGTCAAAAGATTAAATGTTAAAATTTCATCATTATAGACCATTTTGGGAACGTTCGACATGTCCGGAGTCATCGTTTTTCATCCGAAAATCGATTTTTTGGACTGTACCAAAAATGATTCAAAATGTCAATTGGATCATGCCTCATGTTGAATAACCACTTTTTAAACCCTCACAGTGACCAAAATTGCCATTTTTACAGAGTTTTGATTACTCAAAAGCTTCAATTTTGACCCGTTTCAGTCACAAAAATTACTTTAAACACACTTATTTTAGTTGAAAAAGTCATAATTCACATCCAACAGTCATTTAGAGTCAAAAGATTAAATGTTAAAATTTCATCATTGTACACCATTTTGGGAACGTTCGACATGTCCGGAGTCATCGTTTTTCATCCGAAAATCGATTTTTTGGACTGTACCAAAAATGATTCAAAATGTCAATTGGATCGTGCCTCATGTTGAATAACCACTTTTTAAACCCTCACAGTGACCAAAATGGCCATTTTTACAGAGTTTTGCTTACTTAAAAGCTTCAATTTTGACCCGTTTCAGTCATAGAAATGACTTTAAACACACTTATTTTAGTTGAAAAAGTCATAATTCACATCCAACAGTCATTTAGAGTCAAAAGATTAAATGTTAAAATTTCATCATTATAGACCATTTTGGGAACGTTCGACATGTCCGGAGTCATCGTTTTTCATCCGAAAATCGATTTTTTGGACTGTACCAAAAATGATTCAAAATGTCAATTGGATCGTGCCTCATGTTGAATAACCACTTTTTAAACCCTCACAGTGACCAAAATGGCCATTTTTACAGAGTTTTGCTTACTCAAAAGCTTCAATTTTGACCCGTTTCAGTCATAGAAATGACTTTAAACACACTTATTTTAGTTGAAAAAGTCATAATTCACATCCAACAGTCATTTAGAGTCAAAAGATTAAATGTTAAAATTTCATCATTATAGACCATTTTGGGAACGTTCGACATGTCCGGAGTCATCGTTTTTCATCCGAAAATCGATTTTTTGGACTGTACCAAAAATGATTCAAAATGTCAATTGGATCATGCCTCATGTTGAATAACCACTTTTTAAACCCTCACAGTGACCAAAATTGCCATTTTTACAGAGTTTTGCTTACTCAAAAGCTTCAATTTTGACCCGTTTCAGGCACAGAAATGACTTTAAACACACTTATTTTAGTTGAAAAAGTCATAATTCACATCCAACAGTCATTTAGAGTCAAAAGATTAAATGTTAACATTTCATCATTATAGACCATTTTGGGAACGTTCGACATGTCCGGAGTCATCGTTTTTCATCCGAAAATCGATTTTTTGGACTGTACCAAAAATGATTCAAAATGTCAATTGGATCATGCCTCATGTTGAATAACCACTTTTTAAACCCTCACAGTGACCAAAATTGCCATTTTTACAGAGTTTTGCTTACTCAAAAGCTTCAATTTTGAACCGTTTCAGGCACAGAAATGACTTTAAACACACTTATTTTAGTTGAAAAAGTCATAATTCACATCCAACAGTCATTTAGAGTCAAAAGATTAAATGTTAAAATTTCATCATTATAGACCATTTTGGGAATGTTCGACATGTCCGGAGTCATCGTTTTTCATCCGAAAATTGATTTTTTGGACTGTACCAAAAATGATTCAAAATGTGAATTGGATCGTGCCTCATGTTGAATAACCACTTTTTGAACCCTCACAGTGACCAAAATGGCCATTTTTACAGAGTTTTGCTTACTCAAAAGCTTCAATTTTGACCCGTTTCAGTCACAGAAATGACTTTAAACACACTTATTTTAGTTGAAAAAGTCATAATTCACATCCAACAGTCATTTAGAGTCAAAAGATTAAATGTTAAAATGTCATCATTATAGACCATTTTGGGAACGTTCGACATGTCCGGAGTCATCGTTTTTCATCCGAAAATTGATTTTTTGGACTGTACCAAAAATGATTCAAAATGTCAATTGGATCATGCCTCATGTTGAATAACCACTTTTTAAACCCTCACAGTGACCAAAATTGCCATTTTTACAGAGTTTTGCTTACTCAAAAGCTTCAATTTTGACCCGTTTCAGGCACAGAAATGACTTTAAACACACTTATTTTAGTTGAAAAAGTCATAATTCACATCCAACAGTCATTTAGAGTCAAAAGATTAAATGTTAAAATTTCATCATTATAGACCATTTTGGGAACGTTCGACATGTCCGGAGTCATCGTTTTTCATCCGAAAATCGATTTTTTGGACTGTACCAAAAATGATTCAAAATGTCAATTGGATCATGCCTCATGTTGAATAACCACTTTTTAAACCCTCACAGTGACCAAAATTGCCATTTTTACAGAGTTTTGCTTACTCAAAAGCTTCAATTTTGACCCGTTTCAGGCACAGAAATGACTTTAAACACACTTATTTTAGTTGAAAAAGTCATAATTCACATCCAACAGTCATTTAGAGTCAAAAGATTAAATGTTAAAATTTCATCATTATAGACCATTTTGGGAACGTTCGACATGTCCGGAGTCATCGTTTTTCATCCGAAAATCGATTTTTTGGACTGTACCAAAAATGATTCAAAATGTCAATTGGATCATGCCTCATGTTGAATAACCACTTTTTAAACCCTCACAGTGACCAAAATTGCCATTTTTACAGAGTTTTGCTTACTCAAAAGCTTCAATTTTGACCCGTTTCAGGCACAGAAATGACTTTAAACACACTTATTTTAGTTGAAAAAGTCATAATTCACATCCAACAGTCATTTAGAGTCAAAAGATTAAATGTTAAAATTTCATCATTATAGACCATTTTGGGAACGTTCGACATGTCCGGAGTCATCGTTTTTCATCCGAAAATTGATTTTTTGGACTGTACCAAAAATGATTCAAAATGTCAATTGGATCGTGCCTCATGTTGAATAACCACTTTTTAAACCCTGACAGTGACCAAAATGGCCATTTTTACAGAGTTTTGCTTACTCAAAAGCTTCAATTTTGACCCGTTTCAGTCACAGAAATGACTTTAAACACACTTATTTTAGTTGAAAAAGTCATAATTCACATCCAACAGTCATTTAGAGTCAAAAGATTAAATGTTAAAATTTCATCATTATAGACCATTTTGGGAACGTTCGACATGTCCGGAGTCATCGTTTTTCATCCGAAAATCGATTTTTTGGACTGTACCAAAAATGATTCAAAATGTCAATTGGATCATGCCTCATGTTGAATAACCACTTTTTAAACCCTCACAGTGACCAAAATTGCCATTTTTACAGAGTTTTGCTTACTCAAAAGCTTCAATTTTGACCCGTTTCAGGCACAGAAATGACTTTAAACACACTTATTTTAGTTGAAAAAGTCATAATTCACATCCAACAGTCATTTAGAGTCAAAAGATTAAATGTTAAAATTTCATCATTATAGACCATTTTGGGAACGTTCGACATGTCCGGAGTCATCGTTTTTCATCCGAAAATTGATTTTTTGGACTGTATCAAAAATGATTCAAAATGTCAATTGGATCGTGCCTCATGTTGAATAACCACTTTTTGAACCCTCACAGTGACCAAAATGGCCATTTTTACAGAGTTTTGCTTACTCAAAAGCTTCAATTTTGACCCGTTTCAGTCACAGAAATGACTTTAAACACACTTATTTTAGTTGAAAAGGTCATAATCCACATCCAACAGTCATTTAGAGTCAAAAGATTAAATGTTAAAATTTCATCATTATAGACCATTTTGGGAACGTTCGACATGTCCGGAGTCATCGTTTTTCATCCGAAAATCGATTTTTTGGACTGTACCAAAAATGATTCAAAATGTCAATTGGATCATGCCTCATGTTGAATAACCACTTTTTAAACCCTCACAGTGACCAAAATTGCCATTTTTACAGAGTTTTGCTTACTCAAAAGCTTCAATTTTGACCCGTTTCAGGCACAGAAATGACTTTAAACACACTTATTTTAGTTGAAAAAGTCATAATTCACATCCAACAGTCATTTAGAGTCAAAAGATTAAATGTTAAAATTTCATCATTATAGACCATTTTGGGAACGTTCGACATGTCCGGAGTCATCGTTTTTCATCCGAAAATCGATTTTTTGGACTGTACCAAAAATGATTCAAAATGTCAATTGGATCATGCCTCATGTTGAATAACCACTTTTTAAACCCTCACAGTGACCAAAATTGCCATTTTTACAGAGTTTTGATTACTCAAAAGCTTCAATTTTGACCCGTTTCAGTCACAAAAATTACTTTAAACACACTTATTTTAGTTGAAAAAGTCATAATTCACATCCAACAGTCATTTAGAGTCAAAAGATTAAATGTTAAAATTTCATCATTGTACACCATTTTGGGAACGTTCGACATGTCCGGAGTCATCGTTTTTCATCCGAAAATTGATTTTTTGAACTGTACCAAAAATGATTCAAAATGTCAATTGGATCATGCCTCATGTTGAATAACCACTTTTTAAACCCTCACAGTGACCAAAATTGCCATTTTTACAGAGTTTTGCTTACTCAAAAGCTTCAATTTTGACCTGTTTCAGTCACAGAAATGACTTTAAACACACTTATTTTAGTTGAAAAAGTCATAATTCACATCCAACAGTCATTTAGAGTCAAAAGATTAAATGTTAAAATTTCATCATTATAGACCATTTTGGGAACGTTCGACATGTCCGGAGTCATCGTTTTTCATCCGAAAATTGATTTTTTGGACTGTACCAAAAATTATTCAAAATGTCAATTGGATCATGCCTCATGTTGAATAACCACTTTTTAAACCCTCACAGTGACCAAAATTGCCATTTTTACAGAGTTTTGCTTACTCAAAAGCTTCAATTTTGACCCGTTTCAGGCACAGAAATGACTTTAAACACACTTATTTTAGTTGAAAAAGTCATAATTCACATCCGACAGTCATTTAGAGTCAAAAGATTAAATGTTAAAATGTCATCATTATAGACCATTTTGGGAACGTTCGACATGTCCGGAGTCATCGTTTTTCATCCGAAAATCGATTTTTTGGACTGTACCAAAAATGATTCAAAATGTCAATTGGATCGTGCCTCATGTTGAATAACCACTTTTTAAACCCTCACAGTGACCAAAATGGCCATTTTTACAGAGTTTTGCTTACTCAAAAGCTTCAATTTTGACCCGTTTCAGTCATAGAAATGACTTTAAACACACTTATTTTAGTTGAAAAAGTCATAATTCACATCCAACAGTCATTTAGAGTCAAAAGATTAAATGTTAAAATATCATCATTATAGACCATTTTGGGAACGTTCGACATGTCCGGAGTCATCGTTTTTCATCCGAAAATCGATTTTTTGGACTGTACCAAAAATGATTCAAAATGTCAATTGGATCGTGCCTCATGTTGAATAACCACTTTTTAAACCCTCACAGTGACCAAAATGGCCATTTTTACAGAGTTTTGCTTACTTAAAAGCTTCAATTTTGACCCGTTTCAGTCATAGAAATGACTTTAAACACACTTATTTTAGTTGAAAAAGTCATAATTCACATCCAACAGTCATTTAGAGTCAAAAGATTAAATGTTAAAATTTCATCATTATAGACCATTTTGGGAACGTTCGACATGTCCGGAGTCATCGTTTTTCATCCGAAAATCGATTTTTTGGACTGTACCAAAAATGATTCAAAATGTCAATTGGATCGTGCCTCATGTTGAATAACCACTTTTTAAACCCTCACAGTGACCAAAATGGCCATTTTTACAGAGTTTTGCTTACTCAAAAGCTTCAATTTTGACCCGTTTCAGTCATAGAAATGACTTTAAACACACTTATTTTAGTTGAAAAAGTCATAATTCACATCCAACAGTCATTTAGAGTCAAAAGATTAAATGTTAAAATTTCATCATTATAGACCATTTTGGGAACGTTCGACATGTCCGGAGTCATCGTTTTTCATCCGAAAATCGATTTTTTGGACTGTACCAAAAATTATTCAAAATGTCAATTGGATCATGCCTCATGTTGAATAACCACTTTTTAAACCCTCACAGTGACCAAAATTGCCATTTTTACAGAGTTTTGCTTACTCAAAAGCTTCAATTTTGACCCGTTTCAGGCACAGAAATGACTTTAAACACACTTATTTTAGTTGAAAAAGTCATAATTCACATCCAACAGTCATTTAGAGTCAAAAGATTAAATGTTAAAATTTCATCATTATAGACCATTTTGGGAACGTTCGACATGTCCGGAGTCATCGTTTTTCATCCGAAAATCGATTTTTTGGACTGTACCAAAAATGATTCAAAATGTCAATTGGATCATGCCTCATGTTGAATAACCACTTTTTAAACCCTCACAGTGACCAAAATTGCCATTTTTACAGAGTTTTGCTTACTCAAAAGCTTCAATTTTGAACCGTTTCAGGCACAGAAATGACTTTAAACACACTTATTTTAGTTGAAAAAGTCATAATTCACATCCAACAGTCATTTAGAGTCAAAAGATTAAATGTTAAAATTTCATCATTATAGACCATTTTGGGAATGTTCGACATGTCCGGAGTAATCGTTTTTCATCCGAAAATTGATTTTTTGGACTGTACCAAAAATGATTCAAAATGTGAATTGGATCGTGCCTCATGTTGAATAACCACTTTTTGAACCCTCACAGTGACCAAAATGGCCATTTTTACAGAGTTTTGCTTACTCAAAAGCTTCAATTTTGACCCGTTTCAGTCACAGAAATGACTTTAAACACACTTATTTTAGTTGAAAAAGTCATAATTCACATCCAACAGTCATTTAGAGTCAAAAGATTAAATGTTAAAATGTCATCATTATAGACCATTTTGGGAACGTTCGACATGTCCGGAGTCATCGTTTTTCATCCGAAAATTGATTTTTTGGACTGTACCAAAAATGATTCAAAATGTCAATTGGATCATGCCTCATGTTGAATAACCACTTTTTAAACCCTCACAGTGACCAAAATTGCCATTTTTACAGAGTTTTGCTTACTCAAAAGCTTCAATTTTGACCCGTTTCAGGCACAGAAATGACTTTAAACACACTTATTTTAGTTGAAAAAGTCATAATTCACATCCAACAGTCATTTAGAGTCAAAAGATTAAATGTTAAAATTTCATCATTATAGACCATTTTGGGAACGTTCGACATGTCCGGAGTCATCGTTTTTCATCCGAAAATTGATTTTTTGGACTGTACCAAAAATGATTCAAAATGTCAATTGGATCGTGCCTCATGTTGAATAACCACTTTTTAAACCCTGACAGTGACCAAAATGGCCATTTTTACAGAGTTTTGCTTACTCAAAAGCTTCAATTTTGACCCGTTTCAGTCACAGAAATGACTTTAAACACACTTATTTTAGTTGAAAAAGTCATAATTCACATCCAACAGTCATTTAGAGTCAAAAGATTAAATGTTAAAATTTCATCATTATAGACCATTTTGGGAACGTTCGACATGTCCGGAGTCATCGTTTTTCATCCGAAAATCGATTTTTTGGACTGTACCAAAAATGATTCAAAATGTCAATTGGATCATGCCTCATGTTGAATAACCACTTTTTAAACCCTCACAGTGACCAAAATTGCCATTTTTACAGAGTTTTGCTTACTCAAAAGCTTCAATTTTGACCCGTTTCAGGCACAGAAATGACTTTAAACACACTTATTTTAGTTGAAAAAGTCATAATTCACATCCAACAGTCATTTAGAGTCAAAAGATTAAATGTTAAAATTTCATCATTATAGACCATTTTGGGAACGTTCGACATGTCCGGAGTCATCGTTTTTCATCCGAAAATTGATTTTTTGGACTGTATCAAAAATGATTCAAAATGTCAATTGGATCGTGCCTCATGTTGAATAACCACTTTTTGAACCCTCACAGTGACCAAAATGGCCATTTTTACAGAGTTTTGCTTACTCAAAAGCTTCAATTTTGACCCGTTTCAGTCACAGAAATGACTTTAAACACACTTATTTTAGTTGAAAAGGTCATAATCCACATCCAACAGTCATTTAGAGTCAAAAGATTAAATGTTAAAATTTCATCATTATAGACCATTTTGGGAACGTTCGACATGTCCGGAGTCATCGTTTTTCATCCGAAAATCGATTTTTTGGACTGTACCAAAAATGACTCAAAATGTCAATTGGATCATGCCTCATGTTGAATAACCACTTTTAAAACCCTCAGAGTGACCAAAATTGCCATTTTTACAGAATTTTGCTTACTCAAAAGCTTCAATTTTGACCCGTTTCAGGCACAGAAATGACTTTAAACACACTTATTTTAGTTGAAAAAGTCATAATGCACATCCAACAGTCATTTAGAGTCAAAAGATTAAATGTTAAAATTTCATCATTATAGACCATTTTGGGAACGTTCGACATGTCCGGAGTCATCGTTTTTCATCCGAAAATCGATTTTTTGGACTGTACCAAAAATGATTCAAAATGTCAATTGGATCGTGCCTCATGTTGAATAACCACTTTTTAAACCCTCACAGTGACCAAAATTGCCATTTTTACAGAGTTTTGCTTACTCAAAAGCTTCAATTTTGACCCGTTTCAGGCACAGAAATGACTTTAAACACACTTATTTTAGTTGAAAAAGTCATAATTCACATCCAACAGTCATTTAGAGTCAAAAGATTAAATGTTAAAATTTCATCATTATAGACCATTTTGGGAACGTTCGACATGTCCGGAGTCATCGTTTTTCATCCAAAAATTGATTTTTTGGACTGTACCAAAAATGATTCAAAATGTCAATTGGATCGTGCCTCATGTTGAATAACCACTTTTTAAACCCTCACAGTGACCAAAATGGCCATTTTTACAGAGTTTTGCTTACTCAAAAGCTTCAATTTTGACCCGTTTCAGTCACAGAAATGAATTTAAACACACTTATTTTAGTTGAAAAAGTCATAATTCACATCCAACAGTCATTTAGAGTCAAAAGATTAAATGTTAAAATGTCATCATTATAGACCATTTTGGGAACGTTCGACATGTCCGGAGTCATCGTTTTTCATCCGAAAATCGATTTTTTGGACTGTACCAAAAATGATTCAAAATGTCAATTGGATTGTGCCTCATGTTGAATAACCACTTTTTAAACCCTCACAGTGACCAAAATGGCCATTTTTACAGAGTTTTGCTTACTCAAAAGCTTCAATTTTGACCCGTTTCAGTCACAGAAATGACTTAAAACACACTTATTTTAGTTGAAAAAGTCATAATTCACATCCAACAGTCATTTAGAGTCAAAAGATTAAATGTTAACATTTCATCATTATAGACCATTTTGGGAACGTTCGACATGTCCGGAGTCATCGTTTTTCATCCGAAAATCGATTTTTTGGACTGTACCAAAAATGATTTAAAATGTCAATTGGATCGTGCCTCATGTTGAATAACCACTTTTTAAACCCTCACAGTGACCAAAATGGCCATTTTTACAGAGTTTTGCTTACTCAAAAACTTCAATTTTGACCCGTTTCAGTCACAGAAATGACTTTAAACACACTTATTTTAGTTGAAAAAGTCATAATTCACATCCAACAGTCATTTAGAGTCAAAAGATTAAATGTTAAAATGTCATCATTATAGACCATTTTGGGAACGTTCGACATGTCCGGAGTCATCGTTTTTCATCCGAAAATTGATTTTTTGGACTGTACCAAAAATGATTCAAAATGTCAATTGGATCGTGCCTCATGTTGAATAACCACTTTTTGAACCCTCACAGTGACCAAAATGGCCATTTTTACAGAGTTTTGCTTACTCAAAAGCTTCAATTTTGACCCGTTTCAGGCACAGAAATGACTTTAAACACACTTATTTTAGTTGGAAAAGTCATAATTCACATCCAACAGTCATTTAGAGTCAAAAGATTAAATGTTAAAATTTCATCATTATAGACCATTTTGGGAACGTTCGACATGTCCGGAGTCATCGTTTTTCATCCGAAAATCGATTTTTTGGACTGTACCAAAAATGATTCAAAATGTCAATTGGATCATGCCTCATGTTGAATAACCACTTTTTAAACCCTCACAGTGACCAAAATTGCCATTTTTACAGAGTTTTGATTACTCAAAAGCTTCAATTTTGACCCGTTTCAGTCACAAAAATTACTTTAAACACACTTATTTTAGTTGAAAAAGTCATAATTCACATCCAACAGTCATTTAGAGTCAAAAGATTAAATGTTAAAATTTCATCATTGTACACCATTTTGGGAACGTTCGACATGTCCGGAGTCATCGTTTTTCATCCGAAAATTGATTTTTTGGACTGTACCAAAAATGATTCAAAATGTCAATTGGATCATGCCTCATGTTGAATAACCACTTTTTAAACCCTCACAGTGACCAAAATTGCCATTTTTACAGAGTTTTGCTTACTCAAAAGCTTCAATTTTGACCCGTTTCAGTCACAGAAATGACTTTAAACACACTTATTTTAGTTGAAAAAGTCATAATTCACATCCAACAGTCATTTAGAGTCAAAAGATTAAATGTTAAAATTTCATCATTATAGACCATTTTGGGAACGTTCGACATGTCCGGAGTCATCGTTTTTCATCCGAAAATCGATTTTTTGGACTGTACCAAAAATGATTCAAAATGTCAATTGGATCATGCCTCATGTTGAATAACCACTTTTTAAACCCTCACAGTGACCAAAATTGCCATTTTTACAGAGTTTTGATTACTCAAAAGCTTCAATTTTGACCCGTTTCAGTCACAAAAATTACTTTAAACACACTTATTTTAGTTGAAAAAGTCATAATTCACATCCAACAGTCATTTAGAGTCAAAAGATTAAATGTTAAAATTTCATCATTGTACACCATTTTGGGAACGTTCGACATGTCCGGAGTCATCGTTTTTCATCCGAAAATTGATTTTTTGGACTGTACCAAAAATGATTCAAAATGTCAATTGGATCATGCCTCATGTTGAATAACCACTTTTTAAACCCTCACAGTGACCAAAATTGCCATTTTTACAGAGTTTTGCTTACTCAAAAGCTTCAATTTTGACCTGTTTCAGTCACAGAAATGACTTTAAACACACTTATTTTAGTTGAAAAAGTCATAATTCACATCCAACAGTCATTTAGAGTCAAAAGATTAAATGTTAAAATTTCATCATTATAGACCATTTTGGGAACGTTCGACATGTCCGGAGTCATCGTTTTTCATCCGAAAATTGATTTTTTGGACTGTACCAAAAATTATTCAAAATGTCAATTGGATCATGCCTCATGTTGAATAACCACTTTTTAAACCCTCACAGTGACCAAAATTGCCATTTTTACAGAGTTTTGCTTACTCAAAAGCTTCAATTTTGACCCGTTTCAGGCACAGAAATGACTTTAAACACACTTATTTTAGTTGAAAAAGTCATAATTCACATCCGACAGTCATTTAGAGTCAAAAGATTAAATGTTAAAATGTCATCATTATAGACCATTTTGGGAACGTTCGACATGTCCGGAGTCATCGTTTTTCATCCGAAAATCGATTTTTTGGACTGTACCAAAAATGATTCAAAATGTCAATTGGATCGTGCCTCATGTTGAATAACCACTTTTTAAACCCTCACAGTGACCAAAATGGCCATTTTTACAGAGTTTTGCTTACTCAAAAGCTTCAATTTTGACCCGTTTCAGTCATAGAAATGACTTTAAACACACTTATTTTAGTTGAAAAAGTCATAATTCACATCCAACAGTCATTTAGAGTCAAAAGATTAAATGTTAAAATATCATCATTATAGACCATTTTGGGAACGTTCGACATGTCCGGAGTCATCGTTTTTCATCCGAAAATCGATTTTTTGGACTGTACCAAAAATGATTCAAAATGTCAATTGGATCGTGCCTCATGTTGAATAACCACTTTTTAAACCCTCACAGTGACCAAAATGGCCATTTTTACAGAGTTTTGCTTACTTAAAAGCTTCAATTTTGACCCGTTTCAGTCATAGAAATGACTTTAAACACACTTATTTTAGTTGAAAAAGTCATAATTCACATCCAACAGTCATTTAGAGTCAAAAGATTAAATGTTAAAATTTCATCATTATAGACCATTTTGGGAACGTTCGACATGTCCGGAGTCATCGTTTTTCATCCGAAAATCGATTTTTTGGACTGTACCAAAAATGATTCAAAATGTCAATTGGATCGTGCCTCATGTTGAATAACCACTTTTTAAACCCTCACAGTGACCAAAATGGCCATTTTTACAGAGTTTTGCTTACTCAAAAGCTTCAATTTTGACCCGTTTCAGTCATAGAAATGACTTTAAACACACTTATTTTAGTTGAAAAAGTCATAATTCACATCCAACAGTCATTTAGAGTCAAAAGATTAAATGTTAAAATTTCATCATTATAGACCATTTTGGGAACGTTCGACATGTCCGGAGTCATCGTTTTTCATCCGAAAATCGATTTTTTGGACTGTACCAAAAATGATTCAAAATGTCAATTGGATCATGCCTCATGTTGAATAACCACTTTTTAAACCCTCACAGTGACCAAAATTGCCATTTTTACAGAGTTTTGCTTACTCAAAAGCTTCAATTTTGACCCGTTTCAGGCACAGAAATGACTTTAAACACCATTATTTTAGTTGAAAAAGTCATAATTCACATCCAACAGTCATTTAGAGTCAAAAGATTAAATGTTAAAATTTCATCATTATAGACCATTTTGGGAACGTTCGACATGTCCGGAGTCATCGTTTTTCATCCGAAAATCGATTTTTTGGACTGTACCAAAAATGATTCAAAATGTCAATTGGATCATGCCTCATGTTGAATAACCACTTTTTAAACCCTCACAGTGACCAAAATTGCCATTTTTACAGAGTTTTGCTTACTCAAAAGCTTCAATTTTGAACCGTTTCAGGCACAGAAATGACTTTAAACACACTTATTTTAGTTGAAAAAGTCATAATTCACATCCAACAGTCATTTAGAGTCAAAAGATTAAATGTTAAAATTTCATCATTATAGACCATTTTGGGAATGTTCGACATGTCCGGAGTCATCGTTTTTCATCCGAAAATTGATTTTTTGGACTGTACCAAAAATGATTCAAAATGTGAATTGGATCGTGCCTCATGTTGAATAACCACTTTTTGAACCCTCACAGTGACCAAAATGGCCATTTTTACAGAGTTTTGCTTACTCAAAAGCTTCAATTTTGACCCGTTTCAGTCACAGAAATGACTTTAAACACACTTATTTTAGTTGAAAAAGTCATAATTCACATCCAACAGTCATTTAGAGTCAAAAGATTAAATGTTAAAATGTCATCATTATAGACCATTTTGGGAACGTTCGACATGTCCGGAGTCATCGTTTTTCATCCGAAAATCGATTTTTTGGACTGTACCAAAAATGATTCAAAATGTCAATTGGATCATGCCTCATGTTGAATAACCACTTTTTAAACCCTCACAGTGACCAAAATTGCCATTTTTACAGAGTTTTGCTTACTCAAAAGCTTCAATTTTGACCCGTTTCAGGCACAGAAATGACTTTAAACACACTTATTTTAGTTGAAAAAGTCATAATTCACATCCAACAGTCATTTAGAGTCAAAAGATTAAATGTTAAAATTTCATCATTGTACACCATTTTGGGAACGTTCGACATGTCCGGAGTCATCGTTTTTCATCCGAAAATTGATTTTTTGGACTGTACCAAAAATGATTCAAAATGTCAATTGGATCATGCCTCATGTTGAATAACCACTTTTTAAACCCTCACAGTGACCAAAATTGCCATTTTTACAGAGTTTTGCTTACTCAAAAGCTTCAATTTTGACCTGTTTCAGTCACAGAAATGACTTTAAACACACTTATTTTAGTTGAAAAAGTCATAATTCACATCCAACAGTCATTTAGAGTCAAAAGATTAAATGTTAAAATTTCATCATTATAGACCATTTTGGGAACGTTCGACATGTCCGGAGTCATCGTTTTTCATCCGAAAATTGATTTTTTGGACTGTACCAAAAATGATTCAAAATGTCAATTGGATCATGCCTCATGTTGAATAACCACTTTTTAAACCCTCACAGTGACCAAAATTGCCATTTTTACAGAGTTTTGCTTACTCAAAAGCTTCAATTTTGACCCGTTTCAGTCACAGAAATGACTTTAAACACACTTATTTTAGTTGAAAAAGTCATAATTCACATCCAACAGTCATTTAGAGTCAAAAGATTAAATGTTAAAATTTCATCATTATAGACCATTTTGGGAACGTTCAACATGTCCGGAGTCATCGTTTTTCATCCGAAAATCGATTTTTTGGACTGTACCAAAAATGATTCAAAATGTCAATTGGATCATGCCTCATGTTGAATAACCACTTTTTAAACCCTCACAGTGACCAAAATTGCCATTTTTACAGAGTTTTGATTACTCAAAAGCTTCAATTTTGACCCGTTTCAGTCACAAAAATTACTTTAAACACACTTATTTTAGTTGAAAAAGTCATAATTCACATCCAACAGTCATTTAGAGTCAAAAGATTAAATGTTAAAATTTCATCATTGTAGACCATTTTGGGAACGTTCGACATGTCCGGAGTCATCGTTTTTCATCCGAAAATTGATTTTTTGGACTGTACCAAAAATGATTCAAAATGTCAATTGGATCATGCCTCATGTTGAATAACCACTTTTTAAACCCTCACAGTGACCAAAATTGCCATTTTTACAGAGTTTTGCTTACTCAAAAGCTTCAATTTTGACCTGTTTCAGTCACAGAAATGACTTTAAACACACTTATTTTAGTTGAAAAAGTCATAATTCACATCCAACAGTCATTTAGAGTCAAAAGATTAAATGTTAAAATTTCATCATTATAGACCATTTTGGGAACGTTCGACATGTCCGGAGTCATCGTTTTTCATCCGAAAATTGATTTTTTGGACTGTACCAAAAATTATTCAAAATGTCAATTGGATCATGCCTCATGTTGAATAACCACTTTTTAAACCCTCACAGTGACCAAAATTGCCATTTTTACAGAGTTTTGCTTACTCAAAAGCTTCAATTTTGACCCGTTTCAGGCACAGAAATGACTTTAAACACACTTATTTTAGTTGAAAAAGTCATAATTCACATCCGACAGTCATTTAGAGTCAAAAGATTAAATGTTAAAATTTCATCATTATAGACCATTTTGGGAACGTTCGACATGTCCGGAGTCATCGTTTTTTATCCGAAAATCGATTTTTGGGACTGTACCAAAAATGATTCAAAATGTCAATTGGATCGTGCCTCATGTTGAATAACCACTTTTTAAACCCTCACAGTGACCAAAATGGCCATTTTTACAGAGTTTTGCTTACTCAAAAGCTTCAATTTTGACCCGTTTCAGTCATAGAAATGACTTTAAACACACTTATTTTAGTTGAAAAAGTCATAATTCACATCCAACAGTCATTTAGAGTCAAAAGATTAAATGTTAAAATATCATCATTATAGACCATTTTGGGAACGTTCGACATGTCCGGAGTCATCGTTTTTCATCCGAAAATCGATTTTTTGGACTGTACCAAAAATGATTCAAAATGTCAATTGGATCGTGCCTCATGTTGAATAACCACTTTTTAAACCCTCACAGTGACCAAAATGGCCATTTTTACAGAGTTTTGCTTACTCAAAAGCTTCAATTTTGACCCGTTTCAGTCATAGAAATGACTTTAAACACACTTATTTTAGTTGAAAAAGTCATAAATCACATCCAACAGTCATTTAGAGTCAAAAGATTAAATGTTAAAATTTCATCATTATAGACCATTTTGGGAACGTTCGACATGTCCGGAGTCATCGTTTTTCATCCGAAAATCGATTTTTTGGACTGTACCAAAAATGATTCAAAATGTCAATTGGATCGTGCCTCATGTTGAATAACCACTTTTTAAACCCTCACAGTGACCAAAATGGCCATTTTTACAGAGTTTTGCTTACTCAAAAGCTTCAATTTTGACCCGTTTCAGTCATAGAAATGACTTTAAACACACTTATTTTAGTTGAAAAAGTCATAATTCACATCCAACAGTCATTTAGAGTCAAAAGATTAAATGTTAAAATTTCATCATTATAGACCATTTTGGGAACGTTCGACATGTCCGGAGTCATCGTTTTTCATCCGAAAATCGATTTTTTGGACTGTACCAAAAATGATTCAAAATGTCAATTGGATCATGCCTCATGTTGAATAACCACTTTTTAAACCCTCACAGTGACCAAAATTGCCATTTTTACAGAGTTTTGCTTACTCAAAAGCTTCAATTTTGACCCGTTTCAGGCACAGAAATGACTTTAAACACACTTATTTTTGTTGAAAAAGTCATAATTCACATCCAACAGTCATTTAGAGTCAAAATATTAAATGTTAAAATGTCATCATTATAGACCATTTTGGGAACGTTCGACATGTCTGGAGTCATCGTTTTTCATCCGAAAATTGATTTTTTGTACTGTACCAAAAATGATTCAAAATGTCAATTGGATCATGCCTCATGTTGAATAACCACTTTTTAAACCCTCACAGTGACCAAAATTGCCATTTTTACAGAGTTTTGCTTACTCAAAAGCTTCAATTTTGACCCGTTTCAGGCACAGAAATGACTTTAAACACACTTATTTTAGTTGAAAAAGTCATAATTCACATCCAACAGTCATTTAGAGTCAAAAGATTAAATGTTAACATTTCATCATTATAGACCATTTTGGGAACGTTCGACATGTCCGGAGTCATCGTTTTTCATCCGAAAATCGATTTTTTGGACTGTACCAAAAATGATTCAAAATGTCAATTGGATCATGCCTCATGTTGAATAACCACTTTTTAAACCCTCACAGTGACCAAAATTGCCATTTTTACAGAGTTTTGCTTACTCAAAAGCTTCAATTTTGAACCGTTTCAGGCACAGAAATGACTTTAAACACACTTATTTTAGTTGAAAAAGTCATAATTCACATCCAACAGTCATTTAGAGTCAAAAGATTAAATGTTAAAATTTCATCATTATAGACCATTTTGGGAACGTTCGACATGTCCGGAGTCATCGTTTTTCATCCGAAAATTGATTTTTTGGACTGTACCAAAAATTATTCAAAATGTCAATTGGATCATGCCTCATGTTGAATAACCACTTTTTAAACCCTCACAGTGACCAAAATTGCCATTTTTACAGAGTTTTGCTTACTCAAAAGCTTCAATTTTGACCTGTTTCAGTCACAGAAATGACTTTAAACACACTTATTTTAGTTGAAAAAGTCATAATTCACATCCAACAGTCATTTAGAGTCAAAAGATTAAATGTTAAAATTTCATCATTATAGACCATTTTGGGAACGTTCGACATGTCCGGAGTCATCGTTTTTCATCCGAAAATTGATTTTTTGGACTGTACCAAAAATTATTCAAAATGTCAATTGGATCATGCCTCATGTTGAATAACCACTTTTTAAACCCTCACAGTGACCAAAATTGCCATTTTTACAGAGTTTTGCTTACTCAAAAGCTTCAATTTTGACCCGTTTCAGGCACAGAAATGACTTTAAACACACTTATTTTAGTTGAAAAAGTCATAATTCACATCCGACAGTCATTTAGAGTCAAAAGATTAAATGTTAAAATGTCATCATTATAGACCATTTTGGGAACGTTCGACATGTCCGGAGTCATCGTTTTTCATCCGAAAATCGATTTTTTGGACTGTACCAAAAATGATTCAAAATGTCAATTGGATCGTGCCTCATGTTGAATAACCACTTTTTAAACCCTCACAGTGACCAAAATGGCCATTTTTACAGAGTTTTGCTTACTCAAAAGCTTCAATTTTGACCCGTTTCAGTCATAGAAATGACTTTAAACACACTTATTTTAGTTGAAAAAGTCATAATTCACATCCAACAGTCATTTAGAGTCAAAAGATTAAATGTTAAAATATCATCATTATAGACCATTTTGGGAACGTTCGACATGTCCGGAGTCATCGTTTTTCATCCGAAAATCGATTTTTTGGACTGTACCAAAAATGATTCAAAATGTCAATTGGATCGTGCCTCATGTTGAATAACCACTTTTTAAACCCTCACAGTGACCAAAATGGCCATTTTTACAGAGTTTTGCTTACTTAAAAGCTTCAATTTTGACCCGTTTCAGTCATAGAAATGACTTTAAACACACTTATTTTAGTTGAAAAAGTCATAATTCACATCCAACAGTCATTTAGAGTCAAAAGATTAAATGTTAAAATTTCATCATTATAGACCATTTTGGGAACGTTCGACATGTCCGGAGTCATCGTTTTTCATCCGAAAATCGATTTTTTGGACTGTACCAAAAATGATTCAAAATGTCAATTGGATCGTGCCTCATGTTGAATAACCACTTTTTAAACCCTCACAGTGACCAAAATGGCCATTTTTACAGAGTTTTGCTTACTCAAAAGCTTCAATTTTGACCCGTTTCAGTCATAGAAATGACTTTAAACACACTTATTTTAGTTGAAAAAGTCATAATTCACATCCAACAGTCATTTAGAGTCAAAAGATTAAATGTTAAAATTTCATCATTATAGACCATTTTGGGAACGTTCGACATGTCCGGAGTCATCGTTTTTCATCCGAAAATCGATTTTTTGGACTGTACCAAAAATTATTCAAAATGTCAATTGGATCATGCCTCATGTTGAATAACCACTTTTTAAACCCTCACAGTGACCAAAATTGCCATTTTTACAGAGTTTTGCTTACTCAAAAGCTTCAATTTTGACCCGTTTCAGGCACAGAAATGACTTTAAACACACTTATTTTAGTTGAAAAAGTCATAATTCACATCCAACAGTCATTTAGAGTCAAAAGATTAAATGTTAAAATTTCATCATTATAGACCATTTTGGGAACGTTCGACATGTCCGGAGTCATCGTTTTTCATCCGAAAATCGATTTTTTGGACTGTACCAAAAATGATTCAAAATGTCAATTGGATCATGCCTCATGTTGAATAACCACTTTTTAAACCCTCACAGTGACCAAAATTGCCATTTTTACAGAGTTTTGCTTACTCAAAAGCTTCAATTTTGAACCGTTTCAGGCACAGAAATGACTTTAAACACACTTATTTTAGTTGAAAAAGTCATAATTCACATCCAACAGTCATTTAGAGTCAAAAGATTAAATGTTAAAATTTCATCATTATAGACCATTTTGGGAATGTTCGACATGTCCGGAGTCATCGTTTTTCATCCGAAAATTGATTTTTTGGACTGTACCAAAAATGATTCAAAATGTGAATTGGATCGTGCCTCATGTTGAATAACCACTTTTTGAACCCTCACAGTGACCAAAATGGCCATTTTTACAGAGTTTTGCTTACTCAAAAGCTTCAATTTTGACCCGTTTCAGTCACAGAAATGACTTTAAACACACTTATTTTAGTTGAAAAAGTCATAATTCACATCCAACAGTCATTTAGAGTCAAAAGATTAAATGTTAAAATGTCATCATTATAGACCATTTTGGGAACGTTCGACATGTCCGGAGTCATCGTTTTTCATCCGAAAATTGATTTTTTGGACTGTACCAAAACTGATTCAAAATGTCAATTGGATCGTGCCTCATGTTGAATAACCACTTTTTAAACCCTGACAGTGACCAAAATGGCCATTTTTACAGAGTTTTGCTTACTCAAAAGCTTCAATTTTGACCCGTTTCAGTCACAGAAATGACTTTAAACACACTTATTTTAGTTGAAAAAGTCATAATTCACATCCAACAGTCATTTAGAGTCAAAAGATTAAATGTTAAAATTTCATCATTATAGACCATTTTGGGAACGTTCGACATGTCCGGAGTCATCGTTTTTCATCCGAAAATCGATTTTTTGGACTGTACCAAAAATGATTCAAAATGTCAATTGGATCATGCCTCATGTTGAATAACCACTTTTTAAACCCTCACAGTGACCAAAATTGCCATTTTTACAGAGTTTTGCTTACTCAAAAGCTTCAATTTTGACCCGTTTCAGGCACAGAAATGACTTTAAACACACTTATTTTAGTTGAAAAAGTCATAATTCATATCCAACAGTCATTTAGAGTCAAAAGATTAAATGTTAAAATTTCATCATTATAGACCATTTTGGGAACGTTCGACATGTCCGGAGTCATCGTTTTTCATCCGAAAATTGATTTTTTGGACTGTATCAAAAATGATTCAAAATGTCAATTGGATCGTGCCTCATGTTGAATAACCACTTTTTGAACCCTCACAGTGACCAAAATGGCCATTTTTACAGAGTTTTGCTTACTCAAAAGCTTCAATTTTGACCCGTTTCAGTCACAGAAATGACTTTAAACACACTTATTTTAGTTGAAAAGGTCATAATCCACATCCAACAGTCATTTAGAGTCAAAAGATTAAATGTTAAAATTTCATCATTATAGACCATTTTGGGAACGTTCGACATGTCCGGAGTCATCGTTTTTCATCCGAAAATCGATTTTTTGGACTGTACCAAAAATGACTCAAAATGTCAATTGGATCATGCCTCATGTTGAATAACCACTTTTAAAACCCTCAGAGTGACCAAAATTGCCATTTTTACAGAATTTTGCTTACTCAAAAGCTTCAATTTTGACCCGTTTCAGGCACAGAAATGACTTTAAACACACTTATTTTAGTTGAAAAAGTCATAATGCACATCCAACAGTCATTTAGAGTCAAAAGATTAAATGTTAAAATTTCATCATTATAGACCATTTTGGGAACGTTCGACATGTCCGGAGTCATCGTTTTTCATCCGAAAATCGATTTTTTGGACTGTACCAAAAATGATTCAAAATGTCAATTGGATCGTGCCTCATGTTGAATAACCACTTTTTAAACCCTCACAGTGACCAAAATTGCCATTTTTACAGAGTTTTGCTTACTCAAAAGCTTCAATTTTGACCCGTTTCAGGCACAGAAATGACTTTAAACACACTTATTTTAGTTGAAAAAGTCATAATTCACATCCAACAGTCATTTAGAGTCAAAAGATTAAATGTTAAAATTTCATCATTATAGACCATTTTGGGAACGTTCGACATGTCCGGAGTCATCGTTTTTCATCCAAAAATTGATTTTTTGGACTGTACCAAAAATGATTCAAAATGTCAATTGGATCGTGCCTCATGTTGAATAACCACTTTTTAAACCCTCACAGTGACCAAAATGGCCATTTTTACAGAGTTTTGCTTACTCAAAAGCTTCAATTTTGACCCGTTTCAGTCACAGAAATGAATTTAAACACACTTATTTTAGTTGAAAAAGTCATAATTCACATCCAACAGTCATTTAGAGTCAAAAGATTAAATGTTAAAATGTCATCATTATAGACCATTTTGGGAACGTTCGACATGTCCGGAGTCATCGTTTTTCATCCGAAAATCGATTTTTTGGACTGTACCAAAAATGATTCAAAATGTCAATTGGATTGTGCCTCATGTTGAATAACCACTTTTTAAACCCTCACAGTGACCAAAATGGCCATTTTTACAGAGTTTTGCTTACTCAAAAGCTTCAATTTTGACCCGTTTCAGTCACAGAAATGACTTAAAACACACTTATTTTAGTTGAAAAAGTCATAATTCACATCCAACAGTCATTTAGAGTCAAAAGATTAAATGTTAACATTTCATCATTATAGACCATTTTGGGAACGTTCGACATGTCCGGAGTCATCGTTTTTCATCCGAAAATCGATTTTTTGGACTGTACCAAAAAAATGATTCAAAATGTCAATTGGATCATGCCTCATGTTGAATAACCACTTTTTAAACCCTCACAGTGACCAAAATTGCCATTTTTACAGAGTTTTGCTTACTCAAAAGCTTCAATTTTGACCCGTTTCAGGCACAGAAATGACTTTAAACACACTTATTTTAGTTGAAAAAGTCATAATTCACATCCAACAGTCATTTAGAGTCAAAAGATTAAATGTTAAAATTTCATCATTGTACACCATTTTGGGAACGTTCGACATGTCCGGAGTCATCGTTTTTCATCCGAAAATTGATTTTTTGGACTGTACCAAAAATGATTCAAAATGTCAATTGGATCATAACTCATGTTGAATAACCACTTTTTAAACCCTCACAGTGACCAAAATTGCCATTTTTACAGAGTTTTGCTTACTCAAAAGCTTCAATTTTGACCTGTTTCAGTCACAGAAATGACTTTAAACACACTTATTTTAGTTGAAAAAGTCATAATTCACATCCAACAGTCATTTAGAGTCAAAAGATTAAATGTTAAAATTTCATCATTATAGACCATTTTGGGAACGTTCGACATGTCCGGAGTCATCGTTTTTCATCCGAAAATTGATTTTTTGGACTGTACCAAAAATGATTCAAAATGTCAATTGGATCATGCCTCATGTTGAATAACCACTTTTTAAACCCTCACAGTGACCAAAATTGCCATTTTTACAGAGTTTTGCTTACTCAAAAGCTTCAATTTTGACCCGTTTCAGTCACAGAAATGACTTTAAACACACTTATTTTAGTTGAAAAAGTCATAATTCACATCCAACAGTCATTTAGAGTCAAAAGATTAAATGTTAAAATTTCATCATTATAGACCATTTTGGGAACGTTCGACATGTCCGGAGTCATCGTTTTTCATCCGAAAATCGATTTTTTGGACTGTACCAAAAATGATTCAAAATGTCAATTGGATCATGCCTCATGTTGAATAACCACTTTTTAAACCCTCACAGTGACCAAAATTGCCATTTTTACAGAGTTTTGATTACTCAAAAGCTTCAATTTTGACCCGTTTCAGTCACAAAAATTACTTTAAACACACTTATTTTAGTTGAAAAAGTCATAATTCACATCCAACAGTCATTTAGAGTCAAAAGATTAAATGTTAAAATTTCATCATTGTAGACCATTTTGGGAACGTTCGACATGTCCGGAGTCATCGTTTTTCATCCGAAAATTGATTTTTTGGACTGTACCAAAAATGATTCAAAATGTCAATTGGATCATGCCTCATGTTGAATAACCACTTTTTAAACCCTCACAGTGACCAAAATTGCCATTTTTACAGAGTTTTGCTTACTCAAAAGCTTCAATTTTGACCCGTTTCAGTCACAGAAATGACTTTAAACACACTTATTTTAGTTGAAAAAGTCATAATTCACATCCAACAGTCATTTAGAGTCAAAAGATTAAATGTTAAAATTTCATCATTATAGACCATTTTGGGAACGTTCGACATGTCCGGAGTCATCGTTTTTCATCCGAAAATTGATTTTTTGGACTGTACCAAAAATTATTCAAAATGTCAATTGGATCATGCCTCATGTTGAATAACCACTTTTTAAACCCTCACAGTGACCAAAATTGCCATTTTTACAGAGTTTTGCTTACTCAAAAGCTTCAATTTTGACCCGTTTCAGGCACAGAAATGACTTTAAACACACTTATTTTAGTTGAAAAAGTCATAATTCACATCCGACAGTCATTTAGAGTCAAAAGATTAAATGTTAAAATTTCATCATTATAGACCATTTTGGGAACGTTCGACATGTCCGGAGTCATCGTTTTTCATCCGAAAATCGATTTTTTGGACTGTACCAAAAATGATTCAAAATGTCAATTGGATCGTGCCTCATGTTGAATAACCACTTTTTAAACCCTCACAGTGACCAAAATGGCCATTTTTACAGAGTTTTGCTTACTCAAAAGCTTCAATTTTGACCCGTTTCAGTCATAGAAATGACTTTAAACACACTTATTTTAGTTGAAAAAGTCATAATTCACATCCAACAGTCATTTAGAGTCAAAAGATTAAATGTTAAAATATCATCATTATAGACCATTTTGGGAACGTTCGACATGTCCGGAGTCATCGTTTTTCATCCGAAAATCGATTTTTTGGACTGTACAAAAAATGATTCAAAATGTCAATTGGATCGTGCCTCATGTTGAATAACCACTTTTTAAACCCTCACAGTGACCAAAATGGCCATTTTTACAGAGTTTTGCTTACTCAAAAGCTTCAATTTTGACCCGTTTCAGTCATAGAAATGACTTTAAACACACTTATTTTAGTTGAAAAAGTCATAAATCACATCCAACAGTCATTTAGATTCAAAAGATTAAATGTTAAAATTTCATCATTATAGACCATTTTGGGAACGTTCGACATGTCCGGAGTCATCGTTTTTCATCCGAAAATCGATTTTTTGGACTGTACCAAAAATGATTCAAAATGTCAATTGGATCATGCCTCATGTTGAATAACCACTTTTTAAACCCTCACAGTGACCAAAATTGCCATTTTTACAGAGTTTTGCTTACTCAAAAGCTTCAATTTTGAACCGTTTCAGGCACAGAAATGACTTTAAACACACTTATTTTAGTTGAAAAAGTCATAATTCACATCCAACAGTCATTTAGAGTCAAAAGATTAAATGTTAAAATTTCATCATTATAGACCATTTTGGGAATGTTCGACATGTCCGGAGTCATCGTTTTTCATCCGAAAATTGATTTTTTGGACTGTACCAAAAATGATTCAAAATGTCAATTGGATCGTGCCTCATGTTGAATAACCACTTTTTGAACCCTCACAGTGACCAAAATGGCCATTTTTACAGAGTTTTGCTTACTCAAAAGCTTCAATTTTGACCCGTTTCAGTCACAGAAATGACTTTAAACACACTTATTTTAGTTGAAAAAGTCATAATCCACATCCAACAGTCATTTAGAGTCAAAAGATTAAATGTTAAAATTTCATCATTATAGACCATTTTGGGAACGTTCGACATGTCTGGAGTCATCGTTTTTCATCCGAAAATTGATTTTTTGTACTGTACCAAAAATGATTCAAAATGTCAATTGGATCATGCCTCATGTTGAATAACCACTTTTTAAACCCTCACAGTGACCAAAATTGCCATTTTTACAGAGTTTTGCTTACTCAAAAGCTTCAATTTTGACCCGTTTCAGGCACAGAAATGACTTTAAACACACTTATTTTAGTTGAAAAAGTCATAATTCACATCCAACAGTCATTTAGAGTCAAAAGATTAAATGTTAAAATTTCATCATTATAGACCATTTTGGGAACGTTCGACATGTCCGGAGTCATCGTTTTTCATCCAAAAATCGATTTTTTGGACTGTACCAAAAATAATTCAAAATGTCAATTGGATCATGCCTCATGTTGAATAACCACTTTTTAGACCCTCACAGTGACCAAAATTGCCATTTTTACAGAGTTTTGCTTACTCAAAAGCTTAAATTTTGACCCGTTTCAGGCACAGAAATGACTTTAAACACACTTATTTTAGTTGAAAAAGTCATAATTCACATCCAACAGTCATTTAGAGTCAAAAGATTAAATGTTAAAATTTCATCATTATAGACCATTTTGGGAACGTTCGACATGTCCGGAGTCATCGTTTTTCATCCGAAAATTGATTTTTTGGACTGTACCAAAAATGACTCAAAATGTCAATTGGATCATGCCTCATGTTGAATAACCACTTTTAAAACCCTCACAGTGACCAAAATTGCCATTTTTACAGAGTTTTGCTTACTCAAAAGCTTCAATTTTGACCCGTTTCAGGCACAGAAATGACTTTAAACACACTTATTTTAGTTGAAAAAGTCATAATTCACATCCAACAGTCATTTAGAGTCAAAAGATTAAATGTTAAAATTTCATCATTAATAGACCATTTTGGGAACGTTCGACATGTCCGGAGTCATCGTTTTTCATCCGAAAATCGATTTTTTGGACTGTACCAAAAATGATTCAAAATGTCAATTGGATCATGCCTCATGTTGAATAACCACTTTTTAAACCCTCACAGTGACCAAAATTGCCATTTTTACAGAGTTTTGCTTACTCAAAACCTTCAATTTTGACCCGTTTCAGGCACAGAAATGACTTTAAACACACTTATTTTAGTTGAAAAAGTCATAATTCACATCCAACAGTCATTTAGAGTCAAAAGATTAAATGTTAAAATTTCATCATTATAGACCATTTTGGGAACGTTCGACATGTCCGGAGTCATCGTTTTTCATCCGAAAATCGATTTTTTGGACTGTACCAAAAAAGATTCAAAATGTCAATTGGATCATGCCTCATGTTGAATAACCACTTTTTAAACCCTCACAGTGTCCAAAATTGCCATTTTTACAGAGTTTTGCTTACTCAAAAGCTTCAATTTTGACCCGTTTCAGGCACAGAAATGACTTTAAACACACTTATTTTAGTTGAAAAAGTCATAATTCACATCCAACAGTCATTTAGAGTCAAAAGATTAAATGTTAAAATTTCATCATTATAGACCATTTTGGGAACGTTCGACATGTCCGGAGTCATCGTTTTTCATCCGAAAATTGATTTTTTGGACTGTACCAAAAATGATTCAAAATGTCAATTGGATCGTGCCTCATGTTGAATAACCACTTTTTGAACCCTCACAGTGACCAAAATGGCCATTTTTACAGAGTTTTGCTTACTCAAAAGCTTCAATTTAGACCCGTTTCAGTCACAGAAATGACTTTAAACACACTTATTTTAGTTGAAAAAGTCATAATTCACATCCAACAGTCATTTAGAGTCAAAAGATTAAATGTTAAAATTTCATCATTATAGACCATTTTGGGAACGTTCGACATGTCCGGAGTCATCGTTTTTCATCCGAAAATCGATTTTTTGGACTGTACCAAAAATGATTCAAAATGTCAATTGGATCATGCCTCATGTTGAATAACCACTTTTTAAACCCTCACAGTGACCAAAATTGCCATTTTTACAGAGTTTTGGTTACTCAAAAGCTTCAATTTTGACCTGTTTCAGTCACAGAAATTACTTTAAACACACTTATTTTAGTTGAAAAAGTCATAATTCACATCCAACAGTCATTTAGAGTCAAAAGATTAAATGTTAAAATGTCATCATTATAGACCATTTTGGGAACGTTCGACATGTCCGGAGTCATCGTTTTTCATCCGAAAATCGATTTTTTGGACTGTACCAAAAATGATTCAAAATGTCAATTGGATCGTTCCTCATGTTGAATAACCACTTTTTAAACCCTCACAGTGACCAAATTGGCCATTTTTACAGAGTTTTGCTTACTCAAAAGCTTCAATTTTGACCCGTTTCAGTCACAGAAATGACTTTAAACACACTTATTTTAGTAGAAAAAGTCATAATTCACATCCAACAGTCATTTAGAGTCAAAAGATTAAATGTTAAAATTTCATCATTATAGACCATTTTGGGAACGTTCGACATGTCCTCGAGTCATCGTTTTTCATCCGAAAATCGATTTTTTGGACTGTACCAAAAATGATTCAAAATGTCAATTGGATCATGCCTCATGTTGAATAACCACTTTTTAAACCCTCACAGTGACCAAAATGGCCATTTTTACAGAGTTTTGCTTACTCAAAAGCTTCAATTTTGACCCGTTTCAGTCACAGAAATGACTTTAAACACACTTATTTTAGTTGAAAAAGTCATAATCCACATCCAACAGTCATTTAGAGTCAAAAGATTAAATGTTAAAATTTCATCATTATAGACCATTTTGGGAACGTTCGACATGTCCGGAGTCATCGTTTTTCATCCGAAAATCGATTTTTTGGACTGTACCAAAAATGACTCAAAATGTCAATTGGATCATGCCTCATGTTGAATAACCACTTTTAAAACCCTCACAGTGACCAAAATTGCCATTTTTACAGAGTTTTGCTTACTCAAAAGCTTCAATTTTGACCCGTTTCAGGCACAGAAATGACTTTAAACACACTTATTTTAGTTGAAAAAGTCATAATTCACATCCAACAGTCATTTAGAGTCAAAAGATTAAATGTTAAAATTTCATCATTAATAGACCATTTTGGGAACGTTCGCATTGTCCGGAGTCATCGTTTTTCATCCGAAAATCGATTTTTTGGACTGTACCAAAAATGATTCAAAATGTCAATTGGATCATGCCTCATGTTGAATAACCACTTTTTAAACCCTCACAGTGACCAAAATTGCCATTTTTACAGAGTTTTGCTTACTCAAAACCTTCAATTTTGACCCGTTTCAGGCACAGAAATGACTTTAAACACACTTATTTTAGTTGAAAAAGTCATAATGCACATCCAACAGTCATTTAGAGTCAAAAGATTAAATGTTAAAATTTCATCATTATAGACCATTTTGGGAACGTTCGACATGTCCGGAGTCATCGTTTTTCATCCGAAAATTGATTTTTTGGACTGTACCAAAAATGATTCAAAATGTCAATTGGATCATGCCTCATGTTGAATAACCACTTTTTAAACCCTCACAGTGACCAAAATTGCCATTTTTACAGAGTTTTGCTTACTCAAAACCTTCAATTTTGACCCGTTTCAGGCACAGAAATGACTTTAAACACACTTATTTTAGTTGAAAAAGTCATAATTCACATCCAACAGTCATTTAGAGTCAAAAGATTAAATGTTAAAATTTCATCATTATAGACCATTTTGGGAACGTTCGACATGTCCGGAGTCATCGTTTTTCATCCGAAAATTGATTTTTTGGACTGTACCAAAAATGATTCAAAATGTCAATTGGATCGTGCCTCATGTTGAATAACCACTTTTTAAACCCTCACAGTGACCAAAATGGCCATTTTTACAGAGTTTTGCTTACTCAAAAGCTTCAATTTTGACCCGTTTCAGTCACAGAAATGACTTTAAACACACTTATTTTAGTTGAAAAAGTCATAATTCACATCCAACAGTCATTTAGAGTCAAAAGATTAAATGTTAAAATTTCATCATTATAGACCATTTTGGGAACGTTCGACATGTCCGGAGTCATCGTTTTTCATCCGAAAATCGATTTTTTGGACTGTACCAAAAATGATTCAAAATGTCAATTGGATCATGCCTCATGTTAAATAACCACTTTTTAAACCCTCACAGTGACCAAAATTGCCATTTTTACAGAGTTTTGCTTACTCAAAAGCTTCAATTTTGACCTGTTTCAGTCACAGAAATGACTTTAAACACACTTATTTTAGTTGAAAAAGTCATAATTCACATCCAACAGTCATTTAGAGTCAAAAGATTAAATGTTAACATTTCATCATTATAGACCATTTTGGGAACGTTCGACATGTCCGGAGTCATCGTTTTTCATCCGAAAATCGATTTTTTGGACTGTACCAAAAATGATTCAAAATGTCAATTGGATCGTTCCTCATGTTGAATAACCACTTTTTAAACCCTCACAGTGACCAAAATGGCCATTTTTACAGAGTTTTGCTTACTCAAAAGCTTCAATTTTGACCCGTTTCAGTCACAGAAATGACTTTAAACACACTTATTTTAGTAGAAAAAGTCATAATTCACATCCAACAGTCATTTAGAGTCAAAAGATTAAGTGTTAAAATTTCATCATTATAGACCATTTTGGGAACGTTCGACATGTCCTTGAGTCATCGTTTTTCATCCGAAAATCGATTTTTTGGACTGTACCAAAAATGATTCAAAATGTCAATTGGATCATGCCTCATGTTGAATAACCACTTTTTAAACCCTCACAGTGACCAAAATTGCCATTTTTACAGAGTTTTGCTTACTCAAAAGCTTCAATTTTGACCCGTTTCAGGCACAGAAATGACTTTAAACACACTTATTTTAGTTGAAAAAGTCATAATTCACATCCAACAGTCATTTAGAGTCAAAAGATTAAATGTTAAAATTTCATCATTATAGACCATTTTGGGAACGTTCGACATGTCCGGAGTCATCGTTTTTCATCCGAAAATTGATTTTTTGGACTGTATCAAAAATGATTCAAAATGTCAATTGGATCGTGCCTCATGTTGAATAACCACTTTTTGAACCCTCACAGTGACCAAAATGGCCATTTTTACAGAGTTTTGTTTACTCAAAAGCTTCAATTTTGACCCGTTTCAGTCACAGAAATGACTTTAAACACACTTATTTTAGTTGAAAAAGTCATAATCCACATCCAACAGTCATTTAGAGTCAAAAGATTAAATGTTAAAATTTCATCATTATAGACCATTTTGGGAACGTTCGACATGTCCGGAGTCATCGTTTTTCATCCGAAAATCGATTTTTTGGACTGTACCAAAAATGACTCAAAATGTCAATTGGATCATGCCTCATGTTGAATAACCACTTTTAAAACCCTCAGAGTGACCAAAATTGCCATTTTTACAGAGTTTTGCTTACTCAAAAGCTTCAATTTTGACCCGTTTCAGGCACAGAAATGACTTTAAACACACTTATTTTAGTTGAAAAAGTCATAATTCACATCCAACAGTCATTTAGAGTCAAAAGATTAAATGTTAAAATTTCATCATTAATAGACCATTTTGGGAACGTTCGACATGTCCGGAGTCATCGTTTTTCATCCGAAAATCGATTTTTTGGACTGTACCAAAAATGATTTAAAATGTCAATTGGATCATGCCTCATGTTGAATAACCACTTTTTAAACCCTCACAGTGACCAAAATTGCCATTTTTACAGAATTTTGCTTACTCAAAAGCTTCAATTTTGACCCGTTTCAGGCACAGAAATGACTTTAAACACACTTATTTTAGTTGAAAAAGTCATAATGCACATCCAACAGTCATTTAGAGTCAAAAGATTAAATGTTAAAATTTCATCATTATAGACCATTTTGGGAACGTTCGACATGTCTGGAGTCATCGTTTTTCATCCGAAAATCGATTTTTTGGACTGTACCAAAAATGATTCAAAATGTCAATTGGATCGTGCCTCATGTTGAATAACCACTTTTTAAACCCTCACAGTGACCAAAATTGCCATTTTTACAGAGTTTTGCTTACTCAAAAGCTTCAATTTTGACCCGTTTCAGGCACAGAAATGACTTTAAACACACTTATTTTAGTTGAAAAAGTCATAATTCACATCCAACAGTCATTTAGAGTCAAAAGATTAAATGTTAAAATTTCATCATTATAGACCATTTTGGGAACGTTCGACATGTCCGGAGTCATCGTTTTTCATCCGAAAATTGATTTTTTGGACTGTACCAAAAATGATTCAAAATGTCAATTGGATCGTGCCTCATGTTGAATAACCACTTTTTAAACCCTCACAGTGACCAAAATGGCCATTTTTACAGAGTTTTGCTTACTCAAAAGCTTCAATTTTGACCCGTTTCAGTCACAGAAATGACTTTAAACACACTTATTTTAGTTGAAAAAGTCATAATTCACATCCAACAGTCATTTAGAGTCAAAAGATTAAATGTTAAAATTTCATCATTATAGACCATTTTGGGAACGTTCGACATGTCCGGAGTCATCGTTTTTCATCCGAAAATCGATTTTTTGGACTGTACCAAAAATGATTCAAAATGTCAATTGGATCATGCCTCATGTTAAATAACCACTTTTTAAACCCTCACAGTGACCAAAATTGCCATTTTTACAGAGTTTTGCTTACTCAAAAGCTTCAATTTTGACCTGTTTCAGTCACAGAAATGACTTTAAACACACTTATTTTAGTTGAAAAAGTCATAATTCACATCCAACAGTCATTTAGAGTCAAAAGATTAAATGTTAAAATTTCATCATTATAGACCATTTTGGGAACGTTCGACATGTCCGGAGTCATCGTTTTTCATCCGAAAATCGATTTTTTGGACTGTACCAAAAATGATTCAAAATGTCAATTGGATCGTTCCTCATGTTGAATAACCACTTTTTAAACCCTCACAGTGACCAAAATGGCCATTTTTACAGAGTTTTGCTTACTCAAAAGCTTCAATTTTGACCCGTTTCAGTCACAGAAATGACTTTAAACACACTTATTTTAGTAGAAAAAGTCATAATTCACATCCAACAGTCATTTAGAGTCAAAAGATTAAGTGTTAAAGTCATCATTATAGACCATTTTGGGAACGTTCGACATGTCCGGAGTCATCGTTTTTCATCCGAAAATTGATTTTTTGGACTGTACCAAAAATGATTTAAAATGTCAATTGGATCATGCCTCATGTTGAATAACCACTTTTTAAACCCTCACAGTGACCAAAATTGCCATTTTTACAGAGTTTTGCTTACTCAAAAGCTTCAATTTTGACCTGTTTCAGTCACAGAAATGACTTTAAACACACTTATTTTAGTTGAAAAAGTCATAATTCACATCCAACAGTCATTTAGAGTCAAAAGATTAAATGTTAAAATCTCATCATTAATAGACCATTTTGGGAACGTTCGACATGTCCGGAGTCATCGTTTTTCATCCCAAAATCGATTTTGTGGACTGTACCAAAAATGATTCAAAATGTCAATTGGATCATGCCTCATGTTGAATAACCACTTTTTAAACCCTCACAGTGACCAAAATTGCCATTTTTACAGAGTTTTGCTTACTCAAAACCTTCAATTTTGACCCGTTTCAGGCACAGAAATGACTTTAAACACACTTATTTTAGTTGAAAAAGTCATAATGCACATCCAACAGTCATTTAGAGTCAAAAGATTAAATGTTAAAATTTCATCATTATAGACCATTTTGGGAACGTTCGACATGTCCGGAGTCATCGTTTTTCATCCGAAAATCGATTTTTTGGACTGTACCAAAAATGATTCAAAATGTCAATTGGATCATGCCTCATGTTGAATAACCACTTTTTAAACCCTCACAGTGACCAAAATTGCCATTTTTACAGAGTTTTGTTTACTCAAAAGCTTCAATTTTGACCCGTTTCAGGCACAGAAATGACTTTAAACACACTTATTTTAGTTGAAAAAGTCATAATTCACATCCAACAGTCATTTAAAATCAAAAGATTAAATGTTAAAATTTCATCATTATAGACCATTTTGGGAATGTTCGACATGTCCGGAGTCATCGTTTTTCATCCGAAAATTGATTTTTTGGACTGTACCAAAAATGATTCAAAATGTCAATTGGATCGTGCCTCATGTTGAATAACCACTTTTTAAACCCTCACAGTGACCAAAATGGCCATTTTTACAGAGTTTTGCTTACTCAAAAGCTTCAATTTTGACCCGTTTCAGTCACAGAAATGACTTTAAACACACTTATTTTAGTTGAAAAAGTCATAATTCACATCCAACAGTCATTTAGAGTCAAAAGATTAAATGTTAAAATTTCATCATTATAGACCATTTTGGGAACGTTCGACATGTCCGGAGTCATCGTTTTTCATCCGAAAATTGATTTTTTGGACTGTACCAAAAATGATTCAAAATGTCAATTGGATCGTGCCTCATGTTGAATAACCACTTTTTAAACCCTCACAGTGACCAAAATGGCCATTTTTACAGAGTTTTGCGTACTCAAAAGCTTCAATTTTGACCCGTTTCAGTCACAGAAATGACTTTAAACACACTTATTTTAGTTGAAAAAGTCATAATTCACATCCAACAGTCATTTAGAGTCAAAAGATTAAATGTTAAAATTTCATCATTATAGACCATTTTGGGAACGTTCGACATGTCCGGAGTCATCGTTTTTCATCCGAAAATTGATTTTTTGGACTGTACCAAAAATGATTCAAAATGTCAATTGGATCATGCCTCATCTTGAATACCCACTTTTTAAACCCTCACAGTGACCAAAATTGCCATTTTTACAGAGTTTTGCTTACTCAAAAGCTTCAATTTTGACCCGTTTCAGTCACAGAAATGACTTTAAACACACTTATTTTAGTTGAAAAAGTCATAATCCACATCCAACAGTCATTTAGAGTCAAAAGATTAAATGTTAAAATTTCATCATTATAGAGCATTTTGGGAACTTTCGACATGTCCGGAGTCATCGTTTTTCATCCGAAATTCGATTTTTTGGACTGTACCAAAAATGACTCAAAATGTCAATTGGATCATGCCTCATGTTGAATAACCACTTTTTAAACCCTCACAGTGACCAAAATTGCCATTTTTACAGAGTTTTGCTTACTCAAAAGCTTTAATTTTAACCCGTTTCAGGCACAGAAATGACTTTAAACACACTTATTTTAGTTGAAAAAGTCATAATTCACATCCAACAGTCATTTAGAGTCAAAAGATTAAATGTTAAAATTTCATCATTATAGACCATTTTGGGAACGTTCGACATGTCCGGAGTCATCGTTTTTCATCCGAAAATCGATTTTTTAGACTGTACCAAAAATGATTCAAAATGTCAATTGGATCATGCCTCATGTTGAATAACCACTTTTTAAACCCTCACAGTGACCAAAATTTCCATTTTTACAGAGTTTTGCTTACTCAAAAGCTTCAATTTTGACCCGTTTCAGGCACAGAAATGACTTTAAACACACTTATTTTAGTTGAAAAAGTCATAATGCATATCCAACAGTCATTTAGAGTCAAAAGATTAAATGTTAAAATTTCATCATTATAGACCATTTTGGGAACGTTCGACATGTCCGGAGTCATCGTTTTTCATCCGAAAATCGATTTTTTGGACTGTACCAAAAATGATTCAAAATGTCAATTGGATCATGCCTCATGTTGAATAACCACTTTTTAAACCCTCACAGTGACCAAAATTGCCATTTTTACAGAGTTTTGTTTACTCAAAAGCTTCAATTTTGACCCGTTTCAGGCACAGAAATGACTTTAAACACACTTATTTTAGTTGAAAAAGTCATAATTCACATCCAACAGTCATTTGAAATCAAAAGATTAAATGTTAAAATTTCATCATTATAGACCATTTTGGGAATGTTCGACATGTCCGGAGTCATCGTTTTTCATCCGAAAATTGATTTTTTGGACTGTACCAAAAATGATTCAAAATGTCAATTGGATCGTGCCTCATGTTGAATAACCACTTTTTAAACCCTCACAGTGACCAAAATGGCCATTTTTACAGAGTTTTGCTTACTCAAAAGCTTCAATTTTGACCCGTTTCAGTCACAGAAATGACTTTAAACACACTTATTTTAGTTGAAAAAGTCATAATTCACATCCAACAGTCATTTAGAGTCAAAAGATTAAATGTTAAAATTTCATCATTATAGACCATTTTGGGAACGTTCGACATGTCCGGAGTCATCGTTTTTCATCCGAAAATCGATTTTTTGGACTGTACCAAAAATGATTTAAAATGTCAATTGGATCATGCCTCATGTTGAATAACCACTTTTTAAACCCTCACAGTGACCAAAATTGCCATTTTTACTGAGTTTTGCTTACTCAAAAGCTTCAATTTTGACCCGTTTCAGGCACAGAAATGACTTTAAACACACTTATTTTAGTTGAAAAAGTCATAATTCACATCCAACAGTCATTTAGAGTCAAAAGATTAAATGTTAAAATGTCATCATTATAGACCATTTTGGGAACGTTCGACATGTCCGGAGTCATCGTTTTTCATCCGAAAATTGATTTTTTGGACTGTACCAAAAATGATTTAAAATGTCAATTGGATCATGCCTCATGTTGAATAACCACTTTTTAAACCCTCACAGTGACCAAAATTGCCATTTTTACAGAGTTTTGCTTACTCAAAAGCTTCAATTTTGACCTGTTTCAGTCACAGAAATGACTTTAAACACACTTATTTTAGTTGAAAAAGTCATAATTCACATCCAACAGTCATTTAGAGTCAAAAGATTAAATGTTAAAATTTCATCATTATAGACCATTTTGGGAACGTTCGACATGTCCGGAGTCATCGTTTTTCATCCGAAAATCGATTTTTTGGACTGTACCAAAAATGATTCAAAATGTCAATTGGATCGTTCCTCATGTTGAATAACCACTTTTTAAACCCTCACAGTGACCAAAATGGCCATTTTTATAGAGTTTTGCTTACTCAAAAGCTTCAATTTTGACCCGTTTCAGGCACAGAAATGACTTTAAACACACTTATTTTAGTTGAAAAAGTCATAATTCACATCCAACAGTCATTTAGAGTCAAAAGATTAAATGTTAAAATTTCATCATTATAGACCATTTTGGGAACGTTCGACATGTCCGGAGTCATTGTTTTTCATCCGAAAATTGATTTTTTGGACTGTACCAAAAATGATTCAAAATGTCAATTGGATCGTGCCTCATGTTGAATAACCACTTTTTGAACCCTCACAGTGACCAAAATGGCCATTTTTACAGAGTTTTGCTTACTCAAAAGCTTCAATTTTGACCCGTTTCAGTCACAGAAATGACTTTAAACACACTTATTTTAGTTGAAAAAGTCATAATCCACATCCAACAGTCATTTAGAGTCAAAAGATTAAATGTTAAAATTTCATCATTATAGACCATTTTGGGAACGTTCGACATGTCCGGAGTCATCGTTTTTCATCCGAAAATTGATTTTTTGGACTGTACCAAAAATGATTCAAAATGTCAATTGGATCGTGCCTCATGTTGAATAACCACTTTTTGAACCCTCACAGTGACCAAAATGGCCATTTTTACAGAGTTTTGCTTACTCAAAAGCTTCAATTTTGACCCGTTTCAGTCACAGAAATGACTTTAAACACACTTATTTTAGTTGAAAAAGTCATAATCCACATCCAACAGTCATTTAGAGTCAAAAGATTAAATGTTAAAATGTCATCATTATAGACCATTTTGGGAACGTTCGACATGTCCGGAGTCATCGTTTTTCATCCGAAAATCGATTTTTTGGACTGTACAAAAAATGACTCAAAATGTCAATTGGATCATGCCTCATGTTGAATAACCACTTTTAAAACCCTCACAGTGACCAAAATTGCCATTTTTACAGAGTGTTGCTTACTCAAAAGCTTCAATTTTGACCCGTTTCAGGCACAGAAATGACTTTAAACACACTTATTTTAGTTGAAAAAGTCATAATTCACATCCAACAGTCATTTAGAGTCAAAAGATTAAATGTTAAAATCTCATCATTAATAGACCATTTTGGGAACGTTCGACATGTCCGGAGTCATCGTTTTTCATCCGAAAATCGATTTTTTGGACTGTACCAAAAATGATTCAAAATGTCAATTGGATCATGCCTCATGTTGAATAACCACTTTTTAAACCCTCACAGTGACCAAAATTGCCATTTTTACAGAGTTTTGCTTACTCAAAACCTTCAATTTTGACCCGTTTCAGGCACAGAAATGACTTTAAACACACTTATTTTAGTTGAAAAAGTCATAATGCACATCCAACAGTCATTTAGAGTCAAAAGATTAAATGTTAAAATTTCATCATTATAGACCATTTTGGGAACGTTCGACATGTCCGGAGTCATCGTTTTTCATCCGAAAATCGATTTTTTGGACTGTACCAAAAATGATTCAAAATGTCAATTGGATCATGCCTCATGTTGAATAACCACTTTTTAAACCCTCACAGTGACCAAAATTGCCATTTTTACAGAGTTTTGTTTACTCAAAAGCTTCAATTTTGACCCGTTTCAGGCACAGAAATGACTTTAAACACACTTATTTTAGTTGAAAAAGTCATAATTCACATCCAACAGTCATTTAAAATCAAAAGATTAAATGTTAAAATTTCATCATTATAGACCATTTTGGGAATGTTCGACATGTCCGGAGTCATCGTTTTTCATCCGAAAATTGATTTTTTGGACTGTACCAAAAATGATTCAAAATGTCAATTGGATCATGCCTCATGTTGAATAACCACTTTTTAAACCCTCACAGTGACCAAAATGGCCATTTTTACAGAGTTTTGCTTACTCAAAAGCTTCAATTTTGACCCGTTTCAGTCACAGAAATGACTTTAAACACACTTATTTTAGTTGAAAAAGTCATAATTCACATCCAACAGTCATTTAGAGTCAAAAGATTAAATGTTAAAATTTCATCATTATAGACCATTTTGGGAACGTTCGACATGTCCGGAGTCATTGTTTTTCATCCGAAAATTGATTTTTTGGACTGTACCAAAAATGATTCAAAATGTCAATTGGATCGTGCCTCATGTTGAATAACCACTTTTTGAACCCTCACAGTGACCAAAATGGCCATTTTTACAGAGTTTTGCTTACTCAAAAGCTTCAATTTTGACCCGTTTCAGTCACAGAAATGACTTTAAACACACTTATTTTAGTTGAAAAAGTCATAATCCACATCCAACAGTCATTTAGAGTCAAAAGATTAAATGTTAAAATTTCATCATTATAGACCATTTTGGGAACGTTCGACATGTCCGGAGTCATCGTTTTTCATCCGAAAATTGATTTTTTGGACTGTACCAAAAATGATTCAAAATGTCAATTGGATCGTGCCTCATGTTGAATAACCACTTTTTGAACCCTCACAGTGACCAAAATGGCCATTTTTACAGAGTTTTGCTTACTCAAAAGCTTCAATTTTGACCCGTTTCAGGCACAGAAATGACTTTAAACACACTTATTTTAGTTGAAAAAGTCATAATTCACATCCAACAGTCATTCAGAGTCAAAAGATTAAATGTTAAAATCTCATCATTAATAGACGATTTTGGGAACGTTCGACATGTCCGGAGTCATCGTTTTTCATCCGAAAATCGATTTTGTGGACTGTACCAAAAATGATTCAAAATGTCAATTGGATCATGCCTCATGTTGAATAACCACTTTTTAAACCCTCACAGTGACCAAAATTGCCATTTTTACAGAGTTTTGCTTACTCAAAACCTTCAATTTTGACCCGTTTCAGGCACAGAAATGACTTTAAACACACTTATTTTAGTTGAAAAAGTCATAATGCACATCCAACAGTCATTTAGAGTCAAAAGATTAAATGTTAAAATTTCATCATTATAGACCATTTTGGGAACGTTCGACATGTCCGGAGTCATCGTTTTTCATCCGAAAATCGATTTTTTGGACTGTACCAAAAATGATTCAAAATGTCAATTGGATCATGCCTCATGTTGAATAACCACTTTTTAAACCCTCACAGTGACCAAAATTGCCATTTTTACAGAGTTTTGTTTACTCAAAAGCTTCAATTTTGACCCGTTTCAGGCACAGAAATGACTTTAAACACACTTATTTTAGTTGAAAAAGTCATAATTCACATCCAACAGTCATTTAAAATCAAAAGATTAAATGTTAAAATTTCATCATTATAGACCATTTTGGGAATGTTCGACATGTCCGGAGTCATCGTTTTTCATCCGAAAATTGATTTTTTGGACTGTACCAAAAATGATTCAAAATGTCAATTGGATCGTGCCTCATGTTGAATAACCACTTTTTAAACCCTCACAGTGACCAAAATGGCCATTTTTACAGAGTTTTGCTTACTCAAAAGCTTCAATTTTGACCCGTTTCAGTCACAGAAATGACTTTAAACACACTTATTTTAGTTGAAAAAGTCATAATTCACATCCAACAGTCATTTAGAGTCAAAAGATTAAATGTTAAAATTTCATCATTATAGACCATTTTGGGAACGTTCGACATGTCCGGAGTCATCGTTTTTCATCCGAAAATTGATTTTTTGGACTGTACCAAAAATGATTCAAAATGTCAATTGGATCATGCCTCATCTTGAATACCCACTTTTTAAACCCTCACAGTGACCAAAATTGCCATTTTTACAGAGTTTTGCTTACTCAAAAGCTTCAATTTTGACCCGTTTCAGTCACAGAAATGACTTTAAACACACTTATTTTAGTTGAAAAAGTCATAATCCACATCCAACAGTCATTTAGAGTCAAAAGATTAAATGTTAAAATTTCATCATTATAGAGCATTTTGGGAACTTTCGACATGTCCGGAGTCATCGTTTTTCATCCGAAATTCGATTTTTTGGACTGTACCAAAAATGACTCAAAATGTCAATTGGATCATGCCTCATGTTGAATAACCACTTTTTAAACCCTCACAGTGACCAAAATTGCCATTTTTACAGAGTTTTGCTTACTCAAAAGCTTTAATTTTAACCCGTTTCAGGCACAGAAATGACTTTAAACACACTTATTTTAGTTGAAAAAGTCATAATTCACATCCAACAGTCATTTAGAGTCAAAAGATTAAATGTTAAAATTTCATCATTATAGACCATTTTGGGAACGTTCGACATGTCCGGAGTCATCGTTTTTCATCCGAAAATCGATTTTTTAGACTGTACCAAAAATGATTCAAAATGTCAATTGGATCATGCCTCATGTTGAATAACCACTTTTTAAACCCTCACAGTGACCAAAATTGCCATTTTTACAGAGTTTTGCTTACTCAAAAGCTTCAATTTTGACCCGTTTCAGGCACAGAAATGACTTTAAACACACTTATTTTAGTTGAAAAAGTCATAATGCATATCCAACAGTCATTTAGAGTCAAAAGATTAAATGTTAAAATTTCATCATTATAGACCATTTTGGGAACGTTCGACATGTCCGGAGTCATCGTTTTTCATCCGAAAATCGGTTTTTTGGACTGTACCAAAAATGATTCAAAATGTCAATTGGATCATGCCTCATGTTGAATAACCACTTTTTAAACCCTCACAGTGACCAAAATTGCCATTTTTACAGAGTTTTGTTTACTCAAAAGCTTCAATTTTGACCCGTTTCAGGCACAGAAATGACTTTAAACACACTTATTTTAGTTGAAAAAGTCATAATTCACATCCAACAGTCATTTGAAATCAAAAGATTAAATGTTAAAATTTCATCATTATAGACCATTTTGGGAATGTTCGACATGTCCGGAGTCATCGTTTTTCATCCGAAAATTGATTTTTTGGACTGTACCAAAAATGATTCAAAATGTCAATTGGATCGTGCCTCATGTTCAATAACCACTTTTTAAACCCTCACAGTGACCAAAATGGCCATTTTTACAGAGTTTTGCTTACTCAAAAGCTTCAATTTTGACCCGTTTCAGTCACAGAAATGACTTTAAACACACTTATTTTAGTTGAAAAAGTCATAATTCACATCCAACAGTCATTTAGAGTCAAAAGATTAAATGTTAAAATTTCATCATTATAGACCATTTTGGGAACGTTCGACATGTCCGGAGTCATCGTTTTTCATCCGAAAATCGATTTTTTGGACTGTACCAAAAATGATTTAAAATGTCAATTGGATCATGCCTCATGTTGAATAACCACTTTTTAAACCCTCACAGTGACCAAAATTGCCATTTTTACTGAGTTTTGCTTACTCAAAAGCTTCAATTTTGACCCGTTTCAGGCACAGAAATGACTTTAAACACACTTATTTTAGTTGAAAAAGTCATAATTCACATCCAACAGTCATTTAGAGTCAAAAGATTAAATGTTAAAATGTCATCATTATAGACCATTTTGGGAACGTTCGACATGTCCGGAGTCATCGTTTTTCATCCGAAAATTGATTTTTTGGACTGTACCAAAAATGATTTAAAATGTCAATTGGATCATGCCTCATGTTGAATAACCACTTTTTAAACCCTCACAGTGACCAAAATTGCCATTTTTACAGAGTTTTGCTTACTCAAAAGCTTCAATTTTGACCTGTTTCAGTCACAGAAATGACTTTAAACACACTTATTTTAGTTGAAAAAGTCATAATTCACATCCAACAGTCATTTAGAGTCAAAAGATTAAATGTTAAAATTTCATCATTATAGACCATTTTGGGAACGTTCGACATGTCCGGAGTCATCGTTTTTCATCCGAAAATCGATTTTTTGGACTGTACCAAAAATGATTCAAAATGTCAATTGGATCGTTCCTCATGTTGAATAACCACTTTTTAAACCCTCACAGTGACCAAAATGGCCATTTTTATAGAGTTTTGCTTACTCAAAAGCTTCAATTTTGACCCGTTTCAGGCACAGAAATGACTTTAAACACACTTATTTTAGTTGAAAAAGTCATAATTCACATCCAACAGTCATTTAGAGTCAAAATATTAAATGTTAAAATTTCATCATTATAGACCATTTTGGGAATGTTCGACATGTCCGGAGTCATCGTTTTTCATCCGAAAATTGATTTTTTGGACTGTACCAAAAATGATTCAAAATGTCAATTGGATCGTGCCTCATGTTGAATAACCACTTTTTAAACCCTCACAGTGACCAAAATGGCCATTTTTACAGAGTTTTGCTTACTCAAAAGCTTCAATTTTGACCCGTTTCAGTCACAGAAATGACTTTAAACACACTTATTTTAGTTGAAAAAGTCATAATTCACATCCAACAGTCATTTAGAGTCAAAAGATTAAATGTTAAAATTTCATCATTATAGACCATTTTGGGAACGTTCGACATGTCCGGAGTCATTGTTTTTCATCCGAAAATTGATTTTTTGGACTGTACCAAAAATGATTCAAAATGTCAATTGGATCGTGCCTCATGTTGAATAACCACTTTTTGAACCCTCACAGTGACCAAAATGGCCATTTTTACAGAGTTTTGCTTACTCAAAAGCTTCAATTTTGACCCGTTTCAGTCACAGAAATGACTTTAAACACACTTATTTTAGTTGAAAAAGTCATAATCCACATCCAACAGTCATTTAGAGTCAAAAGATTAAATGTTAAAATTTCATCATTATAGACCATTTTGGGAACGTTCGACATGTCCGGAGTCATCGTTTTTCATCCGAAAATTGATTTTTTGGACTGTACCAAAAATGATTCAAAATGTCAATTGGATCGTGCCTCATGTTGAATAACCACTTTTTAAACCCTCACAGTGACCAAAATGGCCATTTTTACAGAGTTTTGCTTACTCAAAAGCTTCAATTTTGACCCGTTTCAGTCACAGAAATGACTTTAAACACACTTATTTTAGTTGAAAAAGTCATAATTCACATCCAACAGTCATTTAGAGTCAAAAGATTAAATGTTAAAATTTCATCATTATAGACCATTTTGGGAACGTTCGACATGTCCGGAGTCATCGTTTTTCATCCGAAAATCGATTTTTTGGACTGTACCAAAAATGATTTAAAATGTCAATTGGATCATGCCTCATGTTGAATAACCACTTTTTAAACCCTCACAGTGACCAAAATTGCCATTTTTACTGAGTTTTGCTTACTCAAAAGCTTCAATTTTGACCCGTTTCAGGCACAGAAATGACTTTAAACACACTTATTTTAGTTGAAAAAGTCATAATTCACATCCAACAGTCATTTAGAGTCAAAAGATTAAATGTTAAAATGTCATCATTATAGACCATTTTGGGAACGTTCGACATGTCCGGAGTCATCGTTTTTCATCCGAAAATTGATTTTTTGGACTGTACCAAAAATGATTCAAAATGTCAATTGGATCATGCCTCATGTTGAATAACCACTTTTTAAACCCTCACAGTGACCAAAATTGCCATTTTTACAGAGTTTTGCTTACTCAAAAGCTTCAATTTTGACCTGTTTCAGTCACAGAAATTACTTTAAACACACTTATTTTAGTTGAAAAAGTCATAATTCACATCCAACAGTCATTTAGAGTCAAAAGATTAAATGTTAAAATTTCATCATTATAGACCATTTTGGGAACGTTCGACATGTCCGGAGTCATCGTTTTTCATCCGAAAATCGATTTTTTGGACTGTACCAAAAATGATTCAAAATGTCAATTGGATCGTTCCTCATGTTGAATAACCACTTTTTAAACCCTCACAGTGACCAAAATGGCCATTTTTATAGAGTTTTGCTTACTCAAAAGCTTCAATTTTGACCCGTTTCAGGCACAGAAATGACTTTAAACACACTTATTTTAGTTGAAAAAGTCATAATTCACATCCAACAGTCATTTAGAGTCAAAAGATTAAATGTTAAAATTTCATCATTATAGACCATTTTGGGAACGTTCGACATGTCCGGAGTCATTGTTTTTCATCCGAAAATTGATTTTTTGGACTGTACCAAAAATGATTCAAAATGTCAATTGGATCGTGCCTCATGTTGAATAACCACTTTTTGAACCCTCACAGTGACCAAAATGGCCATTTTTACAGAGTTTTGCTTACTCAAAAGCTTCAATTTTGACCCGTTTCAGTCACAGAAATGACTTTAAACACACTTATTTTAGTTGAAAAAGTCATAATCCACATCCAACAGTCATTTAGAGTCAAAAGATTAAATGTTAAAATGTCATCATTATAGACCATTTTGGGAACGTTCGACATGTCCGGAGTCATCGTTTTTCATCCGAAAATTGATTTTTTGGACTGTACCAAAAATGATTCAAAATGTCAATTGGATCGTGCCTCATGTTGAATAACCACTTTTTGAACCCTCACAGTGACCAAAATGGCCATTTTTACAGAGTTTTGCTTACTCAAAAGCTTCAATTTTGACCCGTTTCAGTCACAGAAATGACTTTAAACACACTTATTTTAGTTGAAAAAGTCATAATCCACATCCAACAGTCATTTAGAGTCAAAAGATTAAATGTTAAAATTTCATCATTATAGACCATTTTGGGAACGTTCGACATGTCCGGAGTCATCGTTTTTCATCCGAAAATCGATTTTTTGGACTGTACCAAAAATGACTCAAAATGTCAATTGGATCATGCCTCATGTTGAATAACCACTTTTAAAACCCTCAAAGTGACCAAAATTGCCATTTTTACAGAGTTTTGCTTACTCAAAAGCTTCAATTTTGACCCGTTTCAGGCACAGAAATGACTTTAAACACACTTATTTTAGTTGAAAAAGTCATAATTCACATCCAACAGTCATTTAGAGTCAAAAGATTAAATGTTAAAATCTCATCATTAATAGACCATTTTGGGAACGTTCGACATGTCCGGAGTCATCGTTTTTCATCCGAAAATCGATTTTTTGGACTGTACCAAAAATGATTCAAAATGTCAATTGGATCATGCCTCATGTTGAATAACCACTTTTTAAACCCTCACAGTGACCAAAATTGCCATTTTTACAGAGTTTTGTTTACTCAAAAGCTTCAATTTTGACCCGTTTCAGGCACAGAAATGACTTTAAACACACTTATTTTAGTTGAAAAAGTCATAATTCACATCCAACAGTCATTTAAAATCAAAAGATTAAATGTTAAAATTTCATCATTATAGACCATTTTGGGAATGTTCGACATGTCCGGAGTCATCGTTTTTCATCCGAAAATTGATTTTTTGGACTGTACCAAAAATGATTCAAAATGTCAATTGGATCGTGCCTCATGTTGAATAACCACTTTTTAAACCCTCACAGTGACCAAAATGGCCATTTTTACAGAGTTTTGCTTACTCAAAAGCTTCAATTTTGACCCGTTTCAGTCACAGAAATGACTTTAAACACACTTATTTTAGTTGAAAAAGTCATAATTCACATCCAACAGTCATTTAGAGTCAAAAGATTAAATGTTAAAATTTCATCATTATAGACCATTTTGGGAACGTTCGACATGTCCGGAGTCATCGTTTTTCATCCGAAAATTGATTTTTTGGACTGTACCAAAAATGATTCAAAATGTCAATTGGATCGTGCCTCATGTTGAATAATCACTTTTTAAACCCTCACAGTGACCAAAATGGCCATTTTTACAGAGTTTTGCTTACTCAAAAGCTTCAATTTTGACCCGTTTCAGTCACAGAAATGACTTTAAACACACTTATTTTAGTTGAAAAAGTCATAATTCACATCCAACAGTCATTTAGAGTCAAAAGATTAAATGTTAAAATTTCATCATTATAGACCATTTTGGGAACGTTCGACATGTCCGGAGTCATCGTTTTTCATCCGAAAATCGATTTTTTGGACTGTACCAAAAATGACTCAAAATGTCAATTGGATCATGCCTCATGTTGAATAACCACTTTTAAAACCCTCACAGTGACCAAAATTGCCATTTTTACAGAGTTTTGCTTACTCAAAAGCTTCAATTTTGACCCGTTTCAGGCACAGAAATGACTTTAAACACACTTATTTTAGTTGAAAAAGTCATAATTCACATCCAACAGTCATTTAGAGTCAAAAGATTAAATGTTAAAATCTCATCATTAATAGACCATTTTGGGAACGTTCGACATGTCCGGATTCATCGTTTTTCATCCGAAAATCGATTTTTTGGACTGTACCAAAAATGATTCAAAATGTCAATTGGATCATGCCTCATGTTGAATAACCACTTTTTAAACCCTCACAGTGACCAAAATTGCCATTTTTACAGAGTTTTGCTTACTCAAAACCTTCAATTTTGACCCGTTTCAGGCACAGAAATGACTTTAAACACACTTATTTTAGTTGAAAAAGTCATAATGCACATCCAACAGTCATTTAGAGTCAAAAGATTAAATGTTAAAATTTCATCATTATAGACCATTTTGGGAACGTTCGACATGTCCGGAGTCATCGTTTTTCATCCGAAAATCGATTTTTTGGACTGTACCAAAAATGATTCAAAATGTCAATTGGATCATGCCTCATGTTGAATAACCACTTTTTAAACCCTCACAGTGACCAAAATTGCCATTTTTACAGAGTTTTGTTTACTCAAAAGCTTCAATTTTGACCCGTTTCAGGCACAGAAATGACTTTAAACACACTTATTTTAGTTGAAAAAGTCATAATTCACATCCAACAGTCATTTGAAATCAAAAGATTAAATGTTAAAATTTCATCATTATAGACCATTTTGGGAATGTTCGACATGTCCGGAGTCATCGTTTTTCATCCGAAAATTGATTTTTTGGACTGTACCAAAAATGATTCAAAATGTCAATTGGATCGTGCCTCATGTTGAATAACCACTTTTTAAACCCTCACAGTGACCAAAATGGCCATTTTTACAGAGTTTTGCTTACTCAAAAGCTTCAATTTTGACCCGTTTCAGTCACAGAAATGACTTTAAACACACTTATTTTAGTTGAAAAAGTCATAATTCACATCCAACAGTCATTTAGAGTCAAAAGATTAAATGTTAAAATTTCATCATTATAGACCATTTTGGGAACGTTCGACATGTCCGGAGTCATTGTTTTTCATCCGAAAATTGATTTTTTGGACTGTACCAAAAATGATTCAAAATGTCAATTGGATCGTGCCTCATGTTGAATAACCACTTTTTGAACCCTCACAGTGACCAAAATGGCCATTTTTACAGAGTTTTGCTTACTCAAAAGCTTCAATTTTGACCCGTTTCAGTCACAGAAATGACTTTAAACACACTTATTTTAGTTGAAAAAGTCATAATCCACATCCAACAGTCATTTAGAGTCAAAAGATTAAATGTTAAAATTTCATCATTATAGACCATTTTGGGAACGTTCGACATGTCCGGAGTCATCGTTTTTCATCCGAAAATTGATTTTTTGGACTGTACCAAAAATGATTCAAAATGTCAATTGGATCATGCCTCATCTTGAATACCCACTTTTTAAACCCTCACAGTGACCAAAATTGCCATTTTTACAGAGTTTTGCTTACTCAAAAGCTTCAATTTTGACCCGTTTCAGTCACAGAAATGACTTTAAACACACTTATTTTAGTTGAAAAAGTCATAATCCACATCCAACAGTCATTTAGAGTCAAAAGATTAAATGTTAAAATTTCATCATTATAGAGCATTTTGGGAACTTTCGACATGTCCGGAGTCATCGTTTTTCATCCGAAATTCGATTTTTTGGACTGTACCAAAAATGACTCAAAATGTCAATTGGATCATGCCTCATGTTGAATAACCACTTTTTAAACCCTCACAGTGACCAAAATTGCCATTTTTACAGAGTTTTGCTTACTCAAAAGCTTTAATTTTAACCCGTTTCAGGCACAGAAATGACTTTAAACACACTTATTTTAGTTGAAAAAGTCATAATTCACATCCAACAGTCATTTAGAGTCAAAAGATTAAATGTTAAAATTTCATCATTATAGACCATTTTGGGAACGTTCGACATGTCCGGAGTCATCGTTTTTCATCCGAAAATCGATTTTTTAGACTGTACCAAAAATGATTCAAAATGTCAATTGGATCATGCCTCATGTTGAATAACCACTTTTTAAACCCTCACAGTGACCAAAATTTCCATTTTTACAGAGTTTTGCTTACTCAAAAGCTTCAATTTTGACCCGTTTCAGGCACAGAAATGACTTTAAACACACTTATTTTAGTTGAAAAAGTCATAATGCATATCCAACAGTCATTTAGAGTCAAAAGATTAAATGTTAAAATTTCATCATTATAGACCATTTTGGGAACGTTCGACATGTCCGGAGTCATCGTTTTTCATCCGAAAATCGATTTTTTGGACTGTACCAAAAATGATTTAAAATGTCAATTGGATCATGCCTCATGTTGAATAACCACTTTTTAAACCCTCACAGTGACCAAAATTGCCATTTTTACTGAGTTTTGCTTACTCAAAAGCTTCAATTTTGACCCGTTTCAGGCACAGAAATGACTTTAAACACACTTATTTTAGTTGAAAAAGTCATAATTCACATCCAACAGTCATTTAGAGTCAAAAGATTAAATGTTAAAATGTCATCATTATAGACCATTTTGGGAACGTTCGACATGTCCGGAGTCATCGTTTTTCATCCGAAAATTGATTTTTTGGACTGTACCAAAAATGATTTAAAATGTCAATTGGATCATGCCTCATGTTGAATAACCACTTTTTAAACCCTCACAGTGACCAAAATTGCCATTTTTACAGAGTTTTGCTTACTCAAAAGCTTCAATTTTGACCTGTTTCAGTCACAGAAATGACTTTAAACACACTTATTTTAGTTGAAAAAGTCATAATTCACATCCAACAGTCATTTAGAGTCAAAAGATTAAATGTTAAAATCTCATCATTAATAGACCATTTTGGGAACGTTCGACATGTCCGGAGTCATCGTTTTTCATCCCAAAATCGATTTTGTGGACTGTACCAAAAATGATTCAAAATGTCAATTGGATCATGCCTCATGTTGAATAACCACTTTTTAAACCCTCACAGTGACCAAAATTGCCATTTTTACAGAGTTTTGCTTACTCAAAACCTTCAATTTTGACCCGTTTCAGGCACAGAAATGACTTTAAACACACTTATTTTAGTTGAAAAAGTCATAATGCACATCCAACAGTCATTTAGAGTCAAAAGATTAAATGTTAAAATTTCATTATTATAGACCATTTTGGGAACGTTCGACATGTCCGGAGTCATCGTTTTTCATCCGAAAATCGATTTTTTGGACTGTACCAAAAATGATTCAAAATGTCAATTGGATCATGCCTCATGTTGAATAACCACTTTTTAAACCCTCACAGTGACCAAAATTGCCATTTTTACAGAGTTTTGTTTACTCAAAAGCTTCAATTTTGACCCGTTTCAGGCACAGAAATGACTTTAAACACACTTATTTTAGTTGAAAAAGTCATAATTCACATCCAACAGTCATTTAAAATCAAAAGATTAAATGTTAAAATTTCATCATTATAGACCATTTTGGGAATGTTCGACATGTCCGGAGTCATCGTTTTTCATCCGAAAATTGATTTTTTGGACTGTACCAAAAATGATTCAAAATGTCAATTGGATCGTGCCTCATGTTGAATAACCACTTTTTAAACCCTCACAGTGACCAAAATGGCCATTTTTACAGAGTTTTGCTTACTCAAAAGCTTCAATTTTGACCCGTTTCAGTCACAGAAATGACTTTAAACACACTTATTTTAGTTGAAAAAGTCATAATTCACATCCAACAGTCATTTAGAGTCAAAAGATTAAATGTTAAAATTTCATCATTATAGACCATTTTGGGAACGTTCGACATGTCCGGAGTCATCGTTTTTCATCCGAAAATTGATTTTTTGGACTGTACCAAAAATGATTCAAAATGTCAATTGGATCGTGCCTCATGTTGAATAACCACTTTTTAAACCCTCACAGTGACCAAAATGGCCATTTTTACAGAGTTTTGCGTACTCAAAAGCTTCAATTTTGACCCGTTTCAGTCACAGAAATGACTTTAAACACACTTATTTTAGTTGAAAAAGTCATAATTCACATCCAACAGTCATTTAGAGTCAAAAGATTAAATGTTAAAATTTCATCATTATAGACCATTTTGGGAACGTTCGACATGTCCGGAGTCATCGTTTTTCATCCGAAAATTGATTTTTTGGACTGTACCAAAAATGATTCAAAATGTCAATTGGATCATGCCTCATCTTGAATACCCACTTTTTAAACCCTCACAGTGACCAAAATTGCCATTTTTACAGAGTTTTGCTTACTCAAAAGCTTCAATTTTGACCCGTTTCAGTCACAGAAATGACTTTAAACACACTTATTTTAGTTGAAAAAGTCATAATCCACATCCAACAGTCATTTAGAGTCAAAAGATTAAATGTTAAAATTTCATCATTATAGAGCATTTTGGGAACTTTCGACATGTCCGGAGTCATCGTTTTTCATCCGAAATTCGATTTTTTGGACTGTACCAAAAATGACTCAAAATGTCAATTGGATCATGCCTCATGTTGAATAACCACTTTTTAAACCCTCACAGTGACCAAAATTGCCATTTTTACAGAGTTTTGCTTACTCAAAAGCTTTAATTTTAACCCGTTTCAGGCACAGAAATGACTTTAAACACACTTATTTTAGTTGAAAAAGTCATAATTCACATCCAACAGTCATTTAGAGTCAAAAGATTAAATGTTAAAATTTCATCATTATAGACCATTTTGGGAACGTTCGACATGTCCGGAGTCATCGTTTTTCATCCGAAAATCGATTTTTTAGACTGTACCAAAAATGATTCAAAATGTCAATTGGATCATGCCTCATGTTGAATAACCACTTTTTAAACCCTCACAGTGACCAAAATTTCCATTTTTACAGAGTTTTGCTTACTCAAAAGCTTCAATTTTGACCCGTTTCAGGCACAGAAATGACTTTAAACACACTTATTTTAGTTGAAAAAGTCATAATGCATATCCAACAGTCATTTAGAGTCAAAAGATTAAATGTTAAAATTTCATCATTATAGACCATTTTGGGAACGTTCGACATGTCCGGAGTCATCGTTTTTCATCCGAAAATCGATTTTTTGGACTGTACCAAAAATGATTCAAAATGTCAATTGGATCATGCCTCATGTTGAATAACCACTTTTTAAACCCTCACAGTGACCAAAATTGCCATTTTTACAGAGTTTTGTTTACTCAAAAGCTTCAATTTTGACCCGTTTCAGGCACAGAAATGACTTTAAACACACTTATTTTAGTTGAAAAAGTCATAATTCACATCCAACAGTCATTTGAAATCAAAAGATTAAATGTTAAAATTTCATCATTATAGACCATTTTGGGAATGTTCGACATGTCCGGAGTCATCGTTTTTCATCCGAAAATTGATTTTTTGGACTGTACCAAAAATGATTCAAAATGTCAATTGGATCGTGCCTCATGTTGAATAACCACTTTTTAAACCCTCACAGTGACCAAAATGGCCATTTTTACAGAGTTTTGCTTACTCAAAAGCTTCAATTTTGACCCGTTTCAGTCACAGAAATGACTTTAAACACACTTATTTTAGTTGAAAAAGTCATAATTCACATCCAACAGTCATTTAGAGTCAAAAGATTAAATGTTAAAATTTCATCATTATAGACCATTTTGGGAACGTTCGACATGTCCGGAGTCATCGTTTTTCATCCGAAAATCGATTTTTTGGACTGTACCAAAAATGATTTAAAATGTCAATTGGATCATGCCTCATGTTGAATAACCACTTTTTAAACCCTCACAGTGACCAAAATTGCCATTTTTACTGAGTTTTGCTTACTCAAAAGCTTCAATTTTGACCCGTTTCAGGCACAGAAATGACTTTAAACACACTTATTTTAGTTGAAAAAGTCATAATTCACATCCAACAGTCATTTAGAGTCAAAAGATTAAATGTTAAAATGTCATCATTATAGACCATTTTGGGAACGTTCGACATGTCCGGAGTCATCGTTTTTCATCCGAAAATTGATTTTTTGGACTGTACCAAAAATGATTTAAAATGTCAATTGGATCATGCCTCATGTTGAATAACCACTTTTTAAACCCTCACAGTGACCAAAATTGCCATTTTTACAGAGTTTTGCTTACTCAAAAGCTTCAATTTTGACCTGTTTCAGTCACAGAAATGACTTTAAACACACTTATTTTAGTTGAAAAAGTCATAATTCACATCCAACAGTCATTTAGAGTCAAAAGATTAAATGTTAAAATTTCATCATTATAGACCATTTTGGGAACGTTCGACATGTCCGGAGTCATCGTTTTTCATCCGAAAATCGATTTTTTGGACTGTACCAAAAATGATTCAAAATGTCAATTGGATCGTTCCTCATGTTGAATAACCACTTTTTAAACCCTCACAGTGACCAAAATGGCCATTTTTATAGAGTTTTGCTTACTCAAAAGCTTCAATTTTGACCCGTTTCAGGCACAGAAATGACTTTAAACACACTTATTTTAGTTGAAAAAGTCATAATTCACATCCAACAGTCATTTAGAGTCAAAAGATTAAATGTTAAAATTTCATCATTATAGACCATTTTGGGAACGTTCGACATGTCCGGAGTCATTGTTTTTCATCCGAAAATTGATTTTTTGGACTGTACCAAAAATGATTCAAAATGTCAATTGGATCGTGCCTCATGTTGAATAACCACTTTTTGAACCCTCACAGTGACCAAAATGGCCATTTTTACAGAGTTTTGCTTACTCAAAAGCTTCAATTTTGACCCGTTTCAGTCACAGAAATGACTTTAAACACACTTATTTTAGTTGAAAAAGTCATAATCCACATCCAACAGTCATTTAGAGTCAAAAGATTAAATGTTAAAATTTCATCATTATAGACCATTTTGGGAACGTTCGACATGTCCGGAGTCATCGTTTTTCATCCGAAAATTGATTTTTTGGACTGTACCAAAAATGATTCAAAATGTCAATTGGATCGTGCCTCATGTTGAATAACCACTTTTTGAACCCTCACAGTGACCAAAATGGCCATTTTTACAGAGTTTTGCTTACTCAAAAGCTTCAATTTTGACCCGTTTCAGTCACAGAAATGACTTTAAACACACTTATTTTAGTTGAAAAAGTCATAATCCACATCCAACAGTCATTTAGAGTCAAAAGATTAAATGTTAAAATGTCATCATTATAGACCATTTTGGGAACGTTCGACATGTCCGGAGTCATCGTTTTTCATCCGAAAATCGATTTTTTGGACTGTACAAAAAATGACTCAAAATGTCAATTGGATCATGCCTCATGTTGAATAACCACTTTTAAAACCCTCACAGTGACCAAAATTGCCATTTTTACAGAGTGTTGCTTACTCAAAAGCTTCAATTTTGACCCGTTTCAGGCACAGAAATGACTTTAAACACACTTATTTTAGTTGAAAAAGTCATAATTCACATCCAACAGTCATTTAGAGTCAAAAGATTAAATGTTAAAATCTCATCATTAATAGACCATTTTGGGAACGTTCGACATGTCCGGAGTCATCGTTTTTCATCCGAAAATCGATTTTTTGGACTGTACCAAAAATGATTCAAAATGTCAATTGGATCATGCCTCATGTTGAATAACCACTTTTTAAACCCTCACAGTGACCAAAATTGCCATTTTTACAGAGTTTTGCTTACTCAAAACCTTCAATTTTGACCCGTTTCAGGCACAGAAATGACTTTAAACACACTTATTTTAGTTGAAAAAGTCATAATGCACATCCAACAGTCATTTAGAGTCAAAAGATTAAATGTTAAAATTTCATCATTATAGACCATTTTGGGAACGTTCGACATGTCCGGAGTCATCGTTTTTCATCCGAAAATCGATTTTTTGGACTGTACCAAAAATGATTCAAAATGTCAATTGGATCATGCCTCATGTTGAATAACCACTTTTTAAACCCTCACAGTGACCAAAATTGCCATTTTTACAGAGTTTTGTTTACTCAAAAGCTTCAATTTTGACCCGTTTCAGGCACAGAAATGACTTTAAACACACTTATTTTAGTTGAAAAAGTCATAATTCACATCCAACAGTCATTTAAAATCAAAAGATTAAATGTTAAAATTTCATCATTATAGACCATTTTGGGAATGTTCGACATGTCCGGAGTCATCGTTTTTCATCCGAAAATTGATTTTTTGGACTGTACCAAAAATGATTCAAAATGTCAATTGGATCGTGCCTCATGTTGAATAACCACTTTTTAAACCCTCACAGTGACCAAAATGGCCATTTTTACAGAGTTTTGCTTACTCAAAAGCTTCAATTTTGACCCGTTTCAGTCACAGAAATGACTTTAAACACACTTATTTTAGTTGAAAAAGTCATAATTCACATCCAACAGTCATTTAGAGTCAAAAGATTAAATGTTAAAATTTCATCATTATAGACCATTTTGGGAACGTTCGACATGTCCGGAGTCATTGTTTTTCATCCGAAAATTGATTTTTTGGACTGTACCAAAAATGATTCAAAATGTCAATTGGATCGTGCCTCATGTTGAATAACCACTTTTTGAACCCTCACAGTGACCAAAATGGCCATTTTTACAGAGTTTTGCTTACTCAAAAGCTTCAATTTTGACCCGTTTCAGTCACAGAAATGACTTTAAACACACTTATTTTAGTTGAAAAAGTCATAATCCACATCCAACAGTCATTTAGAGTCAAAAGATTAAATGTTAAAATTTCATCATTATAGACCATTTTGGGAACGTTCGACATGTCCGGAGTCATCGTTTTTCATCCGAAAATTGATTTTTTGGACTGTACCAAAAATGATTCAAAATGTCAATTGGATCGTGCCTCATGTTGAATAACCACTTTTTGAACCCTCACAGTGACCAAAATGGCCATTTTTACAGAGTTTTGCTTACTCAAAAGCTTCAATTTTGACCCGTTTCAGGCACAGAAATGACTTTAAACACACTTATTTTAGTTGAAAAAGTCATAATTCACATCCAACAGTCATTTAGAGTCAAAAGATTAAATGTTAAAATCTCATCATTAATAGACGATTTTGGGAACGTTCGACATGTCCGGAGTCATCGTTTTTCATCCGAAAATCGATTTTGTGGACTGTACCAAAAATGATTCAAAATGTCAATTGGATCATGCCTCATGTTGAATAACCACTTTTTAAACCCTCACAGTGACCAAAATTGCCATTTTTACAGAGTTTTGCTTACTCAAAACCTTCAATTTTGACCCGTTTCAGGCACAGAAATGACTTTAAACACACTTATTTTAGTTGAAAAAGTCATAATGCACATCCAACAGTCATTTAGAGTCAAAAGATTAAATGTTAAAATTTCATCATTATAGACCATTTTGGGAACGTTCGACATGTCCGGAGTCATCGTTTTTCATCCGAAAATCGATTTTTTGGACTGTACCAAAAATGATTCAAAATGTCAATTGGATCATGCCTCATGTTGAATAACCACTTTTTAAACCCTCACAGTGACCAAAATTGCCATTTTTACAGAGTTTTGTTTACTCAAAAGCTTCAATTTTGACCCGTTTCAGGCACAGAAATGACTTTAAACACACTTATTTTAGTTGAAAAAGTCATAATTCACATCCAACAGTCATTTAAAATCAAAAGATTAAATGTTAAAATTTCATCATTATAGACCATTTTGGGAATGTTCGACATGTCCGGAGTCATCGTTTTTCATCCGAAAATTGATTTTTTGGACTGTACCAAAAATGATTCAAAATGTCAATTGGATCGTGCCTCATGTTGAATAACCACTTTTTAAACCCTCACAGTGACCAAAATGGCCATTTTTACAGAGTTTTGCTTACTCAAAAGCTTCAATTTTGACCCGTTTCAGTCACAGAAATGACTTTAAACACACTTATTTTAGTTGAAAAAGTCATAATTCACATCCAACAGTCATTTAGAGTCAAAAGATTAAATGTTAAAATTTCATCATTATAGACCATTTTGGGAACGTTCGACATGTCCGGAGTCATCGTTTTTCATCCGAAAATTGATTTTTTGGACTGTACCAAAAATGATTCAAAATGTCAATTGGATCATGCCTCATCTTGAATACCCACTTTTTAAACCCTCACAGTGACCAAAATTGCCATTTTTACAGAGTTTTGCTTACTCAAAAGCTTCAATTTTGACCCGTTTCAGTCACAGAAATGACTTTAAACACACTTATTTTAGTTGAAAAAGTCATAATCCACATCCAACAGTCATTTAGAGTCAAAAGATTAAATGTTAAAATTTCATCATTATAGAGCATTTTGGGAACTTTCGACATGTCCGGAGTCATCGTTTTTCATCCGAAATTCGATTTTTTGGACTGTACCAAAAATGACTCAAAATGTCAATTGGATCATGCCTCATGTTGAATAACCACTTTTTAAACCCTCACAGTGACCAAAATTGCCATTTTTACAGAGTTTTGCTTACTCAAAAGCTTTAATTTTAACCCGTTTCAGGCACAGAAATGACTTTAAACACACTTATTTTAGTTGAAAAAGTCATAATTCACATCCAACAGTCATTTAGAGTCAAAAGATTAAATGTTAAAATTTCATCATTATAGACCATTTTGGGAACGTTCGACATGTCCGGAGTCATCGTTTTTCATCCGAAAATCGATTTTTTAGACTGTACCAAAAATGATTCAAAATGTCAATTGGATCATGCCTCATGTTGAATAACCACTTTTTAAACCCTCACAGTGACCAAAATTGCCATTTTTACAGAGTTTTGCTTACTCAAAAGCTTCAATTTTGACCCGTTTCAGGCACAGAAATGACTTTAAACACACTTATTTTAGTTGAAAAAGTCATAATGCATATCCAACAGTCATTTAGAGTCAAAAGATTAAATGTTAAAATTTCATCATTATAGACCATTTTGGGAACGTTCGACATGTCCGGAGTCATCGTTTTTTATCCGAAAATCGGTTTTTTGGACTGTACCAAAAATGATTCAAAATGTCAATTGGATCATGCCTCATGTTGAATAACCACTTTTTAAACCCTCACAGTGACCAAAATTGCCATTTTTACAGAGTTTTGTTTACTCAAAAGCTTCAATTTTGACCCGTTTCAGGCACAGAAATGACTTTAAACACACTTATTTTAGTTGAAAAAGTCATAATTCACATCCAACAGTCATTTGAAATCAAAAGATTAAATGTTAAAATTTCATCATTATAGACCATTTTGGGAATGTTCGACATGTCCGGAGTCATCGTTTTTCATCCGAAAATTGATTTTTTGGACTGTACCAAAAATGATTCAAAATGTCAATTGGATCGTGCCTCATGTTCAATAACCACTTTTTAAACCCTCACAGTGACCAAAATGGCCATTTTTACAGAGTTTTGCTTACTCAAAAGCTTCAATTTTGACCCGTTTCAGTCACAGAAATGACTTTAAACACACTTATTTTAGTTGAAAAAGTCATAATTCACATCCAACAGTCATTTAGAGTCAAAAGATTAAATGTTAAAATTTCATCATTATAGACCATTTTGGGAACGTTCGACATGTCCGGAGTCATCGTTTTTCATCCGAAAATCGATTTTTTGGACTGTACCAAAAATGATTTAAAATGTCAATTGGATCATGCCTCATGTTGAATAACCACTTTTTAAACCCTCACAGTGACCAAAATTGCCATTTTTACTGAGTTTTGCTTACTCAAAAGCTTCAATTTTGACCCGTTTCAGGCACAGAAATGACTTTAAACACACTTATTTTAGTTGAAAAAGTCATAATTCACATCCAACAGTCATTTAGAGTCAAAAGATTAAATGTTAAAATGTCATCATTATAGACCATTTTGGGAACGTTCGACATGTCCGGAGTCATCGTTTTTCATCCGAAAATTGATTTTTTGGACTGTACCAAAAATGATTTAAAATGTCAATTGGATCATGCCTCATGTTGAATAACCACTTTTTAAACCCTCACAGTGACCAAAATTGCCATTTTTACAGAGTTTTGCTTACTCAAAAGCTTCAATTTTGACCTGTTTCAGTCACAGAAATGACTTTAAACACACTTATTTTAGTTGAAAAAGTCATAATTCACATCCAACAGTCATTTAGAGTCAAAAGATTAAATGTTAAAATTTCATCATTATAGACCATTTTGGGAACGTTCGACATGTCCGGAGTCATCGTTTTTCATCCGAAAATCGATTTTTTGGACTGTACCAAAAATGATTCAAAATGTCAATTGGATCGTTCCTCATGTTGAATAACCACTTTTTAAACCCTCACAGTGACCAAAATGGCCATTTTTATAGAGTTTTGCTTACTCAAAAGCTTCAATTTTGACCCGTTTCAGGCACAGAAATGACTTTAAACACACTTATTTTAGTTGAAAAAGTCATAATTCACATCCAACAGTCATTTAGAGTCAAAATATTAAATGTTAAAATTTCATCATTATAGACCATTTTGGGAATGTTCGACATGTCCGGAGTCATCGTTTTTCATCCGAAAATTGATTTTTTGGACTGTACCAAAAATGATTCAAAATGTCAATTGGATCGTGCCTCATGTTGAATAACCACTTTTTAAACCCTCACAGTGACCAAAATGGCCATTTTTACAGAGTTTTGCTTACTCAAAAGCTTCAATTTTGACCCGTTTCAGTCACAGAAATGACTTTAAACACACTTATTTTAGTTGAAAAAGTCATAATTCACATCCAACAGTCATTTAGAGTCAAAAGATTAAATGTTAAAATTTCATCATTATAGACCATTTTGGGAACGTTCGACATGTCCGGAGTCATTGTTTTTCATCCGAAAATTGATTTTTTGGACTGTACCAAAAATGATTCAAAATGTCAATTGGATCGTGCCTCATGTTGAATAACCACTTTTTGAACCCTCACAGTGACCAAAATGGCCATTTTTACAGAGTTTTGCTTACTCAAAAGCTTCAATTTTGACCCGTTTCAGTCACAGAAATGACTTTAAACACACTTATTTTAGTTGAAAAAGTCATAATCCACATCCAACAGTCATTTAGAGTCAAAAGATTAAATGTTAAAATTTCATCATTATAGACCATTTTGGGAACGTTCGACATGTCCGGAGTCATCGTTTTTCATCCGAAAATTGATTTTTTGGACTGTACCAAAAATGATTCAAAATGTCAATTGGATCGTGCCTCATGTTGAATAACCACTTTTTGAACCCTCACAGTGACCAAAATGGCCATTTTTACAGAGTTTTGCTTACTCAAAAGCTTCAATTTTGACCCGTTTCAGGCACAGAAATGTCTTTAAACACACTTATTTTAGTTGAAAAAGTCATAATTCACATCCAACAGTCATTTAGAGTCAAAAGATTAAATGTTAAAATCTCATCATTAATAGACCATTTTGGGAACGTTCGACATGTCCGGAGTCATCGTTTTTCATCCGAAAATCGATTTTGTGGACTGTACCAAAAATGATTCAAAATGTCAATTGGATCATGCCTCATGTTGAATAACCACTTTTTAAACCCTCACAGTGACCAAAATTGCCATTTTTACAGAGTTTTGCTTACTCAAAACCTTCAATTTTGACCCGTTTCAGGCACAGAAATGACTTTAAACACACTTATTTTAGTTGAAAAAGTCATAATGCACATCCAACAGTCATTTAGAGTCAAAAGATTAAATGTTAAAATTTCATCATTATAGACCATTTTGGGAACGTTCGACATGTCCGGAGTCATCGTTTTTCATCCGAAAATCGATTTTTTGGACTGTACCAAAAATGACTCAAAATGTCAATTGGATCATGCCTCATGTTGAATAACCACTTTTTAAACCCTCACAGTGACCAAAATTGCCATTTTTACAGAGTTTTGCTTACTCAAAAGCTTCAATTTTGACCTGTTTCAGTCACAGAAATGACTTTAAACACACTTATTTTAGTTGAAAAAGTCATAATTCACATCCAACAGTCATTTAGAGTCAAAAGATTAAATGTTAAAATTTCATCATTATAGACCATTTTGGGAACGTTCGACATGTCCGGAGTCATCGTTTTTCATCCGAAAATCGATTTTTTGGACTGTACCAAAAATGATTCAAAATGTCAATTGGATCATGCCTCATGTTGAATAACCACTTTTTAAACCCTCACAGTGACCAAAATTGCCATTTTTACAGAGTTTTGCTTACTCAAATGCTTCAATTTTGACCTGTTTCAGTCACAGAAATGACTTTAAACACACTTATTTTAGTTGAAAAAGTCATAATTCACATCCAACAGTCATTTAGAGTCAAAAGATTAAATGTTAAAATTTCATCATTATAGACCATTTTGGGAACGTTCGACATGTCCGGAGTCATCGTTTTTCATCCGAAAATCGATTTTTTGGACTGTACCAAAAATGATTCAAAATGTCAATTGGATCATGCCTCATGTTGAATAACCACTTTTTAAACCCTCACAGTGACCAAAATTGCCATTTTTACAGAGTTTTGCTTACTCAAAAGCTTCAATTTTGACCCGTTTCAGGCACAGAAATGACTTTAAACACACTTATTTTAGTTGAAAAAGTCATAATTCACATCCAACAGTCATTTAGAGTCAAAAGATTAAATGTTAAAATTTCATCATTATAGACCATTTTGGGAACGTTCGACATGTCCGGAGTCATCGTTTTTCATCCGAAAATTGATTTTTTGGACTGTACCAAAAATGATTCAAAATGTCAATTGGATCGTGCCTCATGTTGAATAACCACTTTTTAAACCCTCACAGTGACCAAAATGGCCATTTTTACAGAGTTTTGCTTACTCAAAAGCTTCAATTTTGACCCGTTTCAGTCACAGAAATGACTTTAAACACACTTATTTTAGTTGAAAAAGTCATAATTCACATCCAACAGTCATTTAGAGTCAAAAGATTAAATGTTAAAATTTCATCATTATAGACCATTTTGGGAACGTTCGACATGTCCGGAGTCATCGTTTTTCATCCGAAAATCGATTTTTTGGACTGTACCAAAAATGATTCAAAATGTCAATTGGATCATGCCTCATGTTGAATAACCACTTTTTAAACCCTCACAGTGACCAAAATTGCCATTTTTACAGAGTTTTGCTTACTCAAAAGCTTCAATTTTGACCCGTTTCAGTCACAGAAATGACTTTAAACACACTTATTTTAGTAGAAAAAGTCATAATTCACATCCAACAGTCATTTAGAGTCAAAAGATTAAATGTTAAAATTTCATCATTAATAGACCATTTTGGGAACGTTCGACATGTCCGGAGTCATCGTTTTTCATCCGAAAATCGATTTTTTGGACTGTACCAAAAATGATTTAAAATGTCAATTGGATCATGCCTCATGTTGAATAACCACTTTTTAAACCCTCACAGTGACCAAAATTGCCATTTTTACTGAGTTTTGCTTACTCAAAAGCTTCAATTTTGACCCGTTTCAGGCACAGAAATGACTTTAAACACACTTATTTTAGTTGAAAAAGTCATAATTCACATCCAACAGTCATTTAGAGTCAAAAGATTAAATGTTAAAATGTCATCATTATAGACCATTTTGGGAACGTTCGACATGTCCGGAGTCATCGTTTTTCATCCGAAAATTGATTTTTTGGACTGTACCAAAAATGATTCAAAATGTCAATTGGATCATGCCTCATGTTGAATAACCACTTTTTAAACCCTCACAGTGACCAAAATTGCCATTTTTACAGAGTTTTGCTTACTCAAAAGCTTTAATTTTGACCTGTTTCAGTCACAGAAATGACTTTAAACACACTTATTTTAGTTGAAAAAGTCATAATTCACATCCAACAGTCATTTAGAGTCAAAAGATTAAATGTTAAAATTTCATCATTATAGACCATTTTGGGAACGTTCGACATGTCCGGAGTCATCGTTTTTCATCCGAAAATCGATTTTTTGGACTGTACCAAAAATGATTCAAAATGTCAATTGGATCGTTCCTCATGTTGAATAACCACTTTTTAAACCCTCACAGTGACCAAAATGGCCATTTTTATAGAGTTTTGCTTACTCAAAAGCTTCAATTTTGACCCGTTTCAGGCACAGAAATGACTTTAAACACACTTATTTTAGTTGAAAAAGTCATAATTCACATCCAACAGTCATTTAGAGTCAAAAGATTAAATGTTAAAATTTCATCATTATAGACCATTTTGGGAACGTTCGACATGTCCGGAGTCATTGTTTTTCATCCGAAAATTGATTTTTTGGACTGTACCAAAAATGATTCAAAATGTCAATTGGATCGTGCCTCATGTTGAATAACCACTTTTTGAACCCTCACAGTGACCAAAATGGCCATTTTTACAGAGTTTTGCTTACTCAAAAGCTTCAATTTTGACCCGTTTCAGTCACAGAAATGACTTTAAACACACTTATTTTAGTTGAAAAAGTCATAATCCACATCCAACAGTCATTTAGAGTCAAAAGATTAAATGTTAAAATTTCATCATTATAGACCATTTTGGGAACGTTCGACATGTCCGGAGTCATCGTTTTTCATCCGAAAATTGATTTTTTGGACGGTACCAAAAATGATTCAAAATGTCAATTGGATCGTGCCTCATGTTGAATAACCACTTTTTGAACCCTCACAGTGACCAAAATGGCCATTTTTACAGAGTTTTGCTTACTCAAAAGCTTCAATTTTGACCCGTTTCAGTCACAGAAATGACTTTAAACACACTTATTTTAGTTGAAAAAGTCATAATCCACATCCAACAGTCATTTAGAGTCAAAAGATTAAATGTTAAAATTTCATCATTATAGACCATTTTGGGAACGTTCGACATGTCCGGAGTCATCGTTTTTCATCCGAAAATCGATTTTTTGGACTGTACCAAAAATGACTCAAAATGTCAATTGGATCATGCCTCATGTTGAATAACCACTTTTAAAACCCTCACAGTGACCAAAATTGCCATTTTTACAGAGTTTTGCTTACTCAAAAGCTTCAATTTTGACCCGTTTCAGGCACAGAAATGACTTTAAACACACTTATTTTAGTTGAAAAAGTCATAATTCACATCTAACAGTCATTTAGAGTCAAAAGATTAAATGTTAAAATCTCATCATTAATAGACCATTTTGGGAACGTTCGACATGTCCGGAGTCTTCGTTTTTCATCCGAAAATCGATTTTTTGGACTGTACCAAAAATGATTCAAAATGTCAATTGGATCATGCCTCATGTTGAATAACCACTTTTTAAACCCTCACAGTGACCAAAATTGCCATTTTTACAGAGTTTTGCTTACTCAAAACCTTCAATTTTGACCCGTTTCAGGCACAGAAATGACTTTAAACACACTTATTTTAGTTGAAAAAGTCATAATGCACATCCAACAGTCATTTAGAGTCAAAAGATTAAATGTTAAAATTTCATCATTATAGACCATTTTGGGAACGTTCGACATGTCCGGAGTCATCGTTTTTCATCCGAAAATCGATTTTTTGGACTGTACCAAAAATGATTCAAAATGTCAATTGGATCATGCCTCATGTTGAATAACCACTTTTTAAACCCTCACAGTGACCAAAATTGCCATTTTTACAGAGTTTTGTTTACTCAAAAGCTTCAATTTTGACCCGTTTCAGGCACAGAAATGACTTTAAACACACTTATTTTAGTTGAAAAAGTCATAATTCACATCCAACAGTCATTTAAAATCAAAAGATTAAATGTTAAAATTTCATCATTATAGACCATTTTGGGAATGTTCGACATGTCCGGAGTCATCGTTTTTCATCCGAAAATTGATTTTTTGGACTGTACCAAAAATGATTCAAAATGTCAATTGGATCGTGCCTCATGTTGAATAACCACTTTTTAAACCCTCACAGTGACCAAAATGGCCATTTTTACAGAGTTTTGCTTACTCAAAAGCTTCAATTTTGACCCGTTTCAGTCACAGAAATGACTTTAAACACACTTATTTTAGTTGAAAAAGTCATAATTCACATCCAACAGTCATTTAGAGTCAAAAGATTAAATGTTAAAATTTCATCATTATAGACCATTTTGGGAACGTTCGACATGTCCGGAGTCATCGTTTTTCATCCGAAAATTGATTTTTTGGACTGTACCAAAAATGATTCAAAATGTCAATTGGATCATGCCTCATCTTGAATACCCACTTTTTAAACCCTCACAGTGACCAAAATTGCCATTTTTACAGAGTTTTGCTTACTCAAAAGCTTCAATTTTGACCCGTTTCAGTCACAGAAATGACTTTAAACACACTTATTTTAGTTGAAAAAGTCATAATCCACATCCAACAGTCATTTAGAGTCAAAAGATTAAATGTTAAAATTTCATCATTATAGACCATTTTGGGAACGTTCGACATGTCCGGAGTCATCGTTTTTCATCCGAAAATCGATTTTTTGGACTGTACCAAAAATGACTCAAAATGTCAATTGGATCATGCCTCATGTTGAATAACCACTTTTTAAACCCTCACAGTGACCAAAATTGCCATTTTTACAGAGTTTTGCTTACTCAAAAGCTTCAATTTTAACCCGTTTCAGGCACAGAAATGACTTTAAACACACTTATTTTAGTTGAAAAAGTCATAATTCACATCCAACAGTCATTTAGAGTCAAAAGATTAAATGTTAAAATTTCATCATTATAGACCATTTTGGGAACGTTCGACATGTCCGGAGTCATCGTTTTTCATCCGAAAATCGATTTTTTAGACTGTACCAAAAATGATTCAAAATGTCAATTGGATCATGCCTCATGTTGAATAACCACTTTTTAAACCCTCACAGTGACCAAAATTGCCATTTTTACAGAGTTTTGCTTACTCAAAAGCTTCAATTTTGACCCGTTTCAGGCACAGAAATGACTTTAAACACACTTATTTTAGTTGAAAAAGTCATAATGCATATCCAACAGTCATTTAGAGTCAAAAGATTAAATGTTAAAATTTCATCATTATAGACCATTTTGGGAACGTTCGACATGTCCGGAGTCATCGTTTTTCATCCGAAAATCGATTTTTTGGACTGTACCAAAAATGATTCAAAATGTCAATTGGATCATGCCTCATGTTGAATAACCACTTTTTAAACCCTCACAGTGACCAAAATTGCCATTTTTACAGAGTTTTGCTTACTCAAAAGCTTCAATTTTGACCCGTTTCAGTCACAGAAATGACTTTAAACACACTTATTTTAGTAGAAAAAGTCATAATTCACATCCAACAGTCATTTAGAGTCAAAAGATTAAATGTTAAAATTTCATCATTAATAGACCATTTTGGAAACGTTCGACATGTCCGGAGTCATCGTTTTTCATCCGAAAATCGATTTTTTGGACTGTACCAAAAATGATTTAAAATGTCAATTGGATCATGCCTCATGTTGAATAACCACTTTTTAAACCCTCACAGTGACCAAAATTGCCATTTTTACTGAGTTTTGCTTACTCAAAAGCTTCAATTTTGACCCGTTTCAGGCACAGAAATGACTTTAAACACACTTATTTTAGTTGAAAAAGTCATAATTCACATCCAACAGTCATTTAGAGTCAAAAGATTAAATGTTAAAATGTCATCATTATAGACCATTTTGGGAACGTTCGACATGTCCGGAGTCATCGTTTTTCATCCGAAAATTGATTTTTTGGACTGTACCAAAAATGATTCAAAATGTCAATTGGATCATGCCTCATGTTGAATAACCACTTTTTAAACCCTCACAGTGACCAAAATTGCCATTTTTACAGAGTTTTGCTTACTCAAAAGCTTCAATTTTGACCTGTTTCAGTCACAGAAATGACTTTAAACACACTTATTTTAGTTGAAAAAGTCATAATTCACATCCAACAGTCATTTAGAGTCAAAAGATTAAATGTTAAAATTTCATCATTATAGACCATTTTGGGAACATTCGACATGTCCGGAGTCATCGTTTTTCATCCGAAAATCGATTTTTTGGACTGTACCAAAAATGATTCAAAATGTCAATTGGATCGTTCCTCATGTTGAATAACCACTTTTTAAACCCTCACAGTGACCAAAATGGCCATTTTTATAGAGTTTTGCTTACTCAAAAGCTTCAATTTTGACCCGTTTCAGGCACAGAAATGACTTTAAACACACTTATTTTAGTTGAAAAAGTCATAATTCACATCCAACAGTCATTTAGAGTCAAAAGATTAAATGTTAAAATTTCATCATTATAGACCATTTTGGGAACGTTCGACATGTCCGGAGTCATTGTTTTTCATCCGAAAATTGATTTTTTGGACTGTACCAAAAATGATTCAAAATGTCAATTGGATCGTGCCTCATGTTGAATAACCACTTTTTGAACCCTCACAGTGACCAAAATGGCCATTTTTACAGAGTTTTGCTTACTCAAAAGCTTCAATTTTGACCCGTTTCAGTCACAGAAATGACTTTAAACACACTTATTTTAGTTGAAAAAGTCATAATCCACATCCAACAGTCATTTAGAGTCAAAAGATTAAATGTTAAAATTTCATCATTATAGACCATTTTGGGAACGTTCGACATGTCCGGAGTCATCGTTTTTCATCCGAAAATTGATTTTTTGGACTGTACCAAAAATGATTCAAAATGTCAATTGGATCGTGCCTCATGTTGAATAACCACTTTTTGAACCCTCACAGTGACCAAAATTGCCATTTTTACAGAGTTTTGCTTACTCAAAAGCTTCAATTTTGACCCGTTTCAGGCACAGAAATGACTTTAAACACACTTATTTTAGTTGAAAAAGTCATAATTCACATCCAACAGTCATTTAGAGTCAAAAGATTAAATGTTAAAATCTCATCATTAATAGACCATTTTGGGAACGTTCGACATGTCCGGAGTCTTCGTTTTTCATCCGAAAATCGATTTTTTGGACTGTACCAAAAATGATTCAAAATGTCAATTGGATCATGCCTCATGTTGAATAACCACTTTTTAAACCCTCACAGTGACCAAAATTGCCATTTTTACAGAGTTTTGCTTACTCAAAACCTTCAATTTTGACCCGTTTCAGGCACAGAAATGACTTTAAACACACTTATTTTAGTTGAAAAAGTCATAATGCACATCCAACAGTCATTTAGAGTCAAAAGATTAAATGTTAAAATTTCATCATTATAGACCATTTTGGGAACGTTCGACATGTCCGGAGTCATCGTTTTTCATCCGAAAATCGATTTTTTGGACTGTACCAAAAATGATTCAAAATGTCAATTGGATCATGCCTCATGTTGAATAACCACTTTTTAAACCCTCACAGTGACCAAAATTGCCATTTTTACAGAGTTTTGTTTACTCAAAAGCTTCAATTTTGACCCGTTTCAGGCACAGAAATGACTTTAAACACACTTATTTTAGTTGAAAAAGTCATAATTCACATCCAACAGTCATTTAAAATCAAAAGATTAAATGTTAAAATTTCATCATTATAGACCATTTTGGGAATGTTCGACATGTCCGGAGTCATCGTTTTTCATCCGAAAATTGATTTTTTGGACTGTACCAAAAATGATTCAAAATGTCAATTGGATCGTGCCTCATGTTGAATAACCACTTTTTAAACCCTCACAGTGACCAAAATGGCCATTTTTACAGAGTTTTGCTTACTCAAAAGCTTCAATTTTGACCCGTTTCAGTCACAGAAATGACTTTAAACACACTTATTTTAGTTGAAAAAGTCATAATTCACATCCAACAGTCATTTAGAGTCAAAAGATTAAATGTTAAAATTTCATCATTATAGACCATTTTGGGAACGTTCGACATGTCCGGAGTCATCGTTTTTCATCCGAAAATTGATTTTTTGGACTGTACCAAAAAGGATTCAAAATGTCAATTGGATCGTGCCTCATGTTGAATAACCACTTTTTAAACCCTCACAGTGACCAAAATGGCCATTTTTACAGAGTTTTGCTTACTCAAAAGCTTCAATTTTGACCCGTTTCAGTCACAGAAATGACTTTAAACACACTTATTTTAGTTGAAAAAGTCATAATTCACATCCAACAGTCATTTAGAGTCAAAAGATTAAATGTTAAAATTTCATCATTATAGACCATTTTGGGAACGTTCGACATGTCCGGAGTCATCAGTTTTCATCCGAAAATTGATTTTTTGGACTGTACCAAAAATGATTCAAAATGTCAATTGGATCATGCCTCATCTTGAATACACACTTTTTAAACCCTCACAGTGACCAAAATTGCCATTTTTACAGAGTTTTGCTTACTCAAAAGCTTCAATTTTGACCCGTTTCAGTCACAGAAATGACTTTAAACACACTTATTTTAGTTGAAAAAGTCATAATCCACATCCAACAGTCATTTAGAGTCAAAAGATTAAATGTTAAAATTTCATCATTATAGACCATTTTGGGAACGTTCGACATGTCCGGAGTCATCGTTTTTCATCCGAAAATCGATTTTTTGGACTGTACCAAAAATGACTCAAAATGTCAATTGGATCATGCCTCATGTTGAATAACCACTTTTTAAACCCTCACAGGGACCAAAATTGCCATTTTTACAGAGTTTTGCTTACTCAAAAGCTTCAATTTTAACCCGTTTCAGGCACAGAAATGACTTTAAACACACTTATTTTAGTTGAAAAAGTCATAATTCACATCCAACAGTCATTTAGAGTCAAAAGATTAAATGTTAAAATTTCATCATTATAGACCATTTTGGGAACGTTCGACATGTCCGGAGTCATCGTTTTTCATCCGAAAATCGATTTTTTAGACTGTACCAAAAATGATTCAAAATGTCAATTGGATCATGCCTCATGTTGAATAACCACTTTTTAAACCCTCACAGTGACCAAAATTGCCATTTTTACAGAGTTTTGCTTACTCAAAAGCTTCAATTTTGACCCGTTTCAGGCACAGAAATGACTTTAAACACACTTATTTTAGTTGAAAAAGTCATAATGCATATCCAACAGTCATTTAGAGTCAAAAGATTAAATGTTAAAATTTCATCATTATAGACCATTTTGGGAACGTTCGACATGTCCGGAGTCATCGTTTTTCATCCGAAAATCGATTTTTTGGACTGTACCAAAAATGATTCAAAATGTCAATTGGATCATGCCTCATGATGAATAACCACTTTTTAAACCCTCACAGTGACCAAAATTGCCATTTTTACAGAGTTTTGTTTACTCAAAAGCTTCAATTTTGACCCGTTTCAGGCACAGAAATGACTTTAAACACACTTATTTTAGTTGAAAAAGTCATAATTCACATCCAACAGTCATTTGAAATCAAAAGATTAAATGTTAAAATTTCATCATTATAGACCATTTTGGGAATGTTCGACATGTCCGGAGTCATCGTTTTTCATCCGAAAATTGATTTTTTGGACTGTACCAAAAATGATTCAAAATGTCAATTGGATCGTGCCTCATGTTGAATAACCACTTTTTAAACCCTCACAGTGACCAAAATGGCCATTTTTACAGAGTTTTGCTTACTCAAAAGCTTCAATTTTGACCCGTTTCAGTCACAGAAATGACTTTAAACACACTTATTTTAGTTGAAAAAGTCATAATTCACATCCAACAGTCATTTAGAGTCAAAAGATTAAATGTTAAAATTTCATCATTATAGACCATTTTGGGAACGTTCGACATGTCCGGAGTCATCGTTTTTCATCCGAAAATTGATTTTTTGGACTGTACCAAAAATGATTCAAAATGTCAATTGGATCGTGCCTCATGTTGAATAACCACTTTTTAAACCCTCACAGTGACCAAAATGGCCATTTTTACAGAGTTTTGCTTACTCAAAAGCTACAATTTTGACCCGTTTCAGTCACAGAAATGACTTTAAACACACTTATTTTAGTTGAAAAAGTCATAATTCACATCCAACAGTCATTTAGAGTCAAAAGATTAAATGTTAAAATTTCATCATTATAGACCATTTTGGGAACGTTCGACATGTCCGGAGTCATCGTTTTTCATCCGAAAATTGATTTTTTGGACTGTACCAAAAATGATTCAAAATGTCAATTGGATCATGCCTCATCTTGAATACCCACTTTTTAAACCCTCACAGTGACCAAAATTGCCATTTTTACAGAGTTTTGCTTACTCAAAAGCTTCAATTTTGACCCGTTTCAGTCACAGAAATGACTTTAAACACACTTATTTTAGTTGAAAAAGTCATAATCCACATCCAACAGTCATTTAGAGTCAAAAGATTAAATGTTAAAATTTCATCATTATAGACCATTTTGGGAACGTTCGACATGTCCGGAGTCATCGTTTTTTATCCGAAAATCGATTTTTTAGACTGTACCAAAAATGATTCAAAATGTCAATTGGATCATGCCTCATGTTGAATAACCACTTTTTAAACCCTCACAGTGACCAAAATGGCCATTTTTACAGAGTTTTGCTTACTCAAAAGCTTCAATTTTGACCCGTTTCAGTCACAGAAATGACTTTAAACACACTTATTTTAGTTGAAAAAGTCATAATTCACATCCAACAGTCATTTAGAGTCAAAAGATTAAATGTTAAAATTTCATCATTATAGACCATTTTGGGAACGTTCGACATGTCCGGAGTCATCGTTTTTCATCCGAAAATTGATTTTTTGGACTGTACCAAAAATGATTCAAAATGTCAATTGGATCGTGCCTCATGTTGAATAACCACTTTTTAAACCCTCACAGTGACCAAAATGGCCATTTTTACAGAGTTTTGCTTACTCAAAAGCTTCAATTTTGACCGGTTTCAGTCACAGAAATGACTTTAAACACACTTATTTTAGTTGAAAAAGTCATAATTCACATCCAACAGTCATTTAGAGTCAAAAGATTAAATGTTAAAATTTCATCATTATAGACCATTTTGGGAACGTTCGACATGTCCGGAGTCATCGTTTTTCATCCGAAAATTGATTTTTTGGACTGTACCAAAAATGATTCAAAATGTCAATTGGATCATGCCTCATCTTGAATACCCACTTTTTAAACCCTCACAGTGACCAAAATTGCCATTTTTACAGAGTTTTGCTTACTCAAAAGCTTCAATTTTGACCCGTTTCAGTCACAGAAATGACTTTAAACACACTTATTTTAGTTGAAAAAGTCATAATCCACATCCAACAGTCATTTAGAGTCAAAAGATTAAATGTTAAAATTTCATCATTATAGACCATTTTGGGAACGTTCGACATGTCCGGAGTCATCGTTTTTCATCCGAAAATCGATTTTTTGGACTGTACCAAAAATGACTCAAAATGTCAATTGGATCATGCCTCATGTTGAATAACCACTTTTTAAACCCTCACAGTGACCAAATTTGCCATTTTTACAGAGTTTTGCTTACTCAAAAGCTTCAATTTTAACCCGTTTCAGGCACAGAAATGACTTTAAACACACTTATTTTAGTTGAAAAAGTCATAATTCACATCCAACAGTCATTTAGAGTCAAAAGATTAAATGTTAAAATTTCATCATTATAGACCATTTTGGGAACGTTCGACATGTCCGGAGTCATCGTTTTTCATCCGAAAATCGATTTTTTAGACTGTACCAAAAATGATTCAAAATGTCAATTGGATCATGCCTCATGTTGAATAACCACTTTTTAAACCCTCACAGTGACCAAAATTGCCATTTTTACAGAGTTTTGCTTACTCAAAAGCTTCAATTTTGACCCGTTTCAGGCACAGAAATGACTTTAAACACACTTATTTTAGTTGAAAAAGTCATAATGCATATCCAACAGTCATTTAGAGTCAAAAGATTAAATGGTAAAATTTCATCATTATAGACCATTTTGGGAACGTTCGACATGTCCGGAGTCATCGTTTTTCATCCGAAAATCGATTTTTTGGACTGTACCAAAAATGATTCAAAATGTCAATTGGATCGTGCCTCATGTTGAATAACCACTTTTTAAACCCTCACAGTGACCAAAATGGCCATTTTTACAGAGATTTGCTTACTCAAAAGCTTCAATTTTGACCCGTTTCAGTCACAGAAATGACTTTAAACAAACTTATTTTAGTTGAAAAAGTCATAATTCACATCCAACAGTCATTTAGAGTCAAAAGATTAAATGTTAAAATGTCATCATTATAGACCATTTTGGGAACGTTCGACATGTCCGGAGTCATCGTTTTTCATCCGAAAATTGATTTTTTGGACTGTACCAAAAATGATTCAAAATGTCAATTGGATCATGCCTCATGTTGAATAACCACTTTTTAAACCCTCACAGTGACCAAAATTGCCATTTTTACAGAGTTTTGCTTACTCAAAAGCTTCAATTTTGACCTGTTTCAGTCACAGAAATGACTTTAAACACACTTATTTTAGTTGAAAAAGTCATAATTCACATCCAACAGTCATTTAGAGTCAAAAGATTAAATGTTAAAATTTCATCATTATAGACCATTTTGGGAACGTTCGACATGTCCGGAGTCATCGTTTTTCATCCGAAAATCGATTTTTTGGACTGTACCAAAAATGATTCAAAATGTCAATTGGATCGTTCCTCATGTTGAATAACCACTTTTTAAACCCTCACAGTGACCAAAATGGCCATTTTTATAGAGTTTTGCTTACTCAAAAGCTTCAATTTTGACCCGTTTCAGGCACAGAAATGACTTTAAACACACTTATTTTAGTTGAAAAAGTCATAATTCACATCCAACAGTCATTTAGAGTCAAAAGATTAAATGTTAAAATTTCATCATTATAGACCATTTTGGGAACGTTCGACATGTCCGGAGTCATTGTTTTTCATCCGAAAATTGATTTTTTGGACTGTACCAAAAATGATTCAAAATGTCAATTGGATCGTGCCTCATGTTGAATAACCACTTTTTGAACCCTCACAGTGACCAAAATGGCCATTTTTACAGAGTTTTGCTTACTCAAAAGCTTCAATTTTGACCCGTTTCAGTCACAGAAATGACTTTAAACACACTTATTTTAGTTGAAAAAGTCATAATCCACATCCAACAGTCATTTAGAGTCAAAAGATTAAATGTTAAAATTTCATCATTATAGACCATTTTGGGAACGTTCGACATGTCCGGAGTCATCGTTTTTCATCCGAAAATTGATTTTTTGGACTGTACCAAAAATGATTCAAAATGTCAATTGGATCGTGCCTCATGTTGAATAACCACTTTTTGAACCCTCACAGTGACCAAAATTGCCATTTTTACAGAGTTTTGCTTACTCAAAAGCTTCAATTTTGACCCGTTTCAGGCACAGAAATGACTTTAAACACACTTATTTTAGTTGAAAAAGTCACAATTCACATCCAACAGTCATTTAGAGTCAAAAGATTAAATGTTAAAATCTCATCATTAATAGACCATTTTGGGAACGTTCGACATGTCCGGAGTCTTCGTTTTTCATCCGAAAATCGATTTTTTGGACTGTACCAAAAATGATTCAAAATGTCAATTGGATCATGCCTCATGTTGAATAACCACTTTTTAAACCCTCACAGTGACCAAAATTGCCATTTTTACAGAGTTTTGCTTACTCAAAACCTTCAATTTTGACCCGTTTCAGGCACAGAAATGACTTTAAACACACTTATTTTAGTTGAAAAAGTCATAATGCACATCCAACAGTCATTTAGAGTCAAAAGATTAAATGTTAAAATTTCATCATTATAGACCATTTTGGGAACGTTCGACATGTCCGGAGTCATCGTTTTTCATCCGAAAATCGATTTTTTGGACTGTACCAAAAATGATTCAAAATGTCAATTGGATCATGCCTCATGTTGAATAACCACTTTTTAAACCCTCACAGTGACCAAAATTGCCATTTTTACAGAGTTTTGTTTACTCAAAAGCTTCAATTTTGACCCGTTTCAGGCACAGAAATGACTTTAAACACACTTATTTTAGTTGAAAAAGTCATAATTCACATCCAACAGTCATTTAAAATCAAAAGATTAAATGTTAAAATTTCATCATTATAGACCATTTTGGGAATGTTCGACATGTCCGGAGTCATCGTTTTTCATCCGAAAATTGATTTTTTGGGCTGTACCAAAAATGATTCAAAATGTCAATTGGATCGTGCCTCATGTTGAATAACCACTTTTTAAACCCTCACAGTGACCAAAATGGCCATTTTTACAGAGTTTTGCTTACTCAAAAGCTTCAATTTTGACCCGTTTCAGTCACAGAAATGACTTTAAACACACTTATTTTAGTTGAAAAAGTCATAATTCACATCCAACAGTCATTTAGAGTCAAAAGATTAAATGTTAAAATTTCATCATTATAGACCATTTTGGGAACGTTCGACATGTCCGGAGTCATCGTTTTTCATCCGAAAATTGATTTTTTGGACTGTACCAAAAAGGATTCAAAATGTCAATTGGATCGTGCCTCATGTTGAATAACCACTTTTTAAACCCTCACAGTGACCAAAATGGCCATTTTTACAGAGTTTTGCTTACTCAAAAGCTTCAATTTTGACCCGTTTCAGTCACAGAAATGACTTTAAACACACTTATTTTAGTTGAAAAAGTCATAATTCACATCCAACAGTCATTTAGAGTCAAAAGATTAAATGTTAAAATTTCATCATTATAGACCATTTTGGGAACGTTCGACATGTCCGGAGTCATCGTTTTTCATCCGAAAATTGATTTTTTGGACTGTACCAAAAATGATTCAAAATGTCAATTGGATCATGCCTCATCTTGAATACACACTTTTTAAACCCTCACAGTGACCAAAATTGCCATTTTTACAGAGTTTTGCTTACTCAAAAGCTTCAATTTTGACCCGTTTCAGTCACAGAAATGACTTTAAACACACTTATTTTAGTTGAAAAAGTCATAATCCACATCCAACAGTCATTTAGAGTCAAAAGATTAAATGTTAAAATTTCATCATTATAGACCATTTTGGGAACGTTCGACATGTCCGGAGTCATCGTTTTTCATCCGAAAATCGATTTTTTGGACTGTACCAAAAATGACTCAAAATGTCAATTGGATCATGCCTCATGTTGAATAACCACTTTTTAAACCCTCACAGTGACCAAAATTGCCATTTTTACAGAGTTTTGCTTACTCAAAAGCTTCAATTTTAACCCGTTTCAGGCACAGAAATGACTTTAAACACACTTATTTTAGTTGAAAAAGTCATAATTCACATCCAACAGTCATTTAGAGTCAAAAGATTAAATGTTAAAATTTCATCATTATAGACCATTTTGGGAACGTTCGACATGTCCGGAGTCATCGTTTTTCATCCGAAAATCGATTTTTTAGACTGTACCAAAAATGATTCAAAATGTCAATTGGATCATGCCTCATGTTGAATAACCACTTTTTAAACCCTCACAGTGACCAAAATTGCCATTTTTACAGAGTTTTGCTTACTCAAAAGCTTCAATTTTGACCCGTTTCAGGCACAGAAATGACTTTAAACACACTTATTTTAGTTGAAAAAGTCATAATGCATATCCAACAGTCATTTAGAGTCAAAAGATTAAATGTTAAAATTTCATCATTATAGACCATTTTGGGAACGTTCGACATGTCCGGAGTCATCGTTTTTCATCCGAAAATCGATTTTTTGGACTGTACCAAAAATGATTCAAAATGTCAATTGGATCATGCCTCATGATGAATAACCACTTTTTAAACCCTCACAGTGACCAAAATTGCCATTTTTACAGAGTTTTGTTTACTCAAAAGCTTCAATTTTGACCCGTTTCAGGCACAGAAATGACTTTAAACACACTTATTTTAGTTGAAAAAGTCATAATTCACATCCAACAGTCATTTGAAATCAAAAGATTAAATGTTAAAATTTCATCATTATAGACCATTTTGGGAATGTTCGACATGTCCGGAGTCATCGTTTTTCATCCGAAAATTGATTTTTTGGACTGTACCAAAAATGATTCAAAATGTCAATTGGATCGTGCCTCATGTTGAATAACCACTTTTTAAACCCTCACAGTGACCAAAATGGCCATTTTTACAGAGTTTTGCTTACTCAAAAGCTTCAATTTTGACCCGTTTCAGTCACAGAAATGACTTTAAACACACTTATTTTAGTTGAAAAAGTCATAATTCACATCCAACAGTCATTTAGAGTCAAAAGATTAAATGTTAAAATTTCATCATTATAGACCATTTTGGGAACGTTCGACATGTCCGGAGTCATCGTTTTTCATCCGAAAATTGATTTTTTGGACTGTACCAAAAATGATTCAAAATGTCAATTGGATCGTGCCTCATGTTGAATAACCACTTTTTAAACCCTCACAGTGACCAAAATGGCCATTTTTACAGAGTTTTGCTTACTCAAAAGCTACAATTTTGACCCGTTTCAGTCACAGAAATGACTTTAAACACACTTATTTTAGTTGAAAAAGTCATAATTCACATCCAACAGTCATTTAGAGTCAAAAGATTAAATGTTAAAATTTCATCATTATAGACCATTTTGGGAACGTTCGACATGTCCGGAGTCATCGTTTTTCATCCGAAAATTGATTTTTTGGACTGTACCAAAAATGATTCAAAATGTCAATTGGATCATGCCTCATCTTGAATACCCACTTTTTAAACCCTCACAGTGACCAAAATTGCCATTTTTACAGAGTTTTGCTTACTCAAAAGCTTCAATTTTGACCCGTTTCAGTCACAGAAATGACTTTAAACACACTTATTTTAGTTGAAAAAGTCATAATCCACATCCAACAGTCATTTAGAGTCAAAAGATTAAATGTTAAAATTTCATCATTATAGACCATTTTGGGAACGTTCGACATGTCCGGAGTCATCGTTTTTTATCCGAAAATCGATTTTTTAGACTGTACCAAAAATGATTCAAAATGTCAATTGGATCATGCCTCATGTTGAATAACCACTTTTTAAACCCTCACAGTGACCAAAATTGCCATTTTTACAGAGTTTTGCTTACTCAAAAGCTTCAATTTTGACCCGTTTCAGGCACAGAAATGACTTTAAACACACTTATTTTAGTTGAAAAAGTCATAATGCACATCCAACAGTCATTTAGAGTCAAAAGATTAAATGTTAAAATTTCATCATTATAGACCATTTTGGGAACGTTCGACATGTCCGGAGTCATCGTTTTTCATCCGAAAATCGATTTTTTGGACTGTACCAAAAATGATTCAAAATGTCAATTGGATCATGCCTCATGTTGAATAACCACTTTTTAAACCCTCACAGTGACCAAAATTGCCATTTTTACAGAGTTTTGTTTACTCAAAAGCTTCAATTTTGACCCGTTTCAGGCACAGAAATGACTTTAAACACACTTATTTTAGTTGAAAAAGTCATAATTCACATCCAACAGTCATTTAAAATCAAAAGATTAAATGTTAAAATTTCATCATTATAGACCATTTTGGGAATGTTCGACATGTCCGGAGTCATCGTTTTTCATCCGAAAATTGATTTTTTGGGCTGTACCAAAAATGATTCAAAATGTCAATTGGATCGTGCCTCATGTTGAATAACCACTTTTTAAACCCTCACAGTGACCAAATTTGCCATTTTTACAGAGTTTTGCTTACTCAAAAGCTTCAATTTTAACCCGTTTCAGGCACAGAAATGACTTTAAACACACTTATTTTAGTTGAAAAAGTCATAATCCACATCCAACAGTCATTTAGAGTCAAAAGATTAAATGTTAAAATCTCATCATTAATAGACCATTTTGGGAACGTTCGACATGTCCGGAGTCTTCGTTTTTCATCCGAAAATCGATTTTTTGGACTGTACCAAAAATGATTCAAAATGTCAATTGGATCATGCCTCATGTTGAATAACCACTTTTTAAACCCTCACAGTGACCAAAATTGCCATTTTTACAGAGTTTTGCTTACTCAAAACCTTCAATTTTGACCCGTTTCAGGCACAGAAATGACTTTAAACACACTTATTTTAGTTGAAAAAGTCATAATGCACATCCAACAGTCATTTAGAGTCAAAAGATTAAATGTTAAAATTTCATCATTATAGACCATTTTGGGAACGTTCGACATGTCCGGAGTCATCGTTTTTCATCCGAAAATCGATTTTTTGGACTGTACCAAAAATGATTCAAAATGTCAATTGGATCATGCCTCATGTTGAATAACCACTTTTTAAACCCTCACAGTGACCAAAATTGCCATTTTTACAGAGTTTTGTTTACTCAAAAGCTTCAATTTTGACCCGTTTCAGGCACAGAAATGACTTTAAACACACTTATTTTAGTTGAAAAAGTCATAATTCACATCCAACAGTCATTTAAAATCAAAAGATTAAATGTTAAAATTTCATCATTATAGACCATTTTGGGAATGTTCGACATGTCCGGAGTCATCGTTTTTCATCCGAAAATTGATTTTTTGGGCTGTACCAAAAATGATTCAAAATGTCAATTGGATCGTGCCTCATGTTGAATAACCACTTTTTAAACCCTCACAGTGACCAAAATGGCCATTTTTACAGAGTTTTGCTTACTCAAAAGCTTCAATTTTGACCCGTTTCAGTCACAGAAATGACTTTAAACACACTTATTTTAGTTGAAAAAGTCATAATTCACATCCAACAGTCATTTAGAGTCAAAAGATTAAATGTTAAAATTTCATCATTATAGACCATTTTGGGAACGTTCGACATGTCCGGAGTCATCGTTTTTCATCCGAAAATTGATTTTTTGGACTGTACCAAAAAGGATTCAAAATGTCAATTGGATCGTGCCTCATGTTGAATAACCACTTTTTAAACCCTCACAGTGACCAAAATGGCCATTTTTACAGAGTTTTGCTTACTCAAAAGCTTCAATTTTGACCCGTTTCAGTCACAGAAATGACTTTAAACACACTTATTTTAGTTGAAAAAGTCATAATTCACATCCAACAGTCATTTAGAGTCAAAAGATTAAATGTTAAAATTTCATCATTATAGACCATTTTGGGAACGTTCGACATGTCCGGAGTCATCGTTTTTCATCCGAAAATTGATTTTTTGGACTGTACCAAAAATGATTCAAAATGTCAATTGGATCATGCCTCATCTTGAATACACACTTTTTAAACCCTCACAGTGACCAAAATTGCCATTTTTACAGAGTTTTGCTTACTCAAAAGCTTCAATTTTGACCCGTTTCAGTCACAGAAATGACTTTAAACACACTTATTTTAGTTGAAAAAGTCATAATCCACATCCAACAGTCATTTAGAGTCAAAAGATTAAATGTTAAAATTTCATCATTATAGACCATTTTGGGAACGTTCGACATGTCCGGAGTCATCGTTTTTCATCCGAAAATCGATTTTTTGGACTGTACCAAAAATGACTCAAAATGTCAATTGGATCATGCCTCATGTTGAATAACCACTTTTTAAACCCTCACAGTGACCAAAATTGCCATTTTTACAGAGTTTTGCTTACTCAAAAGCTTCAATTTTAACCCGTTTCAGGCACAGAAATGACTTTAAACACACTTATTTTAGTTGAAAAAGTCATAATTCACATCCAACAGTCATTTAGAGTCAAAAGATTAAATGTTAAAATTTCATCATTATAGACCATTTTGGGAACGTTCGACATGTCCGGAGTCATCGTTTTTCATCCGAAAATCGATTTTTTAGACTGTACCAAAAATGATTCAAAATGTCAATTGGATCATGCCTCATGTTGAATAACCACTTTTTAAACCCTCACAGTGACCAAAATTGCCATTTTTACAGAGTTTTGCTTACTCAAAAGCTTCAATTTTGACCCGTTTCAGGCACAGAAATGACTTTAAACACACTTATTTTAGTTGAAAAAGTCATAATGCATATCCAACAGTCATTTAGAGTCAAAAGATTAAATGTTAAAATTTCATCATTATAGACCATTTTGGGAACGTTCGACATGTCCGGAGTCATCGTTTTTCATCCGAAAATCGATTTTTTGGACTGTACCAAAAATGATTCAAAATGTCAATTGGATCATGCCTCATGATGAATAACCACTTTTTAAACCCTCACAGTGACCAAAATTGCCATTTTTACAGAGTTTTGTTTACTCAAAAGCTTCAATTTTGACCCGTTTCAGGCACAGAAATGACTTTAAACACACTTATTTTAGTTGAAAAAGTCATAATTCACATCCAACAGTCATTTGAAATCAAAAGATTAAATGTTAAAATTTCATCATTATAGACCATTTTGGGAATGTTCGACATGTCCGGAGTCATCGTTTTTCATCCGAAAATTGATTTTTTGGACTGTACCAAAAATGATTCAAAATGTCAATTGGATCGTGCCTCATGTTGAATAACCACTTTTTAAACCCTCACAGTGACCAAAATGGCCATTTTTACAGAGTTTTGCTTACTCAAAAGCTTCAATTTTGACCCGTTTCAGTCACAGAAATGACTTTAAACACACTTATTTTAGTTGAAAAAGTCATAATTCACATCCAACAGTCATTTAGAGTCAAAAGATTAAATGTTAAAATTTCATCATTATAGACCATTTTGGGAACGTTCGACATGTCCGGAGTCATCGTTTTTCATCCGAAAATTGATTTTTTGGACTGTACCAAAAATGATTCAAAATGTCAATTGGATCGTGCCTCATGTTGAATAACCACTTTTTAAACCCTCACAGTGACCAAAATGGCCATTTTTACAGAGTTTTGCTTACTCAAAAGCTACAATTTTGACCCGTTTCAGTCACAGAAATGACTTTAAACACACTTATTTTAGTTGAAAAAGTCATAATTCACATCCAACAGTCATTTAGAGTCAAAAGATTAAATGTTAAAATTTCATCATTATAGACCATTTTGGGAACGTTCGACATGTCCGGAGTCATCGTTTTTCATCCGAAAATTGATTTTTTGGACTGTACCAAAAATGATTCAAAATGTCAATTGGATCATGCCTCATCTTGAATACCCACTTTTTAAACCCTCACAGTGACCAAAATTGCCATTTTTACAGAGTTTTGCTTACTCAAAAGCTTCAATTTTGACCCGTTTCAGTCACAGAAATGACTTTAAACACACTTATTTTAGTTGAAAAAGTCATAATCCACATCCAACAGTCATTTAGAGTCAAAAGATTAAATGTTAAAATTTCATCATTATAGACCATTTTGGGAACGTTCGACATGTCCGGAGTCATCGTTTTTTATCCGAAAATCGATTTTTTAGACTGTACCAAAAATGATTCAAAATGTCAATTGGATCATGCCTCATGTTGAATAACCACTTTTTAAACCCTCACAGTGACCAAAATTGCCATTTTTACAGAGTTTTGCTTACTCAAAAGCTTCAATTTTGACCCGTTTCAGGCACAGAAATGACTTTAAACACACTTATTTTAGTTGAAAAAGTCATAATGCATATCCAACAGTCATTTAGAGTCAAAAGATTAAATGTTAAAATTTCATCATTATAGACCATTTTGGGAACGTTCGACATGTCCGGAGTCATCGTTTTTCATCCGAAAATTTATTTTTTGGACTGTACCAAAAATGATTCAAAATGTCAATTGGATCATGCCTCATGTTGAATAACCACTTTTTAAACCCTCACAGTGACCAAAATGGCCATTTTTACAGAGTTTTGCTTACTCAAAAGCTTCAATTTTGACCCGTTTCAGTCACAGAAATGACTTTAAACACACTTATTTTAGTTGAAAAAGTCATAATTCACATCCAACAGTCATTTAGAGTCAAAAGATTAAATGTTAAAATTTCATCATTATAGACCATTTTGGGAACGTTCGACATGTCCGGAGTCATCGTTTTTCATCCGAAAATTGATTTTTTGGACTGTACCAAAAATGATTCAAAATGTCAATTGGATCGTGCCTCATGTTGAATAACCACTTTTTAAACCCTCACAGTGACCAAAATGGCCATTTTTACAGAGTTTTGCTTACTCAAAAGCTTCAATTTTGACCCGTTTCAGTCACAGAAATGACTTTAAACACACTTATTTTAGTTGAAAAAGTCATAATTCACATCCAACAGTCATTTAGAGTCAAAAGATTAAATGTTAAAATTTCATCATTATAGACCATTTTGGGAACGTTCGACATGTCCGGAGTCATCGTTTTTCATCCGAAAATTGATTTTTTGGACTGTACCAAAAATGATTCAAAATGTCAATTGGATCATGCCTCATCTTGAATACCCACTTTTTAAACCCTCACAGTGACCAAAATTGCCATTTTTACAGAGTTTTGCTTACTCAAAAGCTTCAATTTTGACCCGTTTCAGTCACAGAAATGACTTTAAACACACTTATTTTAGTTGAAAAAGTCATAATCCACATCCAACAGTCATTTAGAGTCAAAAGATTAAATGTTAAAATTTCATCATTATAGACCATTTTGGGAACGTTCGACATGTCCGGAGTCATCGTTTTTCATCCGAAAATCGATTTTTTGGACTGTACCAAAAATGACTCAAAATGTCAATTGGATCATGCCTCATGTTGAATAACCACTTTTTAAACCCTCACAGTGACCAAATTTGCCATTTTTACAGAGTTTTGCTTACTCAAAAGCTTCAATTTTAACCCGTTTCAGGCACAGAAATGACTTTAAACACACTTATTTTAGTTGAAAAAGTCATAATTCACATCCAACAGTCATTTAGAGTCAAAAGATTAAATGTTAAAATTTCATCATTATAGACCATTTTGGGAACGTTCGACATGTCCGGAGTCATCGTTTTTCATCCGAAAATCGATTTTTTAGACTGTACCAAAAATGATTCAAAATGTCAATTGGATCATGCCTCATGTTGAATAACCACTTTTTAAACCCTCACAGTGACCAAAATTGCCATTTTTACAGAGTTTTGCTTACTCAAAAGCTTCAATTTTGACCCGTTTCAGGCACAGAAATGACTTTAAACACACTTATTTTAGTTGAAAAAGTCATAATGCATATCCAACAGTCATTTAGAGTCAAAAGATTAAATGGTAAAATTTCATCATTATAGACCATTTTGGGAACGTTCGACATGTCCGGAGTCATCGTTTTTCATCCGAAAATCGATTTTTTGGACTGTACCAAAAATGATTCAAAATGTCAATTGGATCATGCCTCATGTTGAATAACCACTTTTTAAACCCTCACAGTGACCAAAATTGCCATTTTTACAGAGTTTTGCTTACTCAAAAGCTTCAATTTTGACCCGTTTCAGTCACAGAAATGACTTTAAACACACTTATTTTAGTAGAAAAAGTCATAATTCACATCCAACAGTCATTTAGAGTCAAAAGATTAAATGTTAAAATTTCATCATTAATAGACCATTTTGGGAACGTTCGACATGTCCGGAGTCATCGTTTTTCATCCGAAAATCGATTTTTTGGACTGTACCAAAAATGATTTAAAATGTCAATTGGATCATGCCTCATGTTGAATAACCACTTTTTAAACCCTCACAGTGACCAAAATTGCCATTTTTACTGAGTTTTGCTTACTCAAAAGCTTCAATTTTGACCCGTTTCAGGCACAGAAACGACTTTAAACACACTTATTTTAGTTGAAAAAGTCATAATTCACATCCAACAGTCATTTAGAGTCAAAAGATTAAATGTTAAAATGTCATCATTATAGACCATTTTGGGAACGTTCGACATGTCCGGAGTCATCGTTTTTCATCCGAAAATTGATTTTTTGGACTGTACCAAAAATGATTCAAAATGTCAATTGGATCATGCCTCATGTTGAATAACCACTTTTTAAACCCTCACAGTGACCAAAATTGCCATTTTTACAGAGTTTTGCTTACTCAAAAGCTTCAATTTTGACCTGTTTCAGTCACAGAAATGACTTTAAACACACTTATTTTAGTTGAAAAAGTCATAATTCACATCCAACAGTCATTTAGAGTCAAAAGATTAAATGTTAAAATTTCATCATTATAGACCATTTTGGGAACGTTCGACATGTCCGGAGTCATCGTTTTTCATCCGAAAATCGATTTTTTGGACTGTACCAAAAATGATTCAAAATGTCAATTGGATCGTTCCTCATGTTGAATAACCACTTTTTAAACCCTCACAGTGACCAAAATGGCCATTTTTATAGAGTTTTGCTTACTCAAAAGCTTCAATTTTGACCCGTTTCAGGCACAGAAATGACTTTAAACACACTTATTTTAGTTGAAAAAGTCATAATTCACATCCAACAGTCATTTAGAGTCAAAAGATTAAATGTTAAAATTTCATCATTATAGACCATTTTGGGAACGTTCGACATGTCCGGAGTCATTGTTTTTCATCCGAAAATTGATTTTTTGGACTGTACCAAAAATGATTCAAAATGTCAATTGGATCGTGCCTCATGTTGAATAACCACTTTTTGAACCCTCACAGTGACCAAAATGGCCATTTTTACAGAGTTTTGCTTACTCAAAAGCTTCAATTTTGACCCGTTTCAGTCACAGAAATGACTTTAAACACACTTATTTTAGTTGAAAAAGTCATAATCCACATCCAACAGTCATTTAGAGTCAAAAGATTAAATGTTAAAATTTCATCATTATAGACCATTTTGGGAACGTTCGACATGTCCGGAGTCATCGTTTTTCATCCGAAAATTGATTTTTTGGACTGTACCAAAAATGATTCAAAATGTCAATTGGATCGTGCCTCATGTTGAATAACCACTTTTTGAACCCTCACAGTGACCAAAATTGCCATTTTTACAGAGTTTTGCTTACTCAAAAGCTTCAATTTTGACCCGTTTCAGGCACAGAAATGACTTTAAACACACTTATTTTAGTTGAAAAAGTCATAATTCACATCCAACAGTCATTTAGAGTCAAAAGATTAAATGTTAAAATCTCATCATTAATAGACCATTTTGGGAACGTTCGACATGTCCGGAGTCTTCGTTTTTCATCCGAAAATCGATTTTTTGGACTGTACCAAAAATGATTCAAAATGTCAATTGGATCATGCCTCATGTTGAATAACCACTTTTTAAACCCTCACAGTGACCAAAATTGCCATTTTTACAGAGTTTTGCTTACTCAAAACCTTCAATTTTGACCCGTTTCAGGCACAGAAATGACTTTAAACACACTTATTTTAGTTGAAAAAGTCATAATGCACATCCAACAGTCATTTAGAGTCAAAAGATTAAATGTTAAAATTTCATCATTATAGACCATTTTGGGAACGTTCGACATGTCCGGAGTCATCGTTTTTCATCCGAAAATCGATTTTTTGGACTGTACCAAAAATGATTCAAAATGTCAATTGGATCATGCCTCATGTTGAATAACCACTTTTTAAACCCTCACAGTGACCAAAATTGCCATTTTTACAGAGTTTTGTTTACTCAAAAGCTTCAATTTTGACCCGTTTCAGGCACAGAAATGACTTTAAACACACTTATTTTAGTTGAAAAAGTCATAATTCACATCCAACAGTCATTTAAAATCAAAAGATTAAATGTTAAAATTTCATCATTATAGACCATTTTGGGAACGTTCGACATGTCCGGAGTCATCGTTTTTCATCCGAAAATTGATTTTTTGGACTGTACCAAAAATGATTCAAAATGTCAATTGGATCGTGCCTCATGTTGAATAACCACTTTTTAAACCCTCACAGTGACCAAAATGGCCATTTTTACAGAGTTTTGCTTACTCAAAAGCTTCAATTTTGACCCGTTTCAGTCACAGAAATGACTTTAAACACACTTATTTTAGTTGAAAAAGTCATAATTCACATCCAACAGTCATTTAGAGTCAAAAGATTAAATGTTAAAATTTCATCATTATAGACCATTTTGGGAACGTTCGACATGTCCGGAGTCATCGTTTTTCATCCGAAAATTGATTTTTTGGACTGTACCAAAAATGATTCAAAATGTCAATTGGATCATGCCTCATCTTGAATACCCACTTTTTAAACCCTCACAGTGACCAAAATTGCCATTTTTACAGAGTTTTGCTTACTCAAAAGCTTCAATTTTGACCCGTTTCAGTCACAGAAATGACTTTAAACACACTTATTTTAGTTGAAAAAGTCATAATCCACATCCAACAGTCATTTAGAGTCAAAAGATTAAATGTTAAAATTTCATCATTATAGACCATTTTGGGAACGTTCGACATGTCCGGAGTCATCGTTTTTCATCCGAAAATCGATTTTTTGGACTGTACCAAAAATGACTCAAAATGTCAATTGGATCATGCCTCATGTTGAATAACCACTTTTTAAACCCTCACAGTGACCAAAATTGCCATTTTTACAGAGTTTTGCTTACTCAAAAGCTTCAATTTTAACCCGTTTCAGGCACAGAAATGACTTTAAACACACTTATTTTAGTTGAAAAAGTCATAATTCACATCCAACAGTCATTTAAAATCAAAAGATTAAATGTTAAAATTTCATCATTATAGACCATTTTGGGAACGTTCGACATGTCCGGAGTCATCGTTTTTCATCCGAAAATCGATTTTTTAGACTGTACCAAAAATGATTCAAAATGTCAATTGGATCATGCCTCATGTTGAATAACCACTTTTTAAACCCTCACAGTGACCAAAATTGCCATTTTTACAGAGTTTTGCTTACTCAAAAGCTTCAATTTTGACCCGTTTCAGGCACAGAAATGACTTTAAACACACTTATTTTAGTTGAAAAAGTCATAATGCATATCCAACAGTCATTTAGAGTCAAAAGATTAAATGTTAAAATTTCATCATTATAGACCATTTTGGGAACGTTCGACATGTCCGGAGTCATCGTTTTTCATCCGAAAATCGATTTTTTGGACTGTACCAAAAATGATTCAAAATGTCAATTGGATCATGCCTCATGTTGAATAACCACTTTTTAAACCCTCACAGTGACCAAAATTGCCATTTTTACAGAGTTTTGTTTACTCAAAAGCTTCAATTTTGACCCGTTTCAGGCACAGAAATGACTTTAAACACACTTATTTTAGTTGAAAAAGTCATAATTCACATCCAACAGTCATTTGAAATCAAAAGATTAAATGTTAAAATTTCATCATTATAGACCATTTTGGGAATGTTCGACATGTCCGGAGTCATCGTTTTTCATCCGAAAATTGATTTTTTGGACTGTACCAAAAATGATTCAAAATGTCAATTGGATCGTGCCTCATGTTGAATAACCACTTTTTAAACCCTCACAGTGACCAAAATGGCCATTTTTACAGAGTTTTGCTTACTCAAAAGCTTCAATTTTGACCCGTTTCAGTCACAGAAATGACTTTAAACACACTTATTTTAGTTGAAAAAGTCATAATTCACATCCAACAGTCATTTAGAGTCAAAAGATTAAATGTTAAAATTTCATCATTATAGACCATTTTGGGAACGTTCGACATGTCCGGAGTCATCGTTTTTCATCCGAAAATTGATTTTTTGGACTGTACCAAAAATGATTCAAAATGTCAATTGGATCGTGCCTCATGTTGAATAACCACTTTTTAAACCCTCACAGTGACCAAAATGGCCATTTTTACAGAGTTTTGCTTACTCAAAAGCTACAATTTTGACCCGTTTCAGTCACAGAAATGACTTTAAACACACTTATTTTAGTTGAAAAAGTCATAATTCACATCCAACAGTCATTTAGAGTCAAAAGATTAAATGTTAAAATTTCATCATTATAGACCATTTTGGGAACGTTCGACATGTCCGGAGTCATCGTTTTTCATCCGAAAATTGATTTTTTGGACTGTACCAAAAATGATTCAAAATGTCAATTGGATCATGCCTCATCTTGAATACCCACTTTTTAAACCCTCACAGTGACCAAAATTGCCATTTTTACAGAGTTTTGCTTACTCAAAAGCTTCAATTTTGACCCGTTTCAGTCACAGAAATGACTTTAAACACACTTATTTTAGTTGAAAAAGTCATAATCCACATCCAACAGTCATTTAGAGTCAAAAGATTAAATGTTAAAATTTCATCATTATAGACCATTTTGGGAACGTTCGACATGTCCGGAGTCATCGTTTTTCATCCGAAAATCGATTTTTTGGACTGTACCAAAAATGACTCAAAATGTCAATTGGATCATGCCTCATGTTGAATAACCACTTTTTAAACCCTCACAGTGACCAAAATTGCCATTTTTACAGAGTTTTGCTTACTCAAAAGCTTCAATTTTAACCCGTTTCAGGCACAGAAATGACTTTAAACACACTTATTTTAGTTGAAAAAGTCATAATTCACATCCAACAGTCATTTAGAGTCAAAAGATTAAATGTTAAAATTTCATCATTATAGACCATTTTGGGAACGTTCGACATGTCCGGAGTCATCGTTTTTTATCCGAAAATCGATTTTTTAGACTGTACCAAAAATGATTCAAAATGTCAATTGGATCATGCCTCATGTTGAATAACCACTTTTTAAACCCTCACAGTGACCAAAATTGCCATTTTTACAGAGTTTTGCTTACTCAAAAGCTTCAATTTTGACCCGTTTCAGGCACAGAAATGACTTTAAACACACTTATTTTAGTTGAAAAAGTCATAATGCATATCCAACAGTCATTTAGAGTCAAAAGATTAAATGTTAAAATTTCATCATTATAGACCATTTTGGGAACGTTCGACATGTCCGGAGTCATCGTTTTTCATCCGAAAATTTATTTTTTGGACTGTACCAAAAATGATTCAAAATGTCAATTGGATCGTGCCTCATGTTGAATAACCACTTTTTAAACCCTCACAGTGACCAAAATGGCCATTTTTACAGAGTTTTGCTTACTCAAAAGCTTCAATTTTGACCCGTTTCAGGCACAGAAATGACTTTAAACACACTTATTTTAGTTGAAAAAGTCATAATTCACATCCAACAGTCATTTAGAGTCAAAAGATTAAATGTTAAAATTTCATCATTATAGACCATTTTGGGAACGTTCGACATGTCCGGAGTCATCGTTTTTCATCCGAAAATTGATTTTTTGGACTGTACCAAAAATGATTCAAAATGTCAATTGGATCGTGCCTCATGTTGAATAACCACTTTTTAAACCCTCACAGTGACCAAAATGGCCATTTTTACAGAGATTTGCTTACTCAAAAGCTTCAATTTTGACCCGTTTCAGTCACAGAAATGACTTTAAACACACTTATTTTAGTTGAAAAAGTCATAATTCACATCCAACAGTCATTTAGAGTCAAAAGATTAAATGTTAAAATTTCATCATTATAGACCATTTTGGGAACGTTCGACATGTCCGGAGTCATCGTTTTTCATCCGAAAATTGATTTTTTGGACTGTACCAAAAATGATTCAAAATGTCAATTGGATCATGCCTCATCTTGAATACCCACTTTTTAAACCCTCACAGTGACCAAAATTGCCATTTTTACAGAGTTTTGCTTACTCAAAAGCTTCAATTTTGACCCGTTTCAGTCACAGAAATGACTTTAAACACACTTATTTTAGTTGAAAAAGTCATAATCCACATCCAACAGTCATTTAGAGTCAAAAGATTAAATGTTAAAATTTCATCATTATAGACCATTTTGGGAACGTTCGACATGTCCGGAGTCATCGTTTTTCATCCGAAAATCGATTTTTTGGACTGTACCAAAAATGACTCAAAATGTCAATTGGATCATGCCTCATGTTGAATAACCACTTTTTAAACCCTCACAGTGACCAAAATTGCCATTTTTACAGAGTTTTGCTTACTCAAAAGCTTCAATTTTAACCCGTTTCAGGCACAGAAATGACTTTAAACACACTTATTTTAGTTGAAAAAGTCATAATTCACATCCAACAGTCATTTAGAGTCAAAAGATTAAATGTTAAAATTTCATCATTATAGACCATTTTGGGAACGTTCGACATGTCCGGAGTCATCGTTTTTTATCCGAAAATCGATTTTTTAGACTGTACCAAAAATGATTCAAAATGTCAATTGGATCATGCCTCATGTTGAATAACCACTTTTTAAACCCTCACAGTGACCAAAATTGCCATTTTTACAGAGTTTTGCTTACTCAAAAGCTTCAATTTTGACCCGTTTCAGGCACAGAAATGACTTTAAACACACTTATTTTAGTTGAAAAAGTCATAATGCATATCCAACAGTCATTTAGAGTCAAAAGATTAAATGTTAAAATTTCATCATTATAGACCATTTTGGGAACGTTCGACATGTCCGGAGTCATCGTTTTTCATCCGAAAATTTATTTTTTGGACTGTACCAAAAATGATTCAAAATGTCAATTGGATCGTGCCTCATGTTGAATAACCACTTTTTAAACCCTCACAGTGACCAAAATGGCCATTTTTACAGAGTTTTGCTTACTCAAAAGCTTCAATTTTGACCCGTTTCAGGCACAGAAATGACTTTAAACACACTTATTTTAGTTGAAAAAGTCATAATTCACATCCAACAGTCATTTAGAGTCAAAAGATTAAATGTTAAAATTTCATCATTATAGACCATTTTGGGAACGTTCGACATGTCCGGAGTCATCGTTTTTCATCCGAAAATTGATTTTTTGGACTGTACCAAAAATGATTCAAAATGTCAATTGTATCGTGCCTCATGTTGAATAACCACTTTTTAAACCCTCACAGTGACCAAAATGGCCATTTTTACAGAGTTTTGCTTACTCAAAAGCTTCAATTTTGACCCGTTTCAGTCACAGAAATGAATTTAAACACACTTATTGTAGTTGAAAAAGTCATAATTCACATCCAACAGTCATTTAGAGTCAAAAGATTAAATGTTAAAATTTCATCATTATAGACCATTTTGGGAACGTTCGACATGTCCGGAGTCATCGTTTTTCATCCGAAAATCGATTTTTTGGACTGTACCAAAAATGATTCAAAATGTCAATTGGATCATGCCTCATGTTGAATAACCACTTTTTAATCCCTCACAGTGACCAAAATTGCCATTTTTACAGAGTTTTGCTTACTCAAAAGCTTCAATTTTGACCTGTTTCAGTCACAGAAATGACTTTAAACACACTTATTTTAGTTGAAAAAGTCATAATTCACATCCAACAGTCATTTAGAGTCAAAAGATTAAATGTTAAAATTTCATCATTATAGACCATTTTGGGAACGTTCGACATGTCCGGAGTCATCGTTTTTCATCCGAAAATTGATTTTTTGGACTGTACCAAAAATGATTCAAAATGTCAATTGGATCGTGCCTCATGTTGAATAACCACTTTTTAAACCCTCACAGTGACCAAAATGGCCATTTTTACAGAGATTTGCTTACTCAAAAGCTTCAATTTTGACCCGTTTCAGTCACAGAAATGACTTTAAACACACTTATTTTAGTTGAAAAAGTCATAATTCACATCCAACAGTCATTTAGAGTCAAAAGATTAAATGTTAAAATTTCATCATTATAGACCATTTTGGGAACGTTCGACATGTCCGGAGTCATCGTTTTTCATCCGAAAATTGATTTTTTGGACTGTACCAAAAATGATTCAAAATGTCAATTGGATCATGCCTCATGTTGAATAACCACTTTTTAAACCCTCACAGTGACCAAAATTGCCATTTTTACAGAGTTTTGCTTACTCAAAAGCTTCAATTTTGACCCGTTTCAGGCACAGAAATGACTTTAAACACACTTATTTTAAGTAGAAAAAGTCATAATTCACATCCAACAGTCATTTAGAGTCAAAAGATTAAATGTTAAAATTTCATCATTATAGACCATTTTGGGAACGTTCGACATGTCCGGAGTCATCGTTTTTGATCCGAAAATTGATTTTTTGGACTGTACCAAAAATTATTCAAAATGTCAATTGGATCGTGCCTCATGTTGAATAACCACTTTTTAAACCCTCACAGTCACCAAAATGTCCATTTTTACAGAGTTTTGCTTACTCAAAAGCTTCAATTTTGACCCGTTTCAGTCACAGAAATGACTTTAAACACACTTATTTTAGTTGAAAAAGTCATAATTCACATCCAACAGTCATTTAGATTCAAAAGATTAAATGTTAAAATTTCATCATTATAGACAATTTTGGGAACGTTCGACATGTCCGGAGTCATCGTTTTTCATCCGAAAATCGATTTTTTGGACTGTACCAAAAATGATTCAAAATGTCAATTGGATCATGCCTCATGTTGAATAACCACTTCTTAAACCCTCACAGTGACCAAAATTGCCATTTTTACAGAGTTTTGCTTACTCAAAAGCTTCAATTTTGACCCGTTTCAGGCACAGAAATGACTTTAAACACACTTATTTTAGTTGAAAAAGTCATAATTCACATCCAACAGTCATTTAGAGTCAAAAGATTAAATGTTAAAATTTGATCATTATAGACCATTTTGGGAACGTTCGACATGTCCGGAGTCATCGTTTTTCATCCGAAAATTGATTTTTTGGACTGTACCAAAAATGATTCAAAATGTCAATTGGATCGTGCCTCATGTTGAATAGCCACTTTTTAAACCCTCACAGTGACCAAAATGGCCATTTTTACAGAGTTTTGCTTACTCAAAAGCTTCAATTTTAAACGTTTCAGTCACAGAAATGACTTTAAACACACTTATTTTAGTTGAAAAAGTCATAATTCACATCCAACAGTCATTTAGAGTCAAAAGATTAAATGTTAAAATTTCATCATTATAGACCATTTTGGGAACGTTCGACATGTCCGGAGTCATCGTTTTTCATCCGAAAATCGATTTTTTGGACTGTACCAAAAATGATTCAAAATGTCAATTGGATCATGCCTCATGTTGAATAACCACTTTTTAAACCCTCACAGTGACCAAAATTGCCATTTTTACAGAGTTTTGCTTACTCAAAAGCTTCAATTTTGACCTGTTTCAGTCACAGAAATGACTTTAAACACACTTATTTTAGTTGAAAAAGTCATAATTCACATCCAACAGTCATTTAGAGTCAAAAGATTAAATGTTAAAATTTCATCATTAATAGACCATTTTGGGAACGTTCGACATGTCCGGAGTCATCGTTTTTCATCCGAAAATCGATTTTTTGGACTGTACCAAAAATGATTTAAAATGTCAATTGGATCATGCCTCATGTTGAATAACCACTTTTTAAACCCTCACAGTGACCAAAATTGCCATTTTTACAGAGTTTTGCTTACTCAAAAGCTTCAATTTTGACCCGTTTCAGGCACAGAAATGACTTTAAACACACTTATTTTAGTTGAAAAAGTCATAATTCACATCCAACAGTCATTTAGAGTCAAAAGATTAAATGTTAAAATTTCATCATTATAGACCATTTTGGGAACGTTCGACATGTCCGGAGTCATCGTTTTTCATCCGAAAATTGATTTTTTGGACTGTACCAAAAATGATTCAAAATGTCAATTGGATCGTGCCTCATGTTGAATAACCACTTTTTAAACCCTCACAGTGACCAAAATGGCCATTTTTACAGAGTTTTGCTTACTCAAAAGCTTCAATTTTGACCCGTTTCAGGCACAGAAATGACTTTAAACACACTTATTTTAGTTGAAAAAGTCATAATTCACATCCAACAGTCATTTAGAGTCAAAAGATTAAATGTTAAAATTTCATCATTATAGACCATTTTGGCAACGTTCGACATGTCCGGAGTCATCGTTTTTCATCCGAAAATTGATTTTTTGGACTGTACCAAAAATGATTCAAAATGTCAATTGGATCGTGCCTCATGTTGAATAACCACTTTTTAAACCCTCACAGTGACCAAAATGGCCATTTTTACAGAGTTTTGCTTACTCAAAAGCTTCAATTTTGACCCGTTTCAGTCACAGAAATGAATTTAAACACACTTATTGTAGTTGAAAAAGTCATAATTCACATCCAACAGTCATTTAGAGTCAAAAGATTAAATGTTAAAATTTCATCATTATAGACCATTTTGGGAACGTTCGACATGTCCGGAGTCATCGTTTTTCATCCGAAAATCGATTTTTTGGACTGTACCAAAAATGATTCAAAATGTCAATTGGATCATGCCTCATGTTGAATAACCACTTTTTAATCCCTCACAGTGACCAAAATTGCCATTTTTACAGAGTTTTGCTTACTCAAAAGCTTCAATTTTGACCTGTTTCAGTCACAGAAATGACTTTAAACACACTTATTTTAGTTGAAAAAGTCATAATTCACATCCAACAGTCATTTAGAGTCAAAAGATTAAATGTTAAAATTTCATCATTGTAGACCATTTTGGGAACGTTCGACATGTCCGGAGTCATCGTTTTTCATCCGAAAATCGATTTTTTAGACTGTACCAAAAATGATTCAAAATGTCAATTGGATCATGCCTCATGTTGAATAACCACTTTTTAAACCCTCACAGTGACCAAAATTGCCATTTTTACAGAGTTTTGCTTACTCAAAAGCTTCAATTTTGACCCGTTTCAGGCACAGAAATGACTTTAAACACACTTATTTTAGTTGAAAAAGTCATAATGCATATATAACAGTCATTTAGAGTCAAAAGATTAAATGTTAAAATTTCATCATTATAGACCATTTTGGGAACGTTCGACATGTCCGGAGTCATCGTTTTTCATCCGAAAATCGATTTTTTGGACTGTACCAAAAATGATTCAAAATGTCAATTGGATCATGCCTCATGATGAATAACCACTTTTTAAACCCTCACAGTGACCAAAATTGCCATTTTTACAGAGTTTTGTTTACTCAAAAGCTTCAATTTTGACCCGTTTCAGGCACAGAAATGACTTTAAACACACTTATTTTAGTTGAAAAAGTCATAATTCACATCCAACAGTCATTTGAAATCAAAAGATTAAATGTTAAAATTTCATCATTATAGACCATTTTGGGAATGTTCGACATGTCCGGAGTCATCGTTTTTCATCCGAAAATTGATTTTTTGGACTGTACCAAAAATGATTCAAAATGTCAATTGGATCGTGCCTCATGTTGAATAACCACTTTTTAAACCCTCACAGTGACCAAAATGGCCATTTTTACAGAGTTTTGCTTACTCAAAAGCTTCAATTTTGACCCGTTTCAGTCACAGAAATGACTTTAAACACACTTATTTTAGTTGAAAAAGTCATAATTCACATCCAACAGTCATTTAGAGTCAAAAGATTAAATGTTAAAATTTCATCATTATAGACCATTTTGGGAACGTTCGACATGTCCGGAGTCATCGTTTTTCATCCGAAAATTGATTTTTTGGACTGTACCAAAAATGATTCAAAATGTCAATTGGATCGTGCCTCATGTTGAATAACCACTTTTTAAACCCTCACAGTGACCAAAATGGCCATTTTTACAGAGTTTTGCTTACTCAAAAGCTACAATTTTGACCCGTTTCAGTCACAGAAATGACTTTAAACACACTTATTTTAGTTGAAAAAGTCATAATTCACATCCAACAGTCATTTAGAGTCAAAAGATTAAATGTTAAAATTTCATCATTATAGACCATTTTGGGAACGTTCGACATGTCCGGAGTCATCGTTTTTCATCCGAAAATTGATTTTTTGGACTGTACCAAAAATGATTCAAAATGTCAATTGGATCATGCCTCATCTTGAATACCCACTTTTTAAACCCTCACAGTGACCAAAATTGCCATTTTTACAGAGTTTTGCTTACTCAAAAGCTTCAATTTTGACCCGTTTCAGTCACAGAAATGACTTTAAACACACTTATTTTAGTTGAAAAAGTCATAATCCACATCCAACAGTCATTTAGAGTCAAAAGATTAAATGTTAAAATTTCATCATTATAGACCATTTTGGGAACGTTCGACATGTCCGGAGTCATCGTTTTTTATCCGAAAATCGATTTTTTAGACTGTACCAAAAATGATTCAAAATGTCAATTGGATCATGCCTCATGTTGAATAACCACTTTTTAAACCCTCACAGTGACCAAAATTGCCATTTTTACAGAGTTTTGCTTACTCAAAAGCTTCAATTTTGACCCGTTTCAGGCACAGAAATGACTTTAAACACACTTATTTTAGTTGAAAAAGTCATAATGCATATCCAACAGTCATTTAGAGTCAAAAGATTAAATGTTAAAATTTCATCATTATAGACCATTTTGGGAACGTTCGACATGTCCGGAGTCATCGTTTTTCATCCGAAAATTTATTTTTTGGACTGTACCAAAAATGATTCAAAATGTCAATTGGATCATGCCTCATGTTGAATAACCACTTTTTAAACCCTCACAGTGACCAAAATGGCCATTTTTACAGAGTTTTGCTTACTCAAAAGCTTCAATTTTGACCCGTTTCAGTCACAGAAATGACTTTAAACACACTTATTTTAGTTGAAAAAGTCATAATTCACATCCAACAGTCATTTAGAGTCAAAAGATTAAATGTTAAAATTTCATCATTATAGACCATTTTGGGAACGTTCGACATGTCCAGAGTCATCGTTTTTCATCCGAAAATTGATTTTTTGGACTGTACCAAAAATGATTCAAAATGTCAATTGGATCGTGCCTCATGTTGAATAACCACTTTTTAAACCCTCACAGTGACCAAAATGGCCATTTTTACAGAGTTTTGCTTACTCAAAAGCTTCAATTTTGACCCGTTTCAGTCACAGAAATGACTTTAAACACACTTATTTTAGTTGAAAAAGTCATAATTCACATCCAACAGTCATTTAGAGTCAAAAGATTAAATGTTAAAATTTCATCATTATAGACCATTTTGGGAACGTTCGACATGTCCGGAGTCATCGTTTTTCATCCGAAAATTGATTTTTTGGACTGTACCAAAAATGATTCAAAATGTCAATTGGATCATGCCTCATCTTGAATACCCACTTTTTAAACCCTCACAGTGACCAAAATTGCCATTTTTACAGAGTTTTGCTTACTCAAAAGCTTCAATTTTGACCCGTTTCAGTCACAGAAATGACTTTAAACACACTTATTTTAGTTGAAAAAGTCATAATCCACATCCAACAGTCATTTAGAGTCAAAAGATTAAATGTTAAAATTTCATCATTATAGACCATTTTGGGAACGTTCGACATGTCCGGAGTCATCGTTTTTCATCCGAAAATCGATTTTTTGGACTGTACCAAAAATGACTCAAAATGTCAATTGGATCATGCCTCATGTTGAATAACCACTTTTTAAACCCTCACAGTGACCAAATTTGCCATTTTTACAGAGTTTTGCTTACTCAAAAGCTTCAATTTTAACCCGTTTCAGGCACAGAAATGACTTTAAACACACTTATTTTAGTTGAAAAAGTCATAATTCACATCCAACAGTCATTTAGAGTCAAAAGATTAAATGTTAAAATTTCATCATTATAGACCATTTTGGGAACGTTCGACATGTCCGGAGTCATCGTTTTTCATCCGAAAATCGATTTTTTAGACTGTACCAAAAATGATTCAAAATGTCAATTGGATCATGCCTCATGTTGAATAACCACTTTTTAAACCCTCACAGTGACCAAAATTGCCATTTTTACAGAGTTTTGCTTACTCAAAAGCTTCAATTTTGACCCGTTTCAGGCACAGAAATGACTTTAAACACACTTATTTTAGTTGAAAAAGTCATAATGCATATCCAACAGTCATTTAGAGTCAAAAGATTAAATGGTAAAATTTCATCATTATAGACCATTTTGGGAACGTTCGACATGTCCGGAGTCATCGTTTTTCATCCGAAAATCGATTTTTTGGACTGTACCAAAAATGATTCAAAATGTCAATTGGATCATGCCTCATGTTGAATAACCACTTTTTAAACCCTCACAGTGACCAAAATTGCCATTTTTACAGAGTTTTGCTTACTCAAAAGCTTCAATTTTGACCCGTTTCAGTCACAGAAATGACTTTAAACACACTTATTTTAGTAGAAAAAGTCATAATTCACATCCAACAGTCATTTAGAGTCAAAAGATTAAATGTTAAAATTTCATCATTAATAGACCATTTTGGGAACGTTCGACATGTCCGGAGTCATCGTTTTTCATCCGAAAATCGATTTTTTGGACTGTACCAAAAATGATTTAAAATGTCAATTGGATCATGCCTCATGTTGAATAACCACTTTTTAAACCCTCACAGTGACCAAAATTGCCATTTTTACTGAGTTTTGCTTACTCAAAAGCTTCAATTTTGACCCGTTTCAGGCACAGAAACGACTTTAAACACACTTATTTTAGTTGAAAAAGTCATAATTCACATCCAACAGTCATTTAGAGTCAAAAGATTAAATGTTAAAATGTCATCATTATAGACCATTTTGGGAACGTTCGACATGTCCGGAGTCATCGTTTTTCATCCGAAAATTGATTTTTTGGACTGTACCAAAAATGATTCAAAATGTCAATTGGATCATGCCTCATGTTGAATAACCACTTTTTAAACCCTCACAGTGACCAAAATTGCCATTTTTACAGAGTTTTGCTTACTCAAAAGCTTCAATTTTGACCTGTTTCAGTCACAGAAATGACTTTAAACACACTTATTTTAGTTGAAAAAGTCATAATTCACATCCAACAGTCATTTAGAGTCAAAAGATTAAATGTTAAAATTTCATCATTATAGACCATTTTGGGAACGTTCGACATGTCCGGAGTCATCGTTTTTCATCCGAAAATCGATTTTTTGGACTGTACCAAAAATGATTCAAAATGTCAATTGGATCGTTCCTCATGTTGAATAACCACTTTTTAAACCCTCACAGTGACCAAAATGGCCATTTTTATAGAGTTTTGCTTACTCAAAAGCTTCAATTTTGACCCGTTTCAGGCACAGAAATGACTTTAAACACACTTATTTTAGTTGAAAAAGTCATAATTCACATCCAACAGTCATTTAGAGTCAAAAGATTAAATGTTAAAATTTCATCATTATAGACCATTTTGGGAACGTTCGACATGTCCGGAGTCATTGTTTTTCATCCGAAAATTGATTTTTTGGACTGTACCAAAAATGATTCAAAATGTCAATTGGATCGTGCCTCATGTTGAATAACCACTTTTTGAACCCTCACAGTGACCAAAATGGCCATTTTTACAGAGTTTTGCTTACTCAAAAGCTTCAATTTTGACCCGTTTCAGTCACAGAAATGACTTTAAACACACTTATTTTAGTTGAAAAAGTAATAATCCACATCCAACAGTCATTTAGAGTCAAAAGATTAAATGTTAAAATTTCATCATTATAGACCATTTTGGGAACGTTCGACATGTCCGGAGTCATCGTTTTTCATCCGAAAATTGATTTTTTGGACTGTACCAAAAATGATTCAAAATGTCAATTGGATCGTGCCTCATGTTGAATAACCACTTTTTGAACCCTCACAGTGACCAAAATTGCCATTTTTACAGAGTTTTGCTTACTCAAAAGCTTCAATTTTGACCCGTTTCAGGCACAGAAATGACTTTAAACACACTTATTTTAGTTGAAAAAGTCATAATTCACATCCAACAGTCATTTAGAGTCAAAAGATTAAATGTTAAAATCTCATCATTAATAGACCATTTTGGGAACGTTCGACATGTCCGGAGTCTTCGTTTTTCATCCGAAAATCGATTTTTTGGACTGTACCAAAAATGATTCAAAATGTCAATTGGATCATGCCTCATGTTGAATAACCACTTTTTAAACCCTCACAGTGACCAAAATTGCCATTTTTACAGAGTTTTGCTTACTCAAAACCTTCAATTTTGACCCGTTTCAGGCACAGAAATGACTTTAAACACACTTATTTTAGTTGAAAAAGTCATAATGCACATCCAACAGTCATTTAGAGTCAAAAGATTAAATGTTAAAATTTCATCATTATAGACCATTTTGGGAACGTTCGACATGTCCGGAGTCATCGTTTTTCATCCGAAAATCGATTTTTTGGACTGTACCAAAAATGATTCAAAATGTCAATTGGATCATGCCTCATGTTGAATAACCACTTTTTAAACCCTCACAGTGACCAAAATTGCCATTTTTACAGAGTTTTGTTTACTCAAAAGCTTCAATTCTGACCCGTTTCAGGCACAGAAATGACTTTAAACACACTTATTTTAGTTGAAAAAGTCATAATTCACATCCAACAGTCATTTAAAATCAAAAGATTAAATGTTAAAATTTCATCATTATAGACCATTTTGGGAACGTTCGACATGTCCGGAGTCATCGTTTTTCATCCGAAAATTGATTTTTTGGACTGTACCAAAAATGATTCAAAATGTCAATTGGATCGTGCCTCATGTTGAATAACCACTTTTTAAACCCTCACAGTGACCAAAATGGCCATTTTTACAGAGTTTTGCTTACTCAAAAGCTTCAATTTTGACCCGTTTCAGTCACAGAAATGACTTTAAACACACTTATTTTAGTTGAAAAAGTCATAATTCACATCCAACAGTCATTTAGAGTCAAAAGATTAAATGTTAAAATTTCATCATTATAGACCATTTTGGGAACGTTCGACATGTCCGGAGTCATCGTTTTTCATCCGAAAATTGATTTTTTGGACTGTACCAAAAATGATTCAAAATGTCAATTGGATCATGCCTCATCTTGAATACCCACTTTTTAAACCCTCACAGTGACCAAAATTGCCATTTTTACAGAGTTTTGCTTACTCAAAAGCTTCAATTTTGACCCGTTTCAGTCACAGAAATGACTTTAAACACACTTATTTTAGTTGAAAAAGTCATAATCCACATCCAACAGTCATTTAGAGTCAAAAGATTAAATGTTAAAATTTCATCATTATAGACCATTTTGGGAACGTTCGACATGTCCGGAGTCATCGTTTTTCATCCGAAAATCGATTTTTTGGACTGTACCAAAAATGACTCAAAATGTCAATTGGATCATGCCTCATGTTGAATAACCACTTTTTAAACCCTCACAGTGACCAAAATTGCCATTTTTACAGAGTTTTGCTTACTCAAAAGCTTCAATTTTAACCCGTTTCAGGCACAGAAATGACTTTAAACACACTTATTTTAGTTGAAAAAGTCATAATTCACATCCAACAGTCATTTAAAATCAAAAGATTAAATGTTAAAATTTCATCATTATAGACCATTTTGGGAACGTTCGACATGTCCGGAGTCATCGTTTTTCATCCGAAAATCGATATTTTAGACTGTACCAAAAATGATTCAAAATGTCAATTGGATCATGCCTCATGTTGAATAACCACTTTTTAAACCCTCACAGTGACCAAAATTGCCATTTTTACAGAGTTTTGCTTACTCAAAAGCTTCAATTTTGACCCGTTTCAGGCACAGAAATGACTTTAAACACACTTATTTTAGTTGAAAAAGTCATAATGCATATCCAACAGTCATTTAGAGTCAAAAGATTAAATGTTAAAATTTCATCATTATAGACCATTTTGGGAACGTTCGACATGTCCGGAGTCATCGTTTTTCATCCGAAAATCGATTTTTTGGACTGTACCAAAAATGATTCAAAATGTCAATTGGATCATGCCTCATGTTGAATAACCACTTTTTAAACCCTCACAGTGACCAAAATTGCCATTTTTACAGAGTTTTGTTTACTCAAAAGCTTCAATTTTGACCCGTTTCAGGCACAGAAATGACTTTAAACACACTTATTTTAGTTGAAAAAGTCATAATTCACATCCAACAGTCATTTGAAATCAAAAGATTAAATGTTAAAATTTCATCATTATAGACCATTTTGGGAACGTTCGACATGTCCGGAGTCATCGTTTTTCATCCGAAAATTGATTTTTTGGACTGTACCAAAAATGATTCAAAATGTCAATTGGATCGTGCCTCATGTTGAATAACCACTTTTTAAACCCTCACAGTGACCAAAATGGCCATTTTTACAGAGTTTTGCTTACTCAAAAGCTACAATTTTGACCCGTTTCAGTCACAGAAATGACTTTAAACACACTTATTTTAGTTGAAAAAGTCATAATTCACATCCAACAGTCATTTAGAGTCAAAAGATTAAATGTTAAAATTTCATCATTATAGACCATTTTGGGAACGTTCGACATGTCCGGAGTCATCGTTTTTCATCCGAAAATTGATTTTTTGGACTGTACCAAAAATGATTCAAAATGTCAATTGGATCATGCCTCATCTTGAATACCCACTTTTTAAACCCTCACAGTGACCAAAATTGCCATTTTTACAGAGTTTTGCTTACTCAAAAGCTTCAATTTTGACCCGTTTCAGTCACAGAAATGACTTTAAACACACTTATTTTAGTTGAAAAAGTCATAATCCACATCCAACAGTCATTTAGAGTCAAAAGATTAAATGTTAAAATTTCATCATTATAGACCATTTTGGGAACGTTCGACATGTCCGGAGTCATCGTTTTTCATCCGAAAATCGATTTTTTGGACTGTACCAAAAATGACTCAAAATGTCAATTGGATCATGCCTCATGTTGAATAACCACTTTTTAAACCCTCACAGTGACCAAAATTGCCATTTTTACAGAGTTTTGCTTACTCAAAAGCTTCAATTTTAACCCGTTTCAGGCACAGAAATGACTTTAAACACACTTATTTTAGTTGAAAAAGTCATAATTCACATCCAACAGTCATTTAGAGTCAAAAGATTAAATGTTAAAATTTCATCATTATAGACCATTTTGGGAACGTTCGACATGTCCGGAGTCATCGTTTTTTATCCGAAAATCGATTTTTTAGACTGTACCAAAAATGATTCAAAATGTCAATTGGATCATGCCTCATGTTGAATAACCACTTTTTAAACCCTCACAGTGACCAAAATTGCCATTTTTACAGAGTTTTGCTTACTCAAAAGCTTCAATTTTGACCCGTTTCAGGCACAGAAATGACTTTAAACACACTTATTTTAGTTGAAAAAGTCATAATGCATATCCAACAGTCATTTAGAGTCAAAAGATTAAATGTTAAAATTTCATCATTATAGACCATTTTGGGAACGTTCGACATGTCCGGAGTCATCGTTTTTCATCCGAAAATTTATTTTTTGGACTGTACCAAAAATGATTCAAAATGTCAATTGGATCGTGCCTCATGTTGAATAACCACTTTTTAAACCCTCACAGTGACCAAAATGGCCATTTTTACAGAGTTTTGCTTACTCAAAAGCTTCAATTTTGACCCGTTTCAGGCACAGAAATGACTTTAAACACACTTATTTTAGTTGAAAAAGTCATAATTCACATCCAACAGTCATTTAGAGTCAAAAGATTAAATGTTAAAATTTCATCATTATAGACCATTTTGGGAACGTTCGACATGTCCGGAGTCATCGTTTTTCATCCGAAAATTGATTTTTTGGACTGTACCAAAAATGATTCAAAATGTCAATTGTATCGTGCCTCATGTTGAATAACCACTTTTTAAACCCTCACAGTGACCAAAATGGCCATTTTTACAGAGTTTTGCTTACTCAAAAGCTTCAATTTTGACCCGTTTCAGTCACAGAAATGAATTTAAACACACTTATTGTAGTTGAAAAAGTCATAATTCACATCCAACAGTCATTTAGAGTCAAAAGATTAAATGTTAAAATTTCATCATTATAGACCATTTTGGGAACGTTCGACATGTCCGGAGTCATCGTTTTTCATCCGAAAATCGATTTTTTGGACTGTACCAAAAATGATTCAAAATGTCAATTGGATCATGCCTCATGTTGAATAACCACTTTTTAATCCCTCACAGTGACCAAAATTGCCATTTTTACAGAGTTTTGCTTACTCAAAAGCTTCAATTTTGACCTGTTTCAGTCACAGAAATGACTTTAAACACACTTATTTTAGTTGAAAAAGTCATAATTCACATCCAACAGTCATTTAGAGTCAAAAGATTAAATGTTAAAATTTCATCATTATAGACCATTTTGGGAACGTTCGACATGTCCGGAGTCATCGTTTTTCATCCGAAAATTGATTTTTTGGACTGTACCAAAAATGATTCAAAATGTCAATTGGATCGTGCCTCATGTTGAATAACCACTTTTTAAACCCTCACAGTGACCAAAATGGCCATTTTTACAGAGATTTGCTTACTCAAAAGCTTCAATTTTGACCCGTTTCAGTCACAGAAATGACTTTAAACACACTTATTTTAGTTGAAAAAGTCATAATTCACATCCAACAGTCATTTAGAGTCAAAAGATTAAATGTTAAAATTTCATCATTATAGACCATTTTGGGAACGTTCGACATGTCCGGAGTCATCGTTTTTCATCCGAAAATTGATTTTTTGGACTGTACCAAAAATGATTCAAAATGTCAATTGGATCATGCCTCATGTTGAATAACCACTTTTTAAACCCTCACAGTGACCAAAATTGCCATTTTTACAGAGTTTTGCTTACTCAAAAGCTTCAATTTTGACCCGTTTCAGGCACAGAAATGACTTTAAACACACTTATTTTAAGTAGAAAAAGTCATAATTCACATCCAACAGTCATTTAGAGTCAAAAGATTAAATGTTAAAATTTCATCATTATAGACCATTTTGGGAACGTTCGACATGTCCGGAGTCATCGTTTTTGATCCGAAAATTGATTTTTTGGACTGTACCAAAAATTATTCAAAATGTCAATTGGATCGTGCCTCATGTTGAATAACCACTTTTTAAACCCTCACAGTCACCAAAATGTCCATTTTTACAGAGTTTTGCTTACTCAAAAGCTTCAATTTTGACCCGTTTCAGTCACAGAAATGACTTTAAACACACTTATTTTAGTTGAAAAAGTCATAATTCACATCCAACAGTCATTTAGATTCAAAAGATTAAATGTTAAAATTTCATCATTATAGACAATTTTGGGAACGTTCGACATGTCCGGAGTCATCGTTTTTCATCCGAAAATCGATTTTTTGGACTGTACCAAAAATGATTCAAAATGTCAATTGGATCATGCCTCATGTTGAATAACCACTTCTTAAACCCTCACAGTGACCAAAATTGCCATTTTTACAGAGTTTTGCTTACTCAAAAGCTTCAATTTTGACCCGTTTCAGGCACAGAAATGACTTTAAACACACTTATTTTAGTTGAAAAAGTCATAATTCACATCCAACAGTCATTTAGAGTCAAAAGATTAAATGTTAAAATTTGATCATTATAGACCATTTTGGGAACGTTCGACATGTCCGGAGTCATCGTTTTTCATCCGAAAATTGATTTTTTGGACTGTACCAAAAATGATTCAAAATGTCAATTGGATCGTGCCTCATGTTGAATAGCCACTTTTTAAACCCTCACAGTGACCAAAATGGCCATTTTTACAGAGTTTTGCTTACTCAAAAGCTTCAATTTTAAACGTTTCAGTCACAGAAATGACTTTAAACACACTTATTTTAGTTGAAAAAGTCATAATTCACATCCAACAGTCATTTAGAGTCAAAAGATTAAATGTTAAAATTTCATCATTATAGACCATTTTGGGAACGTTCGACATGTCCGGAGTCATCGTTTTTCATCCGAAAATCGATTTTTTGGACTGTACCAAAAATGATTCAAAATGTCAATTGGATCATGCCTCATGTTGAATAACCACTTTTTAAACCCTCACAGTGACCAAAATTGCCATTTTTACAGAGTTTTGCTTACTCAAAAGCTTCAATTTTGACCTGTTTCAGTCACAGAAATGACTTTAAACACACTTATTTTAGTTGAAAAAGTCATAATTCACATCCAACAGTCATTTAGAGTCAAAAGATTAAATGTTAAAATTTCATCATTAATAGACCATTTTGGGAACGTTCGACATGTCCGGAGTCATCGTTTTTCATCCGAAAATCGATTTTTTGGACTGTACCAAAAATGATTTAAAATGTCAATTGGATCATGCCTCATGTTGAATAACCACTTTTTAAACCCTCACAGTGACCAAAATTGCCATTTTTACAGAGTTTTGCTTACTCAAAAGCTTCAATTTTGACCCGTTTCAGGCACAGAAATGACTTTAAACACACTTATTTTAGTTGAAAAAGTCATAATTCACATCCAACAGTCATTTAGAGTCAAAAGATTAAATGTTAAAATTTCATCATTATAGACCATTTTGGGAACGTTCGACATGTCCGGAGTCATCGTTTTTCATCCGAAAATTGATTTTTTGGACTGTACCAAAAATGATTCAAAATGTCAATTGGATCGTGCCTCATGTTGAATAACCACTTTTTAAACCCTCACAGTGACCAAAATGGCCATTTTTACAGAGTTTTGCTTACTCAAAAGCTTCAATTTTGACCCGTTTCAGGCACAGAAATGACTTTAAACACACTTATTTTAGTTGAAAAAGTCATAATTCACATCCAACAGTCATTTAGAGTCAAAAGATTAAATGTTAAAATTTCATCATTATAGACCATTTTGGCAACGTTCGACATGTCCGGAGTCATCGTTTTTCATCCGAAAATTGATTTTTTGGACTGTACCAAAAATGATTCAAAATGTCAATTGGATCGTGCCTCATGTTGAATAACCACTTTTTAAACCCTCACAGTGACCAAAATGGCCATTTTTACAGAGTTTTGCTTACTCAAAAGCTTCAATTTTGACCCGTTTCAGTCACAGAAATGAATTTAAACACACTTATTGTAGTTGAAAAAGTCATAATTCACATCCAACAGTCATTTAGAGTCAAAAGATTAAATGTTAAAATTTCATCATTATAGACCATTTTGGGAACGTTCGACATGTCCGGAGTCATCGTTTTTCATCCGAAAATCGATTTTTTGGACTGTACCAAAAATGATTCAAAATGTCAATTGGATCATGCCTCATGTTGAATAACCACTTTTTAATCCCTCACAGTGACCAAAATTGCCATTTTTACAGAGTTTTGCTTACTCAAAAGCTTCAATTTTGACCTGTTTCAGTCACAGAAATGACTTTAAACACACTTATTTTAGTTGAAAAAGTCATAATTCACATCCAACAGTCATTTAGAGTCAAAAGATTAAATGTTAAAATTTCATCATTATAGACCATTTTGGCAACGTTCGACATGTCCGGAGTCATCGTTTTTCATCCGAAAATTGATTTTTTGGACTGTACCAAAAATGATTCAAAATGTCAATTGGATCGTGCCTCATGTTGAATAACCACTTTTTAAACCCTCACAGTGACCAAAATGGCCATTTTTACAGAGTTTTGCTTACTCAAAAGCTTCAATTTTGACCCGTTTCAGTCACAGAAATGAATTTAAACACACTTATTGTAGTTGAAAAAGTCATAATTCACATCCAACAGTCATTTAGAGTCAAAAGATTAAATGTTAAAATTTCATCATTATAGACCATTTTGGGAACGTTCGACATGTCCGGAGTCATCGTTTTTCATCCGAAAATCGATTTTTTGGACTGTACCAAAAATGATTCAAAATGTCAATTGGATCATGCCTCATGTTGAATAACCACTTTTTAATCCCTCACAGTGACCAAAATTGCCATTTTTACAGAGTTTTGCTTACTCAAAAGCTTCAATTTTGACCTGTTTCAGTCACAGAAATGACTTTAAACACACTTATTTTAGTTGAAAAAGTCATAATTCACATCCAACAGTCATTTAGAGTCAAAAGATTAAATGTTAAAATTTCATCATTGTAGACCATTTTGGGAACGTTCGACATGTCCGGAGTCATCGTTTTTCATCCGAAAATTGATTTTTTGGACTGTACCAAAAATGATTCAAAATGTCAATTGGATCGTGCCTCATGTTGAATAACCACTTTTTAAACCCTCACAGTGACCAAAATGGCCATTTTTACAGAGATTTGCTTACTCAAAAGCTTCAATTTTGACCCGTTTCAGTCACAGAAATGACTTTAAACAAACTTATTTTAGTTGAAAAAGTCATAATTCACATCCAACAGTCATTTAGAGTCAAAAGATTAAATGTTAAAATTTCATCATTATAGACCATTTTGGGAACGTTCGACATGTCCGGAGTCATCGTTTTTCATCCGAAAATTGATTTTTTGGACTGTACCAAAAATGATTCAAAATGTAAATTGGATCATGCCTCATGTTGAATAACCACTTTTTAAACCCTCACAGTGACCAAAATTGCCATTTTTACAGAGTTTTGCTTACTCAAAAGCTTCAATTTTGACCCGTTTCAGGCACAGAAATGACTTTAAACACACTTATTTTAAGTAGAAAAAGTCATAATTCACATCCAACAGTCATTTAGAGTCAAAAGATTAAATGTTAAAATTTCATCATTATAGACCATTTTGGGAACGTTCGACATGTCCAGAGTCATCGTTTTTGATCCGAAAATTGATTTTTTGGACTGTACCAAAAATTATTCAAAATGTCAATTGGATCGTGCCTCATGTTGAATAACCACTTTTTAAACCCTCACAGTCACCAAAATGGCCATTTTTACAGAGTTTTGCTTACTCAAAAGCTTCAATTTTGACCCGTTTCAGTCACAGAAATGACTTTAAACACACTTATTTTAGTTGAAAAAGTCATAATTCACATCCAACAGTCATTTAGAGTCAAAAGATTAAATGTTAAAATTTCATCATTATAGACAATTTTGGGAACGTTCGACATGTCCGGAGTCATCGTTTTTCATCCGAAAATCGATTTTTTGGACTGTACCAAAAATGATTCAAAATGTCAATTGGATCATGCCTCATGTTGAATAACCACTTCTTAAACCCTCACAGTGACCAAAATTGCCATTTTTACAGAGTTTTGCTTACTCAAAAGCTTCAATTTTGACCCGTTTCAGGCACAGAAATGACTTTAAACACACTTATTTTAGTTGAAAAAGTCATAATTCACATCCAACAGTCATTTAGAGTCAAAAGATTAAATGTTAAAATTTGATCATTATAGACCATTTTGGGAACGTTCGGCATGTCCGGAGTCATCATTTTTCATCCGAAAATTGATTTTTTGGACTGTACCAAAAATGATTCAAAATGTCAATTGGATCGTGCCTCATGTTGAATAACCACTTTTTAAACCCTCACAGTGACCAAAATGGCCATTTTTACAGAGTTTTGCTTACTCAAAAGCTTCAATTTTAAACGTTTCAGTCACAGAAATGACTTTAAACACACTTATTGTAGTTGAAAAAGTCATAATTCACATCCAACAGTCATTTAGAGTCAAAAGATTAAATGTTAAAATTTCATCATTATAGACCATTTTGGGAACGTTCGACATGTCCGGAGTCATCGTTTTTCATCCGAAAATCGATTTTTTGGACTGTACCAAAAATGATTCAAAATGTCAATTGGATCATGCCTCATGTTGAATAACCACTTTTTAATCCCTCACAGTGACCAAAATTGCCATTTTTACAGAGTTTTGCTTACTCAAAAGCTTCAATTTTGACCTGTTTCAGTCACAGAAATGACTTTAAACACACTTATTTTAGTTGAAAAAGTCATAATTCACATCCAACAGTCATTTAGAGTCAAAAGATTAAATGTTAAAATTTCATCATTGTAGACCATTTTGGGAACGTTCGACATGTCCGGAGTCATCGTTTTTCATCCGAAAATTGATTTTTTGGACTGTACCAAAAATGATTCAAAATGTCAATTGGATCGTGCCTCATGTTGAATAACCACTTTTTAAACCCTCACAGTGACCAAAATGGCCATTTTTACAGAGATTTGCTTACTCAAAAGCTTCAATTTTGACCCGTTTCAGTCACAGAAATGACTTTAAACAAACTTATTTTAGTTGAAAAAGTCATAATTCACATCCAACAGTCATTTAGAGTCAAAAGATTAAATGTTAAAATTTCATCATTATAGACCATTTTGGGAACGTTCGACATGTCCGGAGTCATCGTTTTTCATCCGAAAATTGATTTTTTGGACTGTACCAAAAATGATTCAAAATGTAAATTGGATCATGCCTCATGTTGAATAACCACTTTTTAAACCCTCACAGTGACCAAAATTGCCATTTTTACAGAGTTTTGCTTACTCAAAAGCTTCAATTTTGACCCGTTTCAGGCACAGAAATGACTTTAAACACACTTATTTTAAGTAGAAAAAGTCATAATTCACATCCAACAGTCATTTAGAGTCAAAAGATTAAATGTTAAAATTTCATCATTATAGACCATTTTGGGAACGTTCGACATGTCCGGAGTCATCGTTTTTGATCCGAAAATTGATTTTTTGGACTGTACCAAAAATTATTCAAAATGTCAATTGGATCGTGCCTCATGTTGAATAACCACTTTTTAAACCCTCACAGTCACCAAAATGGCCATTTTTACAGAGTTTTGCTTACTCAAAAGCTTCAATTTTGACCCGTTTCAGTCACAGAAATGACTTTAAACACACTTATTTTAGTTGAAAAAGTCATAATTCACATCCAACAGTCATTTAGAGTCAAAAGATTAAATGTTAAAATTTCATCATTATAGACAATTTTGGGAACGTTCGACATGTCCGGAGTCATCGTTTTTCATCCGAAAATCGATTTTTTGGACTGTACCAAAAATGATTCAAAATGTCAATTGGATCATGCCTCATGTTGAATAACCACTTCTTAAACCCTCACAGTGACCAAAATTGCCATTTTTACAGAGTTTTGCTTACTCAAAAGCTTCAATTTTGACCCGTTTCAGGCACAGAAATGACTTTAAACACACTTATTTTAGTTGAAAAAGTCATAATTCACATCCAACAGTCATTTAGAGTCAAAAGATTAAATGTTAAAATTTGATCATTATAGACCATTTTGGGAACGTTCGGCATGTCCGGAGTCATCATTTTTCATCCGAAAATTGATTTTTTGGACTGTACCAAAAATGATTCAAAATGTCAATTGGATCGTGCCTCATGTTGAATAACCACTTTTTAAACCCTCACAGTGACCAAAATTGCCATTTTTACAGAGTTTTGCTTACTCAAAAGCTTCAATTTTGACCCGTTTCAGGCACAGAAATGACTTTAAACACACTTATTTTAGTTGAAAAAGTCATAATTCACATCCAACAGTCATTTAGAGTCAAAAGATTAAATGTTAAAATTTCATCATTATAGACCATTGTGGGAACGTTCGACATGTCCGGAGTCATCGTTTTTCATCCGAAAATTGATTTTTTGGACTGTACCAAAAATGATTCAAAATGTCAATTGGATCGTGCCTCATGTTGAATAACCACTTTTTAAACCCTCACAGTGACCAAAATGGCCATTTTTACAGAGTTTTGCTTACTCAAAAGCTTCAATTTTGACCCGTTTCAGGCACAGAAATGACTTTAAACACACTTATTTTAGTTGAAAAAGTCATAATTCACATCCAACAGTCATTTAGAGTCAAAAGATTAAATGTTAAAATTTCATCATTATAGACCATTTTGGCAACGTTCGACATGTCCGGAGTCATCGTTTTTCATCCGAAAATTGATTTTTTGGACTGTACCAAAAATGATTCAAAATGTCAATTGGATCGTGCCTCATGTTGAATAACCACTTTTTAAACCCTCACAGTGACCAAAATGGCCATTTTTACAGAGTTTTGCTTACTCAAAAGCTTCAATTTTGACCCGTTTCAGTCACAGAAATGAATTTAAACACACTTATTGTAGTTGAAAAAGTCATAATTCACATCCAACAGTCATTTAGAGTCAAAAGATTAAATGTTAAAATTTCATCATTATAGACCATTTTGGGAACGTTCGACATGTCCGGAGTCATCGTTTTTCATCCGAAAATCGATTTTTTGGACTGTACCAAAAATGATTCAAAATGTCAATTGGATCATGCCTCATGTTGAATAACCACTTTTTAATCCCTCACAGTGACCAAAATTGCCATTTTTACAGAGTTTTGCTTACTCAAAAGCTTCAATTTTGACCTGTTTCAGTCACAGAAATGACTTTAAACACACTTATTTTAGTTGAAAAAGTCATAATTCACATCCAACAGTCATTTAGAGTCAAAAGATTAAATGTTAAAATTTCATCATTGTAGACCATTTTGGGAACGTTCGACATGTCCGGAGTCATCGTTTTTCATCCGAAAATTGATTTTTTGGACTGTACCAAAAATGATTCAAAATGTCAATTGGATCGTGCCTCATGTTGAATAACCACTTTTTAAACCCTCACAGTGACCAAAATGGCCATTTTTACAGAGATTTGCTTACTCAAAAGCTTCAATTTTGACCCGTTTCAGTCACAGAAATGACTTTAAACAAACTTATTTTAGTTGAAAAAGTCATAATTCACATCCAACAGTCATTTAGAGTCAAAAGATTAAATGTTAAAATTTCATCATTATAGACCATTTTGGGAACGTTCGACATGTCCGGAGTCATCGTTTTTCATCCGAAAATTGATTTTTTGGACTGTACCAAAAATGATTCAAAATGTAAATTGGATCATGCCTCATGTTGAATAACCACTTTTTAAACCCTCACAGTGACCAAAATTGCCATTTTTACAGAGTTTTGCTTACTCAAAAGCTTCAATTTTGACCCGTTTCAGGCACAGAAATGACTTTAAACACACTTATTTTAAGTAGAAAAAGTCATAATTCACATCCAACAGTCATTTAGAGTCAAAAGATTAAATGTTAAAATTTCATCATTATAGACCATTTTGGGAACGTTCGACATGTCCAGAGTCATCGTTTTTGATCCGAAAATTGATTTTTTGGACTGTACCAAAAATTATTCAAAATGTCAATTGGATCGTGCCTCATGTTGAATAACCACTTTTTAAACCCTCACAGTCACCAAAATGGCCATTTTTACAGAGTTTTGCTTACTCAAAAGCTTCAATTTTGACCCGTTTCAGTCACAGAAATGACTTTAAACACACTTATTTTAGTTGAAAAAGTCATAATTCACATCCAACAGTCATTTAGAGTCAAAAGATTAAATGTTAAAATTTCATCATTATAGACAATTTTGGGAACGTTCGACATGTCCGGAGTCATCGTTTTTCATCCGAAAATCGATTTTTTGGACTGTACCAAAAATGATTCAAAATGTCAATTGGATCATGCCTCATGTTGAATAACCACTTCTTAAACCCTCACAGTGACCAAAATTGCCATTTTTACAGAGTTTTGCTTACTCAAAAGCTTCAATTTTGACCCGTTTCAGGCACAGAAATGACTTTAAACACACTTATTTTAGTTGAAAAAGTCATAATTCACATCCAACAGTCATTTAGAGTCAAAAGATTAAATGTTAAAATTTGATCATTATAGACCATTTTGGGAACGTTCGGCATGTCCGGAGTCATCATTTTTCATCCGAAAATTGATTTTTTGGACTGTACCAAAAATGATTCAAAATGTCAATTGGATCGTGCCTCATGTTGAATAACCACTTTTTAAACCCTCACAGTGACCAAAATGGCCATTTTTACAGAGTTTTGCTTACTCAAAAGCTTCAATTTTAAACGTTTCAGTCACAGAAATGACTTTAAACACACTTATTGTAGTTGAAAAAGTCATAATTCACATCCAACAGTCATTTAGAGTCAAAAGATTAAATGTTAAAATTTCATAATTATAGACCATTTTGGGAACGTTCGACATGTCCGGAGTCATCGTTTTTCATCCGAAAATCGATTTTTTGGACTGTACCAAAAATGATTCAAAATGTCAATTGGATCATGCCTCATGTTGAATAACCACTTTTTAATCCCTCACAGTGACCAAAATTGCCATTTTTACAGAGTTTTGCTTACTCAAAAGCTTCAATTTTGACCTGTTTCAGTCACAGAAATGACTTTAAACACACTTATTTTAGTTGAAAAAGTCATAATTCACATCCAACAGTCATTTAGAGTCAAAAGATTAAATGTTAAAATTTCATCATTGTAGACCATTTTGGGAACGTTCGACATGTCCGGAGTCATCGTTTTTCATCCGAAAATTGATTTTTTGGACTGTACCAAAAATGATTCAAAATGTCAATTGGATCGTGCCTCATGTTGAATAACCACTTTTTAAACCCTCACAGTGACCAAAATGGCCATTTTTACAGAGATTTGCTTACTCAAAAGCTTCAATTTTGACCCGTTTCAGTCACAGAAATGACTTTAAACAAACTTATTTTAGTTGAAAAAGTCATAATTCACATCCAACAGTCATTTAGAGTCAAAAGATTAAATGTTAAAATTTCATCATTATAGACCATTTTGGGAACGTTCGACATGTCCGGAGTCATCGTTTTTCATCCGAAAATTGATTTTTTGGACTGTACCAAAAATGATTCAAAATGTAAATTGGATCATGCCTCATGTTGAATAACCACTTTTTAAACCCTCACAGTGACCAAAATTGCCATTTTTACAGAGTTTTGCTTACTCAAAAGCTTCAATTTTGACCCGTTTCAGGCACAGAAATGACTTTAAACACACTTATTTTAAGTAGAAAAAGTCATAATTCACATCCAACAGTCATTTAGAGTCAAAAGATTAAATGTTAAAATTTCATCATTATAGACCATTTTGGGAACGTTCGACATGTCCGGAGTCATCGTTTTTGATCCGAAAATTGATTTTTTGGACTGTACCAAAAATTATTCAAAATGTCAATTGGATCGTGCCTCATGTTGAATAACCACTTTTTAAACCCTCACAGTCACCAAAATGGCCATTTTTACAGAGTTTTGCTTACTCAAAAGCTTCAATTTTGACCCGTTTCAGTCACAGAAATGACTTTAAACACACTTATTTTAGTTGAAAAAGTCATAATTCACATCCAACAGTCATTTAGAGTCAAAAGATTAAATGTTAAAATTTCATCATTATAGACAATTTTGGGAACGTTCGACATGTCCGGAGTCATCGTTTTTCATCCGAAAATCGATTTTTTGGACTGTACCAAAAATGATTCAAAATGTCAATTGGATCATGCCTCATGTTGAATAACCACTTCTTAAACCCTCACAGTGACCAAAATTGCCATTTTTACAGAGTTTTGCTTACTCAAAAGCTTCAATTTTGACCCGTTTCAGGCACAGAAATGACTTTAAACACACTTATTTTAGTTGAAAAAGTCATAATTCACATCCAACAGTCATTTAGAGTCAAAAGATTAAATGTTAAAATTTGATCATTATAGACCATTTTGGGAACGTTCGGCATGTCCGGAGTCATCATTTTTCATCCGAAAATTGATTTTTTGGACTGTACCAAAAATGATTCAAAATGTCAATTGGATCGTGCCTCATGTTGAATAACCACTTTTTAAACCCTCACAGTGACCAAAATGGCCATTTTTACAGAGTTTTGCTTACTCAAAAGCTTCAATTTTAAACGTTTCAGTCACAGAAATGACTTTAAACACACTTATTTTAGTTGAAAAAGTCATAATTCACATCCAACAGTCATTTAGAGTCAAAAGATTAAATGTTAAAATTTCATCATTATAGACCATTTTGGGAACGTTCGACATGTCCGGAGTCATCGTTTTTCATCCGAAAATCGATTTTTTGGACTGTACCAAAAATGATTCAAAATGTCAATTGGATCATGCCTCATGTTGAATAACCACTTTTTAAACCCTCACAGTGACCAAAATTGCCATTTTTACAGAGTTTTGCTTACTCAAAAGCTTCAATTTTGACCTGTTTCAGTCACAGAAATGACTTTAAACACACTTATTTTAGTTAAAAAAGTCATAATTCACATCCAACAGTCATTTAGAGTCAAAAGATTAAATGTTAAAATTTCATCATTATAGACCATTTTGGGAACGTTCGACATGTCCGGAGTCATCGTTTTTCATCCGAAAATCGATTTTTTGGACTGTACCAAAAATGATTCAAAATGTCAATTGGATCGTTCCTCATGTTGAATAACCACTTTTTAAACCCTCACAGTGACCAAAATGGCCATTTTTACAGAGTTTTGCTTACTCAAAAGCTTCAATTTTGACCCGTTTCAGTCACAGAAATGACTTTAAACACACTTATTTTAGTAGAAAAAGTCATAATTCACATCCAACAGTCATTTAGAGTCAAAAGATTAAATGTTAAAATTTCATCATTATAGACCATTTTGGGAACGTTCGACATGTCCTCGAGTCATCGTTTTTCATCCGAAAATCGATTTTTTGGACTGTACCAAAAATGATTCAAAATGTCAATTGGATCATGCCTCATGTTGAATAACCACTTTTTAAACCCTCACAGTGACCAAAATTGCCATTTTTACAGAGTTTTGCTTACTCAAAAGCTTCAATTTTGACCCGTTTCAGGCACAGAAATGACTTTAAACACACTTAATTTAGTTGAAAAAGTCATAATCCACATCCAACAGTCATTTAGAGTCAAAAGATTAAATGTTAAAATTTCATCATTATAGACCATTTTGGGAACGTTCGACATGTCCGGAGTCATCGTTTTTCATCCGAAAATTGATTTTTTGGACTGTACCAAAAATGATTCAAAATATCAATTGGATCGTGCCTCATGTTGAATAACCACTTTTTGAACCCTCACAGTGACCAAAATGGCCATTTTTACAGAGTTTTGCTTACTCAAAAGCTTCAATTTTGACCCGTTTCAGGCACAGAAATGACTTTAAACACACTTATTTTAGTTGAAAAAGTCATAATTCACATCCAACAGTCATTTAGAGTCAAAAGATTAAATGTTAAAATGTCATCATTAATAGACCATTTTGGGAATGTTCGACATGTCCGGAGTCTTCGTTTTTCATCCGAAAATCGATTTTTTGGACTGTACCAAAAATGATTTAAAATGTCAATTGGATCATGCCTCATGTTGAATAACCACTTTTTAAACCCTCACAGTGACCAAAATTGCCATTTTTACAGAGTTTTGCTTACTCAAAAGCTTCAATTTTGACCCGTTTCAGGCACAGAAATGACTTTAAACACACTTATTTTAGTTGAAAAAGTCATAATTCACATCCAACAGTCATTTAGAGTCAAAAGATTAAATGTTGAAATGTCATCATTATAGACCATTTTGGGAACGTTCGACATGTCCGGAGTCATCGTTTTTCATCCGAAAATTGATTTTTTGGACTGTACCAAAAATGATTCAAAATGTCAATTGGATCATGCCTCATGTTGAATAACCACTTTTTAAACCCTCACAGTGACCAAAAATGCCATTTTTACAGAGTTTTGCTTACTCAAAAGCTTCAATTTTGACCCGTTTCAGGCACAGAAATGACTTTAAACACACTTATTTTAGTTGAAAAAGTCATAATTCACATCCAACAGTCATTTAGAGTCAAAAGATTAAATGTTAAAATTTCATCATTATAGACCATTTTGGGAACGTTCGACATGTCCGGAGTCATCGTTTTTCATCCGAAAATTGATTTTTTGGACTGTACCAAAAATGATTCAAAATGTCAATTGGATCGTGCCTCATGTTGAATAACCACTTTTTGAACCCTCACAGTGACCAAAATGGCCATTTTTACAGAGTTTTGCTTACTCAAAAGCTTCAATTTTGACCCGTTTCAGTCACAGAAATGACTTTAAACACACTTATTTTAGTTGAAAAAGTCATAATCCACATCCAACAGTCATTTAGAGTCAAAAGATTAAATGTTAAAATTTCATCATTATAGACCATTTTGGGAACGTTCGACATGTCCGGAGTCATCGTTTTTCATCCGAAAATTGATTTTTTGGACTGTACCAAAAATGATTCAAAATGTCAATTGGATCGTGCCTCATGTTTAATAACCACTTTTTGAACCCTCACAGTGACCAAAATAGCCATTTTTACAGAGTTTTGCTTACTCAAAAGCTTCAATTTTGACCCGTTTCAGTCACAGAAATGACTTTAAACACACTTATTTTAGTTGAAAAAGTCATAATCCACATCCAACAGTCATTTAGAGTCAAAAGATTAAATGTTAAAATTTCATCATTATAGACCATTTTGGGAACGTTCGACATGTCCGGAGTCATCGTTTTTCATCCGAAAATCGATTTTTTGGACTGTACCAAAAATGACTCAAAATGTCAATTGGATCATGCCTCATGTTGAATAACCACTTTTAAAACCCTCACAGTGACCAAAATTGCCATTTTTACAGAGTTTTGCTTACTCAAAAGCTTCAATTTTGACCCGTTTCAGGCACAGAAATGACTTTAAACACACTTATTTTAGTTGAAAAAGTCATAATTCACATCCAACAGTCATTTAGAGTCAAAAGATTAAATGTTAAAATCTCATCATTAATAGACCATTTTGGGAACGTTCGACATGTCCGGAGTCATCGTTTTTCATCCGAAAATCGATTTTTTGGACTGTACCAAAAATGATTCAAAATGTCAATTGGATCATGCCTCATGTTGAATAACCACTTTTTAAACCCTCACAGTGACCAAAATTGCCATTTTTACAGAGTTTTGCTTACTCAAAACCTTCAATTTTGACCCGTTTCATGCACAGAAATGACTTTAAACACACTTATTTTAGTTGAAAAAGTCATAATTCACATCCAACAGTCATTTAAAATCAAAAGATTAAATGTTAAAATTTCATCATTATAGACCATTTTGGGAATGTTCGACATGTCCGGAGTCATCGTTTTTCATCCGAAAATTGATTTTTTGGACTGTACCAAAAATGATTCAAAATGTCAATTGGATCGTGCCTCATGTTGAATAACCACTTTTTAAACCCTCACAGTGACCAAAATGGCCATTTTTACAGAGTTTTGCTTACTCAAAAGCTTCAATTTTGACCCGTTTCAGTCACAGAAATGACTTTAAACACACTTATTTTAGTTGAAAAAGTCATAATTCACATCCAACAGTCATTTAGAGTCAAAAGATTAAATGTTAAAATTTCATCATTATAGACCATTTTGGGAACGTTCGACATGTCCGGAGTCATCGTTTTTCATCCGAAAATTGATTTTTTGGACTGTACCAAAAATGATTCAAAATGTCAATTGGATCGTGCCTCATGTTGAATAACCACTTTTTAAACCCTCACAGTGACCAAAATGGCCATTTTTACAGAGTTTTGCTTACTCAAAAGCTTCAATTTTGACCCGTTTCAGTCACAGAAATGACTTTAAACACACTTATTTTAGTTGAAAAAGTCATAATTCACATCCAACAGTCATTTAGAGTCAAAAGATTAAATGTTAAAATGTCATCATTATAGACCATTTTGGCAACGTTCGACATGTCCGGAGTCATCGTTTTTCATCCGAAAATTGATTTTTTGGACTGTACCAAAAATGATTCAAAATGTCAATTGGATCGTGCCTCATGTTGAATAACCACTTTTTAAACCCTCACAGTGACCAAAATGGCCATTTTTACAGAGTTTTGCTTACTCAAAAGCTTCAATTTTGACCCGTTTCAGTCACAGAAATGAATTTAAACACACTTATTTTAGTTGAAAAAGTCATAATTCACATCCAACAGTCATTTAGAGTCAAAAGATTAAATGTTAAAATTTCATCATTATAGACCATTTTGGGAACGTTCGACATGTCCGGAGTCATCGTTTTTCATCCGAAAATTGATTTTTTGGACTGTACCAAAAATGATTCAAAATGTAAATTGGATCATGCCTCATGTTGAATAACCACTTTTTAAACCCTCACAGTGACCAAAATTGCCATTTTTACAGAGTTTTGCTTACTCAAAAGCTTCAATTTTGACCCGTTTCAGGCACAGAAATGACTTTAAACACACTTATTTTAAGTAGAAAAAGTCATAATTCACATCCAACAGTCATTTAGAGTCAAAAGATTAAATGTTAAAATTTCATCATTATAGACCATTTTGGGAACGTTCGACATGTCCGGAGTCATCGTTTTTGATCCGAAAATTGATTTTTTGGACTGTACCAAAAATTATTCAAAATGTCAATTGGATCGTGCCTCATGTTGAATAACCACTTTTTAAACCCTCACAGTCACCAAAATGGCCATTTTTACAGAGTTTTGCTTACTCAAAAGCTTCAATTTTGACCCGTTTCAGTCACAGAAATGACTTTAAACACACTTATTTTAGTTGAAAAAGTCATAATTCACATCCAACAGTCATTTAGAGTCAAAAGATTAAATGTTAAAATTTCATCATTATAGACAATTTTGGGAACGTTCGACATGTCCGGAGTCATCGTTTTTCATCCGAAAATCGATTTTTTGGACTGTACCAAAAATGATTCAAAATGTCAATTGGATCATGCCTCATGTTGAATAACCACTTCTTAAACCCTCACAGTGACCAAAATTGCCATTTTTACAGAGTTTTGCTTACTCAAAAGCTTCAATTTTGACCCGTTTCAGGCACAGAAATGACTTTAAACACACTTATTTTAGTTGAAAAAGTCATAATTCACATCCAACAGTCATTTAGAGTCAAAAGATTAAATGTTAAAATTTGATCATTATAGACCATTTTGGGAACGTTCGGCATGTCCGGAGTCATCATTTTTCATCCGAAAATTGATTTTTTGGACTGTACCAAAAATGATTCAAAATGTCAATTGGATCGTGCCTCATGTTGAATAACCACTTTTTAAACCCTCACAGTGACCAAAATGGCCATTTTTACAGAGTTTTGCTTACTCAAAAGCTTCAATTTTAAACGTTTCAGTCACAGAAATGACTTTAAACACACTTATTTTAGTTGAAAAAGTCATAATTCACATCCAACAGTCATTTAGAGTCAAAAGATTAAATGTTAAAATTTCATCATTATAGACCATTTTGGGAACGTTCGACATGTCCGGAGTCATCGTTTTTCATCCGAAAATCGATTTTTTGGACTGTACCAAAAATGATTCAAAATGTCAATTGGATCATGCCTCATGTTGAATAACCACTTTTTAAACCCTCACAGTGACCAAAATTGCCATTTTTACAGAGTTTTGCTTACTCAAAAGCTTCAATTTTGACCTGTTTCAGTCACAGAAATGACTTTAAACACACTTATTTTAGTTGAAAAAGTCATAATTCACATCCAACAGTCATTTAGAGTCAAAAGATTAAATGTTAAAATTTCATCATTATAGACCATTTTGGGAACGTTCGACATGTCCGGAGTCATCGTTTTTCATCCGAAAATCGATTTTTTGGACTGTACCAAAAATGATTCAAAATGTCAATTGGATCGTTCCTCATGTTGAATAACCACTTTTTAAACCCTCACAGTGACCAAAATGGCCATTTTTACAGAGTTTTGCTTACTCAAAAGCTTCAATTTTGACCCGTTTCAGTCACAGAAATGACTTTAAACACACTTATTTTAGTAGAAAAAGTCATAATTCACATCCAACAGTCATTTAGAGTCAAAAGATTAAATGTTAAAATTTCATCATTATAGACCATTTTGGGAACGTTCGACATGTCCTCGAGTCATCGTTTTTCATCCGAAAATCGATTTTTTGGACTGTACCAAAAATGATTCAAAATGTCAATTGGATCATGCCTCATGTTGAATAACCACTTTTTAAACCCTCACAGTGACCAAAATTGCCATTTTTACAGAGTTTTGCTTACTCAAAAGCTTCAATTTTGACCCGTTTCAGGCACAGAAATGACTTTAAACACACTTAATTTAGTTGAAAAAGTCATAATCCACATCCAACAGTCATTTAGAGTCAAAAGATTAAATGTTAAAATTTCATCATTATAGACCATTTTGGGAACGTTCGACATGTCCGGAGTCATCGTTTTTCATCCGAAAATTGATTTTTTGGACTGTACCAAAAATGATTCAAAATATCAATTGGATCGTGCCTCATGTTGAATAACCACTTTTTGAACCCTCACAGTGACCAAAATGGCCATTTTTACAGAGTTTTGCTTACTCAAAAGCTTCAATTTTGACCCGTTTCAGGCACAGAAATGACTTTAAACACACTTATTTTAGTTGAAAAAGTCATAATTCACATCCAACAGTCATTTAGAGTCAAAAGATTAAATGTTAAAATGTCATCATTAATAGACCATTTTGGGAACGTTCGACATGTCCGGAGTCATCGTTTTTCATCCGAAAATCGATTTTTTGGACTGTACCAAAAATGATTTAAAATGTCAATTGGATCATGCCTCATGTTGAATAACCACTTTTTAAACCCTCACAGTGACCAAAATTGCCATTTTTACAGAGTTTTGCTTACTCAAAAGCTTCAATTTTGACCCGTTTCAGGCACAGAAATGACTTTAAACACACTTATTTTAGTTGAAAAAGTCATAATTCACATCCAACAGTCATTTAGAGTCAAAAGATTAAATGTTGAAATGTCATCATTATAGACCATTTTGGGAACGTTCGACATGTCCGGAGTCATCGTTTTTCATCCGAAAATTGATTTTTTGGACTGTACCAAAAATGATTCAAAATGTCAATTGGATCATGCCTCATGTTGAATAACCACTTTTTAAACCCTCACAGTGACCAAAAATGCCATTTTTACAGAGTTTTGCTTACTCAAAAGCTTCAATTTTGACCCGTTTCAGGCACAGAAATGACTTTAAACACACTTATTTTAGTTGAAAAAGTCATAATTCACATCCAACAGTCATTTAGAGTCAAAAGATTAAATGTTAAAATTTCATCATTATAGACCATTTTGGGAACGTTCGACATGTCCGGAGTCATCGTTTTTCATCCGAAAATTGATTTTTTGGACTGTACCAAAAATGATTCAAAATGTCAATTGGATCGTGCCTCATGTTGAATAACCACTTTTTGAACCCTCACAGTGACCAAAATGGCCATTTTTACAGAGTTTTGCTTACTCAAAAGCTTCAATTTTGACCCGTTTCAGTCACAGAAATGACTTTAAACACACTTATTTTAGTTGAAAAAGTCATAATCCACATCCAACAGTCATTTAGAGTCAAAAGATTAAATGTTAAAATTTCATCATTATAGACCATTTTGGGAACGTTCGACATGTCCGGAGTCATCGTTTTTCATCCGAAAATTGATTTTTTGGACTGTACCAAAAATGATTCAAAATGTCAATTGGATCGTGCCTCATGTTTAATAACCACTTTTTGAACCCTCACAGTGACCAAAATGGCCATTTTTACAGAGTTTTGCTTACTCAAAAGCTTCAATTTTGACCCGTTTCAGTCACAGAAATGACTTTAAACACACTTATTTTAGTTGAAAAAGTCATAATCCACATCCAACAGTCATTTAGAGTCAAAAGATTAAATGTTAAAATTTCATCATTATAGACCATTTTGGGAACGTTCGACATGTCCGGAGTCATCGTTTTTCATCCGAAAATCGATTTTTTGGACTGTACCAAAAATGACTCAAAATGTCAATTGGATCATGCCTCATGTTGAATAACCACTTTTAAAACCCTCACAGTGACCAAAATTGCCATTTTTACAGAGTTTTGCTTACTCAAAAGCTTCAATTTTGACCCGTTTCAGGCACAGAAATGACTTTAAACACACTTATTTTAGTTGAAAAAGTCATAATTCACATCCAACAGTCATTTAGAGTCAAAAGATTAAATGTTAAAATCTCATCATTAATAGACCATTTTGGGAACGTTCGACATGTCCGGAGTCATCGTTTTTCATCCGAAAATCGATTTTTTGGACTGTACCAAAAATGATTCAAAATGTCAATTGGATCATGCCTCATGTTGAATAACCACTTTTTAAACCCTCACAGTGACCAAAATTGCCATTTTTACAGAGTTTTGCTTACTCAAAACCTTCAATTTTGACCCGTTTCAGGCACAGAAATGACTTTAAACACACTTATTTTAGTTGAAAAAGTCATAATTCACATCCAACAGTCATTTAAAATCAAAAGATTAAATGTTAAAATTTCATCATTATAGACCATTTTGGGAATGTTCGACATGTCCGGAGTCATCGTTTTTCATCCGAAAATTGATTTTTTGGACTGTACCAAAAATGATTCAAAATGTCAATTGGATCGTGCCTCATGTTGAATAACCACTTTTTAAACCCTCAGAGTGACCAAAATGGCCATTTTTACAGAGTTTTGCTTACTCAAAAGCTTCAATTTTGACCCGTTTCAGTCACAGAAATGACTTTAAACACACTTATTTTAGTTGAAAAAGTCATAATTCACATCCAACAGTCATTTAGAGTCAAAAGATTAAATGTTAAAATTTCATCATTATAGACCATTTTGGGAACGTTCGACATGTCCGGAGTCATCGTTTTTCATCCGAAAATTGATTTTTTGGACTGTACCAAAAATGATTCAAAATGTCAATTGGATCGTGCCTCATGTTGAATAACCACTTTTTAAACCCTCACAGTGACCAAAATGGCCATTTTTACAGAGTTTTGCTTACTCAAAAGCTTCAATTTTGACCCGTTTCAGTCACAGAAATGAATTTAAACACACTTATTGTAGTTGAAAAAGTCATAATTCACATCCAACAGTCATTTAGAGTCAAAAGATTAAATGTTAAAATTTCATCATTATAGACCATTTTGGGAACGTTCGACATGTCCGGAGTCATCGTTTTTCATCCGAAAATCGATTTTTTGGACTGTACCAAAAATGATTCAAAATGTCAATTGGATCATGCCTCATGTTGAATAACCACTTTTTAATCCCTCACAGTGACCAAAATTGCCATTTTTACAGAGTTTTGCTTACTCAAAAGCTTCAATTTTGACCTGTTTCAGTCACAGAAATGACTTTAAACACACTTATTTTAGTTGAAAAAGTCATAATTCACATCCAACAGTCATTTAGAGTCAAAAGATTAAATGTTAAAATTTCATCATTGTAGACCATTTTGGGAACGTTCGACATGTCCGGAGTCATCGTTTTTCATCCGAAAATTCATTTTTTGGACTGTACCAAAAATGATTCAAAATGTCAATTGGATCGTGCCTCATGTTGAATAACCACTTTTTAAACCCTCACAGTGACCAAAATGGCCATTTTTACAGAGATTTGCTTACTCAAAAGCTTCAATTTTGACCCGTTTCAGTCACAGAAATGACTTTAAACAAACTTATTTTAGTTGAAAAAGTCATAATTCACATCCAACAGTCATTTAGAGTCAAAAGATTAAATGTTAAAATTTCATCATTATAGACCATTTTGGGAACGTTCGACATGTCCGGAGTCATCGTTTTTCATCCGAAAATTGATTTTTTGGACTGTACCAAAAATGATTCAAAATGTAAATTGGATCATGCCTCATGTTGAATAACCACTTTTTAAACCCTCACAGTGACCAAAATTGCCATTTTTACAGAGTTTTGCTTACTCAAAAGCTTCAATTTTGACCCGTTTCAGGCACAGAAATGACTTTAAACACACTTATTTTAAGTAGAAAAAGTCATAATTCACATCCAACAGTCATTTAGAGTCAAAAGATTAAATGTTAAAATTTCATCATTATAGACCATTTTGGGAACGTTCGACATGTCCGGAGTCATCGTTTTTGATCCGAAAATTGATTTTTTGGACTGTACCAAAAATTATTCAAAATGTCAATTGGATCGTGCCTCATGTTGAATAACCACTTTTTAAACCCTCACAGTCACCAAAATGGCCATTTTTACAGAGTTTTGCTTACTCAAAAGCTTCAATTTTGACCCGTTTCAGTCACAGAAATGACTTTAAACACACTTATTTTAGTTGAAAAAGTCATAATTCACATCCAACAGTCATTTAGAGTCAAAAGATTAAATGTTAAAATTTCATCATTGTAGACCATTTTGGGAACGTTCGACATGTCCGGAGTCATCGTTTTTCATCCGAAAATTGATTTTTTGGACTGTACCAAAAATGATTCAAAATGTCAATTGGATCGTGCCTCATGTTGAATAACCACTTTTTAAACCCTCACAGTGACCAAAATGGCCATTTTTACAGAGATTTGCTTACTCAAAAGCTTCAATTTTGACCCGTTTCAGTCACAGAAATGACTTTAAACAAACTTATTTTAGTTGAAAAAGTCATAATTCACATCCAACAGTCATTTAGAGTCAAAAGATTAAATGTTAAAATTTCATCATTATAGACCATTTTGGGAACGTTCGACATGTCCGGAGTCATCGTTTTTCATCCGAAAATTGATTTTTTGGACTGTACCAAAAATGATTCAAAATGTAAATTGGATCATGCCTCATGTTGAATAACCACTTTTTAAACCCTCACAGTGACCAAAATTGCCATTTTTACAGAGTTTTGCTTACTCAAAAGCTTCAATTTTGACCCGTTTCAGGCACAGAAATGACTTTAAACACACTTATTTTAAGTAGAAAAAGTCATAATTCACATCCAACAGTCATTTAGAGTCAAAAGATTAAATGTTAAAATTTCATCATTATAGACCATTTTGGGAACGTTCGACATGTCCGGAGTCATCGTTTTTGATCCGAAAATTGATTTTTTGGACTGTACCAAAAATTATTCAAAATGTCAATTGGATCGTGCCTCATGTTGAATAACCACTTTTTAAACCCTCACAGTCACCAAAATGGCCATTTTTACAGAGTTTTGCTTACTCAAAAGCTTCAATTTTGACCCGTTTCAGTCACAGAAATGACTTTAAACACACTTATTTTAGTTGAAAAAGTCATAATTCACATCCAACAGTCATTTAGAGTCAAAAGATTAAATGTTAAAATTTCATCATTATAGACAATTTTGGGAACGTTCGACATGTCCGGAGTCATCGTTTTTCATCCGAAAATCGATTTTTTGGACTGTACCAAAAATGATTCAAAATGTCAATTGGATCATGCCTCATGTTGAATAACCACTTCTTAAACCCTCACAGTGACCAAAATTGCCATTTTTACAGAGTTTTGCTTACTCAAAAGCTTCAATTTTGACCCGTTTCAGGCACAGAAATGACTTTAAACACACTTATTTTAGTTGAAAAAGTCATAATTCACATCCAACAGTCATTTAGAGTCAAAAGATTAAATGTTAAAATTTGATCATTATAGACCATTTTGGGAACGTTCGGCATGTCCGGAGTCATCATTTTTCATCCGAAAATTGATTTTTTGGACTGTACCAAAAATGATTCAAAATGTCAATTGGATCGTGCCTCATGTTGAATAACCACTTTTTAAACCCTCACAGTGACCAAAATGGCCATTTTTACAGAGTTTTGCTTACTCAAAAGCTTCAATTTTAAACGTTTCAGTCACAGAAATGACTTTAAACACACTTATTTTAGTTGAAAAAGTCATAATTCACATCCAACAGTCATTTAGAGTCAAAAGATTAAATGTTAAAATTTCATCATTATAGACCATTTTGGGAACGTTCGACATGTCCGGAGTCATCGTTTTTCATCCGAAAATCGATTTTTTGGACTGTACCAAAAATGATTCAAAATGTCAATTGGATCATGCCTCATGTTGAATAACCACTTTTTAAACCCTCACAGTGACCAAAATTGCCATTTTTACAGAGTTTTGCTTACTCAAAAGCTTCAATTTTGACCTGTTTCAGTCACAGAAATGACTTTAAACACACTTATTTTAGTTGAAAAAGTCATAATTCACATCCAACAGTCATTTAGAGTCAAAAGATTAAATGTTAAAATTTCATCATTATAGACCATTTTGGGAACGTTCGACATGTCCGGAGTCATCGTTTTTCATCCGAAAATCGATTTTTTGGACTGTACCAAAAATGATTCAAAATGTCAATTGGATCGTTCCTCATGTTGAATAACCACTTTTTAAACCCTCACAGTGACCAAAATGGCCATTTTTACAGAGTTTTGCTTACTCAAAAGCTTCAATTTTGACCCGTTTCAGTCACAGAAATGACTTTAAACACACTTATTTTAGTAGAAAAAGTCATAATTCACATCCAACAGTCATTTAGAGTCAAAAGATTAAATGTTAAAATTTCATCATTATAGACCATTTTGGGAACGTTCGACATGTCCTCGAGTCATCGTTTTTCATCCGAAAATCGATTTTTTGGACTGTACCAAAAATGATTCAAAATGTCAATTGGATCATGCCTCATGTTGAATAACCACTTTTTAAACCCTCACAGTGACCAAAATTGCCATTTTTACAGAGTTTTGCTTACTCAAAAGCTTCAATTTTGACCCGTTTCAGGCACAGAAATGACTTTAAACACACTTAATTTAGTTGAAAAAGTCATAATCCACATCCAACAGTCATTTAGAGTCAAAAGATTAAATGTTAAAATTTCATCATTATAGACCATTTTGGGAACGTTCGACATGTCCGGAGTCATCGTTTTTCATCCGAAAATTGATTTTTTGGACTGTACCAAAAATGATTCAAAATATCAATTGGATCGTGCCTCATGTTGAATAACCACTTTTTGAACCCTCACAGTGACCAAAATGGCCATTTTTACAGAGTTTTGCTTACTCAAAAGCTTCAATTTTGACCCGTTTCAGGCACAGAAATGACTTTAAACACACTTATTTTAGTTGAAAAAGTCATAATTCACATCCAACAGTCATTTAGAGTCAAAAGATTAAATGTTAAAATGTCATCATTAATAGACCATTTTGGGAACGTTCGACATGTCCGGAGTCATCGTTTTTCATCCGAAAATCGATTTTTTGGACTGTACCAAAAATGATTTAAAATGTCAATTGGATCATGCCTCATGTTGAATAACCACTTTTTAAACCCTCACAGTGACCAAAATTGCCATTTTTACAGAGTTTTGCTTACTCAAAAGCTTCAATTTTGACCCGTTTCAGGCACAGAAATGACTTTAAACACACTTATTTTAGTTGAAAAAGTCATAATTCACATCCAACAGTCATTTAGAGTCAAAAGATTAAATGTTGAAATGTCATCATTATAGACCATTTTGGGAACGTTCGACATGTCCGGAGTCATCGTTTTTCATCCGAAAATTGATTTTTTGGACTGTACCAAAAATGATTCAAAATGTCAATTGGATCATGCCTCATGTTGAATAACCACTTTTTAAACCCTCACAGTGACCAAAAATGCAATTTTTACAGAGTTTTGCTTACTCAAAAGCTTCAATTTTGACCCGTTTCAGGCACAGAAATGACTTTAAACACACTTATTTTAGTTGAAAAAGTCATAATTCACATCCAACAGTCATTTAGAGTCAAAAGATTAAATGTTAAAATTTCATCATTATAGACCATTTTGGGAACGTTCGACATGTCCGGAGTCATCGTTTTTCATCCGAAAATTGATTTTTTGGACTGTACCAAAAATGATTCAAAATGTCAATTGGATCGTGCCTCATGTTGAATAACCACTTTTTGAACCCTCACAGTGACCAAAATGGCCATTTTTACAGAGTTTTGCTTACTCAAAAGCTTCAATTTTGACCCGTTTCAGTCACAGAAATGACTTTAAACACACTTATTTTAGTTGAAAAAGTCATAATCCACATCCAACAGTCATTTAGAGTCAAAAGATTAAATGTTAAAATTTCATCATTATAGACCATTTTGGGAACGTTCGACATGTCCGGAGTCATCGTTTTTCATCCGAAAATTGATTTTTTGGACTGTACCAAAAATGATTCAAAATGTCAATTGGATCGTGCCTCATGTTTAATAACCACTTTTTGAACCCTCACAGTGACCAAAATGGCCATTTTTACAGAGTTTTGCTTACTCAAAAGCTTCAATTTTGACCCGTTTCAGGCACAGAAATGACTTTAAACACACTTATTTTAGTTGAAAAAGTCATAATTCACATCCAACAGTCATTTAGAGTCAAAAGATTAAATGTTAAAATCTCATCATTAATAGACCATTTTGGGAACGTTCGACATGTCCGGAGTCATCGTTTTTCATCCGAAAATCGATTTTTTGGACTGTACCAAAAATGATTCAAAATGTCAATTGGATCATGCCTCATGTTGAATAACCACTTTTTAAACCCTCACAGTGACCAAAATTGCCATTTTTACAGAGTTTTGCTTACTCAAAACCTTCAATTTTGACCCGTTTCAGGCACAGAAATGACTTTAAACACACTTATTTTAGTTGAAAAAGTCATAATTCACATCCAACAGTCATTTAAAATCAAAAGATTAAATGTTAAAATTTCATCATTATAGACCATTTTGGGAATGTTCGACATGTCCGGAGTCATCGTTTTTCATCCGAAAATTGATTTTTTGGACTGTACCAAAAATGATTCAAATTGTCAATTGGATCGTGCCTCATGTTGAATAACCACTTTTTAAACCCTCACAGTGACCAAAATGGCCATTTTTACAGAGTTTTGCTTACTCAAAAGCTTCAATTTTGACCCGTTTCAGTCACAGAAATGACTTTAAACACACTTATTTTAGTTGAAAAAGTCATAATTCACATCCAACAGTCATTTAGAGTCAAAAGATTAAATGTTAAAATTTCATCATTATAGACCATTTTGGGAACGTTCGACATGTCCGGAGTCATCGTTTTTCATCCGAAAATTGATTTTTTGGACTGTACCAAAAATGATTCAAAATGTCAATTGGATCGTGCCTCATGTTGAATAACCACTTTTTAAACCCTCACAGTGACCAAAATGGCCATTTTTACAGAGTTTTGCTTACTCAAAAGCTTCAATTTTGACCCGTTTCAGTCACAGAAATGACTTTAAACACACTTATTTTAGTTGAAAAAGTCATAATTCACATCCAACAGTCATTTAGAGTCAAAAGATTAAATGTTAAAATGTCATCATTATAGACCATTTTGGCAACGTTCGACATGTCCGGAGTCATCGTTTTTCATCCGAAAATTGATTTTTTGGACTGTACCAAAAATGATTCAAAATGTCAATTGGATCGTGCCTCATGTTGAATAACCACTTTTTAAACCCTCACAGTGACCAAAATGGCCATTTTTACAGAGTTTTGCTTACTCAAAAGCTTCAATTTTGACCCGTTTCAGTCACAGAAATGAATTTAAACACACTTATTTTAGTTGAAAAAGTCATAATTCACATCCAACAGTCATTTAGAGTCAAAAGATTAAATGTTAAAATTTCATCATTATAGACCATTTTGGGAACGTTCGACATGTCCGGAGTCATCGTTTTTCATCCGAAAATTGATTTTTTGGACTGTACCAAAAATGATTCAAAATGTAAATTGGATCATGCCTCATGTTGAATAACCACTTTTTAAACCCTCACAGTGACCAAAATTGCCATTTTTACAGAGTTTTGCTTACTCAAAAGCTTCAATTTTGACCCGTTTCAGGCACAGAAATGACTTTAAACACACTTATTTTAAGTAGAAAAAGTCATAATTCACATCCAACAGTCATTTAGAGTCAAAAGATTAAATGTTAAAATTTCATCATTATAGACCATTTTGGGAACGTTCGACATGTCCGGAGTCATCGTTTTTGATCCGAAAATTGATTTTTTGGACTGTACCAAAAATTATTCAAAATGTCAATTGGATCGTGCCTCATGTTGAATAACCACTTTTTAAACCCTCACAGTCACCAAAATGGCCATTTTTACAGAGTTTTGCTTACTCAAAAGCTTCAATTTTGACCCGTTTCAGTCACAGAAATGACTTTAAACACACTTATTTTAGTTGAAAAAGTCATAATTCACATCCAACAGTCATTTAGAGTCAAAAGATTAAATGTTAAAATTTCATCATTATAGACAATTTTGGGAACGTTCGACATGTCCGGAGTCATCGTTTTTCATCCGAAAATCGATTTTTTGGACTGTACCAAAAATGATTCAAAATGTCAATTGGATCATGCCTCATGTTGAATAACCACTTCTTAAACCCTCACAGTGACCAAAATTGCCATTTTTACAGAGTTTTGCTTACTCAAAAGCTTCAATTTTGACCCGTTTCAGGCACAGAAATGACTTTAAACACACTTATTTTAGTTGAAAAAGTCATAATTCACATCCAACAGTCATTTAGAGTCAAAAGATTAAATGTTAAAATTTGATCATTATAGACCATTTTGGGAACGTTCGGCATGTCCGGAGTCATCATTTTTCATCCGAAAATTGATTTTTTGGACTGTACCAAAAATGATTCAAAATGTCAATTGGATCGTGCCTCATGTTGAATAACCACTTTTTAAACCCTCACAGTGACCAAAATGGCCATTTTTACAGAGTTTTGCTTACTCAAAAGCTTCAATTTTAAACGTTTCAGTCACAGAAATGACTTTAAACACACTTATTTTAGTTGAAAAAGTCATAATTCACATCCAACAGTCATTTAGAGTCAAAAGATTAAATGTTAAAATTTCATCATTATAGACCATTTTGGGAACGTTCGACATGTCCGGAGTCATCGTTTTTCATCCGAAAATCGATTTTTTGGACTGTACCAAAAATGATTCAAAATGTCAATTGGATCATGCCTCATGTTGAATAACCACTTTTTAAACCCTCACAGTGACCAAAATTGCCATTTTTACAGAGTTTTGCTTACTCAAAAGCTTCAATTTTGACCTGTTTCAGTCACAGAAATGACTTTAAACACACTTATTTTAGTTGAAAAAGTCATAATTCACATCCAACAGTCATTTAGAGTCAAAAGATTAAATGTTAAAATTTCATCATTATAGACCATTTTGGGAACGTTCGACATGTCCGGAGTCATCGTTTTTCATCCGAAAATCGATTTTTTGGACTGTACCAAAAATGATTCAAAATGTCAATTGGATCGTTCCTCATGTTGAATAACCACTTTTTAAACCCTCACAGTGACCAAAATGGCCATTTTTACAGAGTTTTGCTTACTCAAAAGCTTCAATTTTGACCCGTTTCAGGCACAGAAATGACTTTAAACACACTTAATTTAGTTGAAAAAGTCATAATCCACATCCAACAGTCATTTAGAGTCAAAAGATTAAATTTTAAAATTTCATCATTATAGACCATTTTGGGAACGTTCGACATGTCCGGAGTCATCGTTTTTCATCCGAAAATTGATTTTTTGGACTGTACCAAAAATGATTCAAAAATATCAATTGGATCGTGCCTCATGTTGAATAACCACTTTTTGAACCCTCACAGTGACCAAAATGGCCATTTTTACAGAGTTTTGCTTACTCAAAAGCTTCAATTTTGACCCGTTTCAGGCACAGAAATGACTTTAAACACACTTATTTTAGTTGAAAAAGTCATAATTCACATCAACAGTCATTTAGAGTCAAAAGATTAAATGTTAAAATGTCATCATTAATAGACCATTTTGGGAACGTTCGACATGTCCGGAGTCATCGTTTTTCATCCGAAAATCGATTTTTGGACTGTACCAAAAATGATTTAAAATGTCAATTGGATCATGCCTCATGTTGAATAACCACTTTTTAAACCCTCACAGTGACCAAAATTGCCATTTTTACAGAGTTTTGCTTACTCAAAAGCTTCAATTTTGACCCGTTTCAGGCACAGAAATGACTTTAAACACACTTATTTTAGTTGAAAAAGTCATAATTCACATCCAACAGTCATTTAGAGTCAAAAGATTAAATGTTGAAATGTCATCATTATAGACCATTTTGGGAACGTTCGACATGTCCGGAGTCATCGTTTTTCATCCGAAAATTGATTTTTTGGACTGTACCAAAAATGATTCAAAATGTCAATTGGATCATGCCTCATGTTGAATAACCACTTTTTAAACCCTCACAGTGACCAAAAATGCCATTTTTACAGAGTTTTGCTTACTCAAAAGCTTCAATTTTGACCCGTTTCAGGCACAGAAATGACTTTAAACACACTTATTTTAGTTGAAAAAGTCATAATTCACATCCAACAGTCATTTAGAGTCAAAAGATTAAATGTTAAAATTTCATCATTATAGACCATTTTGGGAACGTTCGACATGTCCGGAGTCATCGTTTTTCATCCGAAAATTGATTTTTTGGACTGTACCAAAAATGATTCAAAATGTCAATTGGATCGTGCCTCATGTTGAATAACCACTTTTTGAACCCTCACAGTGACCAAAATGGCCATTTTTACAGAGTTTTGCTTACTCAAAAGCTTCAATTTTGACCCGTTTCAGTCACAGAAATGACTTTAAACACACTTATTTTAGTTGAAAAAGTCATAATCCACATCCAACAGTCATTTAGAGTCAAAAGATTAAATGTTAAAATTTCATCATTATAGACCATTTTGGGAACGTTCGACATGTCCCGGAGTCATCGTTTTTCATCCGAAAATTGATTTTTTGGACTGTACCAAAAATGATTCAAAATGTCAATTGGATCGTGCCTCATGTTTAATAACCACTTTTTGAACCCTCACAGTGACCAAAATGGCCATTTTTACAGAGTTTTGCTTACTCAAAAGCTTCAATTTTGACCCGTTCCAGTCACAGAAATGACTTTAAACACACTTATTTTAGTTTGAAAAAGTCATAATCCACATCCACAGTCATTTAGAGTCAAAAGATTAAATGTTAAAATTTCATCATTATAGACCATTTTGGGAACGTTCGACATGTCCGGAGTCATCGTTTTTCATCCGAAAATCGATTTTTTTGGACTGTACCAAAAATGACTCAAAATGTCAATTGGATCATGCCTCATGTTGAATAACCACTTTTAAAACCCTCACAGTGACCAAAATTGCCATTTTTACAGAGTTTTGCTTACTCAAAAGCTTCAATTTTGACCCGTTTCAGGCACAGAAATGACTTTAAACACACTTATTTTAGTTGAAAAAGTCATAATTCACATCCAACAGTCATTTAGAGTCAAAAGATTAAATGTTAAAATCTCATCATTAATAGACCATTTTGGGAACGTTCGACATGTCCGGAGTCATCGTTTTTCATCCGAAAATCGATTTTTTGGACTGTACCAAAAATGATTCAAAATGTCAATTGGATCATGCCTCATGTTGAATAACCACTTTTTAAACCCTCACAGTGACCAAAATTGCCATTTTTACAGAGTTTTGCTTACTCAAAACCTTCAATTTTGACCCGTTTCAGGCACAGAAATGACTTTAAACACACTTATTTTAGTTGAAAAAGTCATAATTCACATCCAACAGTCATTTAAAATCAAAAGATTAAATGTTAAAATTTCATCATTATAGACATTTTTGGGAATGTTCGACATGTCCGGAGTCATCGTTTTTCATCCGAAAATTGATTTTTTGGACTGTACCAAAAATGATTCAAAATGTCAATTGGATCGTGCCTCATGTTGAATAACCACTTTTTTAAACCCTCACAGTGACCAAAATGGCCATTTTTACAGAGTTTTGCTTACTCAAAAGCTTCAATTTTGACCGTTTCAGTCACAGAAATGACTTTAAACACACTTATTTTAGTTGAAAAAGTCATAATTCACATCCAACAGTCATTTAGAGTCAAAAAGATTAAATGTTAAAATTTCATCATTATAGACCATTTTGGGAACGTTCGACATGTCCGGAGTCATCGTTTTTCATCCGAAAATTGATTTTTTGGACTGTACCAAAAATGATTCAAAATGTCAATTGGATCGTGCCTCATGTTGAATAACCACTTTTTAAACCCTCACAGTGACCAAAATGGCCATTTTTACAGAGTTTTGCTTACTCAAAAGCTTCAATTTTGACCCGTTTCAGTCACAGAAATGACTTTAAACACACTTATTTTAGTTGAAAAAGTCATAATTCACATCCAACAGTCATTTAGAGTCAAAAGATTAAATGTTAAAATGTCATCATTATAGACCATTTTGGCAACGTTCGACATGTCCGGAGTCATCGTTTTTCATCCGAAAATTGATTTTTTGGACTGTACCAAAAATGATTCAAAATGTCAATTGGATCGTGCCTCATGTTGAATAACCCACTTTTTAAACCCTCACAGTGACCAAAATGGCCATTTTTACAGAGTTTTGCTTACTCAAAAGCTTCAATTTTGACCCGTTTCAGTCACAGAAATGAATTTAAACACACTTATTGTAGTTGAAAAAGTCATAATTCACATCCAACAGTCATTTAGAGTCAAAAGATTAAATGTTAAAATTTCATCATTATAGACCATTTTGGGAACGTTCGACATGTCCGGAGTCATCGTTTTTCATCCGAAAATCGATTTTTTGGACTGTACCAAAAATGATTCAAAATGTCAATTGGATCATGCCTCATGTTGAATAACCACTTTTTAATCCCTCACAGTGACCAAAATTGCCATTTTTACAGAGTTTTGCTTACTCAAAAGCTTCAATTTTGACCTGTTTCAGTCACAGAAATGACTTTAAACACACTTATTTTAGTTGAAAAAGTCATAATTCACATCCAACAGTCATTTAGAGTCAAAAGATTAAATGTTAAAATTTCATCATTGTAGACCATTTTGGGAACGTTCGACATGTCCGGAGTCATCGTTTTTCATCCGAAAATTGATTTTTTGGACTGTACCAAAAATGATTCAAAATGTCAATTGGATCGTGCCTCATGTTGAATAACCACTTTTTAAACCCTCACAGTGACCAAAATGGCCATTTTTACAGAGATTTGCTTACTCAAAAGCTTCAATTTTGACCCGTTTCAGTCACAGAAATGACTTTAAACAAACTTATTTTAGTTGAAAAAGTCATAATTCACATCCAACAGTCATTTAGAGTCAAAAGATTAAATGTTAAAATTTCATCATTATAGACCATTTTGGGAACGTTCGACATGTCCGGAGTCATCGTTTTTCATCCGAAAATTGATTTTTTGGACTGTACCAAAAATGATTCAAAATGTAAATTGGATCATGCCTCATGTTGAATAACCACTTTTTAAACCCTCACAGTGACCAAAATTGCCATTTTTACAGAGTTTTGCTTACTCAAAAGCTTCAATTTTGACCCGTTTCAGGCACAGAAATGACTTTAAACACACTTATTTTAAGTAGAAAAAGTCATAATTCACATCCAACAGTCATTTAGAGTCAAAAGATTAAATGTTAAAATTTCATCATTATAGACCATTTTGGACGTTCGACATGTCCGGAGTCATCGTTTTTGATCCGAAAATTGATTTTTTGGACTGTACCAAAAATTATTCAAAATGTCAATTGGATCGTGCCTCATGTTGAATAACCACTTTTTAAACCCTCACAGTCACCAAAATGGCCATTTTTACAGAGTTTTGCTTACTCAAAAGCTTCAATTTTGACCCGTTTCAGTCACAGAAATGACTTTAAACACACTTATTTTAGTTGAAAAAGTCATAATTCACATCCAACAGTCATTTAGAGTCAAAAGATTAAATGTTAAAATTTCATCATTATAGACAATTTTGGGAACGTTCGACATGTCCGGAGTCATCGTTTTTCATCCGAAAATCGATTTTTTGGACTGTACCAAAAATGATTCAAAATGTCAATTGGATCATGCCTCATGTTGAATAACCACTTCTTAAACCCTCACAGTGACCAAAATTGCCATTTTTACAGAGTTTTGCTTACTCAAAAGCTTCAATTTTGACCCGTTTCAGGCACAGAAATGACTTTAAACACACTTATTTTAGTTGAAAAAGTCATAATTCACATCCAACAGTCATTTAGAGTCAAAAGATTAAATGTTAAAATTTGATCATTATAGACCATTTTGGGAACGTTCGGCATGTCCGGAGTCATCATTTTTCATCCGAAAATTGATTTTTTGGACTGTACCAAAAATGATTCAAAATGTCAATTGGATCGTGCCTAATGTTGAATAACCACTTTTTAAACCCTCACAGTGACCAAAATGGCCATTTTACAGAGTTTTGCTTACTCAAAAGCTTCAATTTTAAACGTTTCAGTCACAGAAATGACTTTAAACACACTTATTGTAGTTGAAAAAGTCATAATTCACATCCAAGTCATTTAGAGTCAAAAGATTAAATGTTAAAATTTCATCATTATAGACCATTTTGGGAACGTTCGACATGTCCGGAGTCATCGTTTTTCATCCGAAAATTGATTTTTTGGACTGTACCAAAAATGATTCAAAATGTCAATTGGATCGTGCCTCATGTTGAATAACCACTTTTTAAACCCTCACAGTGACCAAAATGGCCATTTTTACAGAGTTTTGCTTACTCAAAAGCTTCAATTTTGACCCGTTTCAGTCACAGAAATGACTTTAAACACACTTATTTTAGTTGAAAAAGTCATAATTCACATCCAACAGTCATTTAGAGTCAAAAGATTAAATGTTAAAATTTCATCATTATAGACCATTTTGGGAACGTTCGACATGTCCGGAGTCATCGTTTTTCATCCGAAAATTTATTTTTTGGACTGTACCAAAAATGATTCAAAATGTCAATTGGATCGTGCCTCATGTTGAATAACCACTTTTTAAACCCTCACAGTGACCAAAATTGCCATTTTTACAGAGTTTTGCTTACTCAAAAGCTTCAATTTTGACCCGTTTCAGGCAAGAAATGACTTTAAACACACTTATTTTAGTTGAAAAAGTCATAATTCACATCCAACAGTCATTTAGAGTCAAAAGATTAAATGTTAAAATTTCATCATTATAGACCATTTTGGGAACGTTCGACATGTCCGGAGTCATCGTTATTCATCCGAAAATTGATTTTTTGGACTGTACCAAAATTCATTCAAAATGTCAATTGGATCGTGCCTCATGTTGAATAACCACTTTTTAAACCCTCACAGTGACCAAAATGGCCATTTTTACAGAGTTTTGCTTACTCAAAAGCTTCAATTTTGACCTGTTTCAGTCACAGAAATGACTTTAAACACACTTATTTTAGTTGAAAAAGTCATAATTCACATCCAACAGTCATTTAGAGTCAAAAGATTAAATGTTAAAAGTTCATCATTATAGACCATTTGGGGAACGTTCGACATGTCCGGAGTCATCGTTTTTCATCCGAAAATTGATTTTTTGGACTGTACCAAAAATGATTCAAAATGTCAATTGGATCGTGCCTCATGTTGAATAACCACTTTTTAAACCCTCACAGTGACCAAAATGGCCATTTTTACAGAGATTTGCTTACTCAAAAGCTTCAATTTTGACCCGTTTCAGTCACAGAAATGACTTTAAACACACTTATTTTAGTTGAAAAAGTCATAATTCACATCCAACAGTCATTTAGAGTCAAAAGATTAAATGTTAAAATTTCATCATTATAGACCATTTTGGGAACGTCCGACATGTCCGGAGTCATCGTTTTTCATCCGAAAATTGATTTTTTGGACTGTACCAAAAATGATTCAAAATGTCAATTGGATCATGCCTCATGTTGAATAACCACTTTTTAAACCCTCACAGTGACCAAAATTGCCATTTTTACAGAGTTTTGCTTACTCAAAAGCTTCAATTTTGACCCGTTTCAGGCACAGAAATGACTTTAAACACACTTATTTTAAGTAGAAAAAGTCATAATTCACATCCAACAGTCATTTAGAGTCAAAAGATTAAATGTTAAAATTTCATCATTATAGACCATTTTGGGAACGTTCGACATGTCCGGAGTCATCGTTTTTGATCCGAAAATTGATTTTTTGGACTGTACCAAAAATTATTCAAAATGTCAATTGGATCGTGCCTCATGTTGAATAACCACTTTTTAAACCCTCACAGTCACCAAAATGGCCATTTTTACAGAGTTTTGCTTACTCAAAAGCTTCAATTTTGACCCGTTTCAGTCACAGAAATGACTTTAAACACACTTATTTTAGTTGAAAAAGTCATAATTCACATCCAACAGTCATTTAGAGTCAAAAGATTAAATGTTAAAATTTCATCATTATAGACAATTTTGGGAACGTTCGACATGTCCGGAGTCATCGTTTTTCATCCGAAAATCGATTTTTTGGACTGTACCAAAAATGATTCAAAATGTCAATTGGATCATGCCTCATGTTGAATAACCACTTTTTAAACCCTCCCAGTGACCAAAATTGCAATTTTTACAGAGTTTTGCTTACTCAAAAGCTTCAATTTTGACCCGTTTCAGGCACAGAAATGACTTTAAACACACTTATTTTAGTTGAAAAAGTCATAATTCACATCCAACAGTCATTTAGAGTCAAAAGATTAAATGTTAAAATTTGATCATTATAGACCATTTTGGGAACGTTCGACATGTCCGGAGTCATCGTTTTTCATCCGAAAATTGATTTTTTTGGACTGTACCAAAAATGATTCAAAATGTCAATTGGATCGTGCCTCATGTTGAATAACCACTTTTTAAACCCTCACAGTGACCAAAATGGCCATTTTTACAGAGTTTTGCTTACTCAAAAGCTTTAATTTTAAACGTTTCAGTCACAGAAATGACTTTAAACACACTTATTTTAGTTGAAAAAGTCATAATTCACATCCAACAGTCATTTAGAGTCAAAAGATTAAATGTTAAAATTTCATCATTATAGACCATTTTGGGAACGTTCGACATGTCCGGAGTCATCGTTTTTCATCCGAAAATCGATTTTTTGGACTGTACCAAAAATGATTCAAAATGTCAATTGGATCGTTCCTCATGTTGAATAACCACTTTTTAAACCCTCTCAGTGACCAAAATGGCCATTTTTACAGAGTTTTGCTTACTCAAAAGCTTCAATTTTGACCCGTTTCAGTCACAGAAATGACTTTAAACACACTTATTTTAGTAGAAAAAGTCATAATTCACATCCAACAGTCATTTAGAGTCAAAAGATTAAATGTTAAAATTTCATCATTAATAGACCATTTTGGGAACGTTCGACATGTCCGGAGTCATCGTTTTTGATCCGAAAATTGATTTTTTGGACTGTACCAAAAATTATTCAAAATGTCAATTGGATCGTGCCTCATGTTGAATAACCACTTTTTAAACCCTCACAGTCACCAAAATGGCCATTTTTACAGAGTTTTGCTTACTCAAAAGCTTCAATTTTGACCCGTTTCAGTCACAGAAATGACTTTAAACACACTTATTTTAGTTGAAAAAGTCATAATTCACATCCAACAGTCATTTAGAGTCAAAAGATTAAATGTTAAAATTTCATCATTATAGACAATTTTGGGAACGTTCGACATGTCCGGAGTCATCGTTTTTCATCCGAAAATCGATTTTTTGGACTGTACCAAAAATGATTCAAAATGTCAATTGGATCATGCCTCATGTTGAATAACCACTTTTTAAACCCTCACAGTGACCAAAATTGCCATTTTTACAGAGTTTTGCTTACTCAAAAGCTTCAATTTTGACCCGTTTCAGGCACAGAAATGACTTTAAACACACTTATTTTAGTTGAAAAAGTCATAATTCACATCCAACAGTCATTTAGAGTCAAAGGATTAAATGTTAAAATTTGATCATTATAGACCATTTTGGGAACGTTCGACATGTCCGGAGTCATCGTTTTTCATCCGAAAATTGACTTTTTTGGACTGTACCAAAAATGATTCAAAATGTCAATTGGATCGTGCCTCATGTTGAATAACCACTTTTTAAACCCTCACAGTGACCACAATGGCCATTTTTACAGAGTTTTGCTTACTCAAAAGCTTCAATTTTAAACGTTTCAGTCACAGAAATGACTTTAAACACACTTATTTTAGTTGAAAAAGTCATAATTCACATCCAACAGTCATTTAGAGTCAAAAGATTAAATGTTAAAATTTCATCATTATAGACCATTTTGGGAACGTTCGACATGTCCGGAGTCATCGTTTTTCATCCGAAAATCGATTTTTTGGACTGTACCAAAAATGATTCAAAATGTCAATTGGATCATGCCTCATGTTGAATAACCACTTTTTAAACCCTCACAGTGACCAAAATGGCCATTTTTACAGAGTTTTGCTTACTCAAAAGCTTCAATTTTGACCCGTTTCAGTCACAGAAATGACTTTAAACACACTTATTTTAGTAGAAAAAGTCATAATTCACATCCAACAGTCATTTAGAGTCAAAAGATTAAATGTTAAAATTTCATCATTATAGACCATTTTGGGAACGTTCGACATGTCCTCGAGTCATCGTTTTTCATCCGAAAAGCGATTTTTTGGACTGTACCAAAAATGATTCAAAATGTCAATTGGATCATGCCTCATGTTGAATAACCACTTTTTAAACCCTCACAGTGACCAAAATTGCCATTTTTACAGAGTTTTGCTTACTCAAAAGCTTCAATTTTGACCCGTTTCAGGCACAGAAATGACTTTAAACACACTTATTTTAGTTGAAAAAGTCATAATCCACATCCAACAGTCATTTAGAGTCAAAAGATTAAATGTTAAAATTTCATCATTATAGACCATTTTGGGAACGTTCGACATGTCCGGAGTCATCGTTTTTCATCCGAAAATTGATTTTTTGGACTGTACCAAAAATGATTCAAAATGTCAATTGGATCGTGCCTCATGTTGAATAACCACTTTTTAAACCCTGACAGTGACCAAAATGGCCATTTTTACAGAGTTTTGCTTACTCAAAAGCTTCAATTTTAAACATTTCAGTCACAGAAATGACTTTAAACACACTTATTTTAGTTGAAAAAGTCATAATTCACATCCAACAGTCATTTAGAGTCAAAAGATTAAATGTTAAAATTTCATCATTATAGACCATTTTGGGAACGTTCGACATGTCCGGAGTCATCGTTTTTCATCCGAAAATCGATTTTTTGGACTGTACCAAAAATGATTCAAAATGTCAATTGGATCATGCCTCATGTTGAATACCACTTTTTAAACCCTCACAGTGACCAAAATTGCCATTTTTACAGAGTTTTGCTTACTCAAAAGCTTCAATTTTGACCTGTTTCAGTCACAGAAATGACTTTAAACACACTTATTTTAGTTGAAAAAGTCATAATTCACATCCAACAGTCATTTAGAGTCAAAAGATTAAATGTTAAAATTTCATCATTATAGACCATTTTGGGAACGTTCGACATGTCCGGAGTCATCGTTTTTCATCCGAAAATCGATTTTTTGGACTGTACCAAAAATGATTCAAAATGTCAATTGGATCGTTCCTCATGTTGAATAACCACTTTTTGAACCCTCACAGTGACCAAAATGGCCATTTTTACAGAGTTTTGCTTACTCAAAAGCTTCAATTTTGACCCGTTTCAGGCACAGAAATGACTTTAAACACACTTATTTTAGTTGAAAAAGTCATAATTCACATCCAACAGTCATTTAGAGTCAAAAGATTAAATGTTAAAATGTCATCATTATAGACCATTTTGGGAACGTTCGACATGTCCGGAGTCATCGTTTTTCATCCGAAAATTGATTTTTTGGAGTGTACCAAAAATGATTCAAAATGTCAATTGGATCATGCCTCATGTTGAATACCACTTTTTAAACCCTCACAGTGACCAAAATTGCCATTTTTACAGAGTTTTGCTTACTCAAAAGCTTCAATTTTGACCTGTTTCAGTCACAGAAATGACTTTAAACACACTTATTTTAGTTGAAAAAGTCATAATTCACATCCAACAGTCATTTAGAGTCAAAAGATTAAATGTTAAAATTTCATCATTATAGACCATTTTGGGAACGTTCGACATGTCCGGAGTCATCGTTTTTCATCCGAAAATCGATTTTTTGGACTGTACCAAAAATGATTCAAAATGTCAATTGGATCGTTCCTCATGTTGAATAACCACTTTTTGAACCCTCACAGTGACCAAAATGGCCATTTTTACAGAGTTTTGCTTACTCAAAAGCTTCAATTTTGACCCGTTTCAGGCACAGAAATGACTTTAAACACACTTATTTTAGTTGAAAAAGTCATAATTCACATCCAACAGTCATTTAGAGTCAAAAGATTAAATGTTAAAATGTCATCATTATAGACCATTTTGGGAACGTTCGACATGTCCGGAGTCATCGTTTTTCATCCGAAAATTGATTTTTTGGACTGTACCAAAAATGATTCAAAATGTCAATTGGATCATGCCTCATGTTGAATAACCACTTTTTAAACCCTCACAGTGACCAAAAATGCCATTTTTACAGAGTTTTGCTTACTCAAAAGCTTCAATTTTGACCCGTTTCAGGCACAGAAATGACTTTAAACACACTTATTTTAGTTGAAAAAGTCATAATTCACATCCAACAGTCATTTAGAGTCAAAAGATTAAATGTTAAAATTTCATCATTATAGACCATTTTGGGAACGTTCGACATGTCCGGAGTCATCGTTTTTCATCCGAAAATTGATTTTTTGGACTGTACCAAAAATGATTCAAAATGTCAATTGGATCGTGCCTCGTGTTGAATAACCACTTTTTAAACCCTCACAGTGACCAAAATGGCCATTTTTACAGAGTTTTGCTTACTCAAAAGCTTCAATTTTGACCCGTTTCAGTCACAGAAATGACTTTAAACACACTTATTTTAGTTGAAAAAGTCATAATTCACATCCAACAGTCATTTAGAGTCAAAAGATTAAATGTTAAAATTTCATCATTATAGACCATTTTGGGAACGTTCGACATGTCCGGAGTCATCGTTTTTCATCCGAAAATCGATTTTTTGGACTGTACCAAAAATGATTCAAAATGTCAATTGGATCATGCCTCATGTTGAATAACCACTTTTTAAACCCTCACAGTGACCAAAATTGCCATTTTTACAGTTTTGCTTACTCAAAAGCTTCAATTTTGACCTGTTTCAGTCACAGAAATGACTTTAAACACACTTATTTTAGTTGAAAAAGTCATAATTCACATCCAACAGTCATTTAGAGTCAAAAGATTAAATGTTAAAATTTCATCATTATAGACCATTTTGGGAACGTTCGACATGTCCGGAGTCATAGTTTTTCATCCGAAAATCGATTTTTTGGACTGTACCAAAAATGATTCAAAATGTCAATTTGATCGTTCCTCATGTTGAATAACCACTTTTTAAACCCTCACAGTGACCAAAATGGCCATTTTTACAGAGTTTTGCTTACTCAAAAGCTTCAATTTTGACCCGTTTCAGGCACAGAAATGACTTTAAACACACTTATTTTAGTTGAAAAAGTCATAATTCACATCCAACAGTCATTTAGAGTCAAAAAGATTAAATGTTAAAATTTCATCATTATAGACCATTTTGGGAACGTTCGACATGTCCGGAGTCATTGTTTTTCATCCGAAAATTGATTTTTTGGACTGTACCAAAAATGATTCAAAATGTCAATTGGATCGTGCCTCATGTTGAATAACCACTTTTTGAACCCTCACAGTGACCAAAATGGCCATTTTTACAGAGTTTTGCTTACTCAAAAGCTTCAATTTTGACCCGTTTCAGTCACAGAAATGACTTTAAACACACTTATTTTAGTTGAAAAAGTCATAATCCACATCCAACAGTCATTTAGAGTCAAAAGATTAAATGTTAAAATTTCATCATTATAGACCATTTTGGGAACGTTCGACATGTCCGGAGTCATCGTTTTTCATCCGAAAATTGATTTTTTGGACTGTACCAAAAATGATTCAAAATGTCAATTGGATCGTGCCTCATGTTGAATAACCACTTTTTGAACCCTCACAGTGACCAAAATGGCCATTTTTACAGAGTTTTGCTTACTCAAAAGCTTCAATTTTGACCCGTTTCAGTCACAGAAATGACTTTAAACACACTTATTTTAGTTGAAAAAGTCATAATTCACATCCAACAGTCATTTAGAGTCAAAAGATTAAATGTTAAAATTTCATCATTATAGACCATTTTGGGAACGTTCGACATGTCCGGAGTCATAGTTTTTCATCCGAAAATCGATTTTTTGGACTGTACCAAAAATGATTCAAAATGTCAATTGGATCGTTCCTCATGTTGAATAACCACTTTTTAAACCCTCACAGTGACCAAAATGGCCATTTTTACAGAGTTTTGCTTACTCAAAAGCTTCAATTTTGACCCGTTTCAGGCACAGAAATGACTTTAAACACACTTATTTTAGTTGAAAAAGTCATAATTCACATCCAACAGTCATTTAGAGTCAAAAAGATTAAATGTTAAAATTTCATCATTATAGACCATTTTGGGAACGTTCGACATGTCCGGAGTCATTGTTTTTCATCCGAAAATTGATTTTTTGGACTGTACCAAAAATGATTCAAAATGTCAATTGGATCGTGCCTCATGTTGAATAACCACTTTTTGAACCCTCACAGTGACCAAAATGGCCATTTTTACAGAGTTTTGCTTACTCAAAAGCTTCAATTTTGACCCGTTTCAGTCACAGAAATGACTTTAAACACACTTATTTTAGTTGAAAAAGTCATAATCCACATCCAACAGTCATTTAGAGTCAAAAGATTAAATGTTAAAATTTCATCATTATAGACCATTTTGGGAACGTTCGACATGTCCGGAGTCATCGTTTTTCATCCGAAAATTGATTTTTTGGACTGTACCAAAAATGACTCAAAATGTCAATTGGATCATGCCTCATGTTGAATAACCACTTTTAAAACCCTCACAGTGACCAAAATTGCCATTTTTACAGAGTTTTGCTTACTCAAAAGCTTCAATTTTGACCCGTTTCAGGCACAGAAATGACTTTCAAAACACACTTATTTTAGTTGAAAAAGTCATAATTCACATCCAACAGTCATTTAGAGTCAAAAGATTAAATGTTAAAATCTCATCATTAATAGACCATTTTGGGAACGTTCGACATGTCCGGAGTCATCGTTTTTCATCCGAAAATCGATTTTTTGGACTGTACCAAAAATGATTCAAAATGTCAATTGGATCATGCCTCATGTTGAATAACCACTTTTTAAACCCTCACAGTGACCAAAATTGCCATTTTTACAGAGTTTTGCTTACTCAAAACCTTCAATTTTGACCCGTTTCAGGCACAGAAATGACTTTAAACACACTTATTTTAGTTGAAAAAGTCATAATGCACATCCAACAGTCATTTAGAGTCAAAAGATTAAATGTTAAAATTTCATCATTATAGACCATTTTGGGAACGTTCGACATGTCCGGAGTCATCGTTTTTCATCCGAAAATCGATTTTTTGGACTGTACCAAAAATGATTCAAAATGTCAATTGGATCATGCCTCATGTTGAATAACCACTTTTTAAACCCTCACAGTGACCAAAATTGCCATTTTTACAGAGTTTTATTTACTCAAAAGCTTCAATTTTGACCCGTTTCAGGCACAGAAATGACTTTAAACACACTTATTTTAGTTGAAAAAGTCATAATTCACATCCAACAGTCATTTAAAATCAAAAGATTAAATGTTAAAATTTCATCATTATAGACCATTTTGGGAATGTTCGACATGTCCGGAGTCATCGTTTTTCATCCGAAAATTGATTTTTTGGACTGTACCAAAAATGATTCAAAATGTCAATTGGATCGTGCCTCATGTTGAATAACCACTTTTTAAACCCTCACAGTGACCAAAATGGCCATTTTTACAGAGTTTTGCTTACTCAAAAGCTTCAATTTTGACCCGTTTCAGTCACAGAAATGACTTTAAACACACTTATTTTAGTTGAAAAAGTCATAATTCACATCCAACAGTCATTTAGAGTCAAAAGATTAAATGTTAAAATTTCATCATTATAGACCATTTTGGGAACGTTCGACATGTCCGGAGTCATCGTTTTTCATCCGAAAATTGATTTTTTGGACTGTACCAAAAATGATTCAAAATGTCAATTGGATCGTGCCTCATGTTGAATAACCACTTTTTAAACCCTCACAGTGACCAAAATGGCCATTTTTACAGAGTTTTGCTTACTCAAAAGCTTCAATTTTGACCCGTTTCAGTCACAGAAATGACTTTAAACACACTTATTTTAGTTGAAAAAGTCATAATTCACATCCAACAGTCATTTAGAGTCAAAAGATTAAATGTTAAAATTTCATCATTATAGACCATTTTGGGAACGTTCGACATGTCCGGAGTCATCGTTTTTCATCCGAAAATTTATTTTTTGGACTGTACCAAAAATGATTCAAAATGTCAATTGGATCGTGCCTCATGTTGAATAACCACTTTTTAAACCCTCACAGTGACCAAAATTGCCATTTTTACAGAGTTTTGCTTACTCAAAAGCTTAAATTTTGACCCGTTTCAGGCAAGAAATGACTTTAAACACACTTATTTTAGTTGAAAAAGTCATAATTCACATCCAACAGTCATTTAGAGTCAAAAGATTAAATGTTAAAATTTCATCATTATAGACCATTTTGGGAACGTTCGACATGTCCGGAGTCATCGTTATTCATCCGAAAATTGATTTTTTGGACTGTACCAAAATTGATTCAAAATGTCAATTGGATCGTGCCTCATGTTGAATAACCACTTTTTAAACCCTCACAGTGACCAAAATGGCCATTTTTACAGAGTTTTGCTTACTCAAAAGCTTCAATTTTGACCTGTTTCAGTCACAGAAATGACTTTAAACACACTTATTTTAGTTGAAAAAGTCATAATTCACATCCAACAGTCATTTAGAGTCAAAAGATTAAATGTTAAAATTTCATCATTATAGACCATTTTGGGAACGTTCGACATGTCCGGAGTCATCGTTTTTCATCCGAAAATTGATTTTTTGGACTGTACCAAAAATGATTCAAAATGTCAATTGGATCGTGCCTCATGTTGAATAACCACTTTTTAAACCCTCACAGTGACCAAAATGGCCATTTTTACAGAGATTTGCTTACTCAAAAGCTTCAATTTTGACCCGTTTCAGTCACAGAAATGACTTTAAACACACTTATTTTAGTTGAAAAAGTCATAATTCACATCCAACAGTCATTTAGAGTCAAAAGATTAAATGTTAAAATTTCATCATTATAGACCATTTTGGGAACGTTCGACATGTCCGGAGTCATCGTTTTTCATCCGAAAATTGATTTTTTGGACTGTACCAAAAATGATTCAAAATGTCAATTGGATCATGCCTCATGTTGAATAACCACTTTTTAAACCCTCACAGTGACCAAAATTGCCATTTTTACAGAGTTTTGCTTACTCAAAAGCTTCAATTTTGACCCGTTTCAGGCACAGAAATGACTTTAAACACACTTATTTTAAGTAGAAAAAGTCATAATTCACATCCAACAGTCATTTAGAGTCAAAAGATTAAATGTTAAAATTTCATCATTATAGACCATTTTGGGAACGTTCGACATGTCCGGAGTCATCGTTTTTGATCCGAAAATTGATTTTTTGGACTGTACCAAAAATTATTCAAAATGTCAATTGGATCGTGCCTCATGTTGAATAACCACTTTTTAAACCCTCACAGTCACCAAAATGGCCATTTTTACAGAGTTTTGCTTACTCAAAAGCTTCAATTTTGACCCGTTTCAGTCACAGAAATGACTTTAAACACACTTATTTTAGTTGAAAAAGTCATAATTCACATCCAACAGTCATTTAGAGTCAAAAGATTAAATGTTAAAATTTCATCATTATAGACAATTTTGGGAACGTTCGACATGTCCGGAGTCATCGTTTTTCATCCGAAAATCGATTTTTTGGACTGTACCAAAAATGATTCAAAATGTCAATTGGATCATGCCTCATGTTGAATAACCACTTTTTAAACCCTCCCAGTGACCAAAATTGCAATTTTTACAGAGTTTTGCTTACTCAAAAGCTTCAATTTTGACCCGTTTCAGGCACAGAAATGACTTTAAACACACTTATTTTAGTTGAAAAAGTCATAATTCACATCCAACAGTCATTTAGAGTCAAAAGATTAAATGTTAAAATTTGATCATTATAGACCATTTTGGGAACGTTCGACATGTCCGGAGTCATCGTTTTTCATCCGAAAATTGATTTTTTGGACTGTACCAAAAATGATTCAAAATGTCAATTGGATCGTGCCTCATGTTGAATAACCACTTTTTAAACCCTCACAGTGACCAAAATGGCCATTTTTACAGAGTTTTGCTTACTCAAAAGCTTCAATTTTAAACGTTTCAGTCACAGAAATGACTTTAAACACACTTATTTTAGTTGAAAAAGTCATAATTCACATCCAACAGTCATTTAGAGTCAAAAGATTAAATGTTAAAATTTCATCATTATAGACCATTTTGGGAACGTTCGACATGTCCGGAGTCGTCGTTTTTCATCCGAAAATCGATTTTTTGGACTGTACCAAAAATGATTCAAAATGTCAATTGGATCGTTCCTCATGTTGAATAACCACTTTTTAAACCCTCTCAGTGACCAAAATGGCCATTTTTACAGAGTTTTGCTTACTCAAAAGCTTCAATTTTGACCCGTTTCAGTCACAGAAATGACTTTAAACACACTTATTTTAGTAGAAAAAGTCATAATTCACATCCAACAGTCATTTAGAGTCAAAAGATTAAATGTTAAAATTTCATCATTAATAGACCATTTTGGGAACGTTCGACATGTCCGGAGTCATCGTTTTTGATCCGAAAATTGATTTTTTGGACTGTACCAAAAATTATTCAAAATGTCAATTGGATCGTGCCTCATGTTGAATAACCACTTTTTAAACCCTCACAGTCACCAAAATGGCCATTTTTACAGAGTTTTGCTTACTCAAAAGCTTCAATTTTGACCCGTTTCAGGCACAGAAATGACTTTAAACACACTTATTTTAGTTGAAAAAGTCATAATGCACATCCAACAGTCATTTAGAGTCAAAAGATTAAATGTTAAAATTTCATCATTATAGACCATTTTGGGAACGTTCGACATGTCCGGAGTCATCGTTTTTCATCCGAAAATCGATTTTTTGGACTGTACCAAAAATGATTCAAAATGTCAATTGGATCATGCCTCATGTTGAATAACCACTTTTTAAACCCTCACAGTGACCAAAATTGCCATTTTTACAGAGTTTTATTTACTCAAAAGCTTCAATTTTGACCCGTTTCAGGCACAGAAATGACTTTAAACACACTTATTTTAGTTGAAAAAGTCATAATTCACATCCAACAGTCATTTAAAATCAAAAGATTAAATGTTAAAATTTCATCATTATAGACCATTTTGGGAATGTTCGACATGTCCGGAGTCATCGTTTTTCATCCGAAAATTGATTTTTTGGACTGTACCAAAAATGATTCAAAATGTCAATTGGATCGTGCCTCATGTTGAATAACCACTTTTTAAACCCTCACAGTGACCAAAATGGCCATTTTTACAGAGTTTTGCTTACTCAAAAGCTTCAATTTTGACCCGTTTCAGTCACAGAAATGACTTTAAACACACTTATTTTAGTTGAAAAAGTCATAATTCACATCCAACAGTCATTTAGAGTCAAAAGATTAAATGTTAAAATTTCATCATTATAGACCATTTTGGGAACGTTCGACATGTCCGGAGTCATCGTTTTTCATCCGAAAATTGATTTTTTGGACTGTACCAAAAATGATTCAAAATGTCAATTGGATCGTGCCTCATGTTGAATAACCACTTTTTAAACCCTCACAGTGACCAAAATGGCCATTTTTACAGAGTTTTGCTTACTCAAAAGCTTCAATTTTGACCCGTTTCAGTCACAGAAATGACTTTAAACACACTTATTTTAGTTGAAAAAGTCATAATTCACATCCAACAGTCATTTAGAGTCAAAAGATTAAATGTTAAAATTTCATCATTATAGACCATTTTGGGAACGTTCGACATGTCCGGAGTCATCGTTTTTCATCCGAAAATTTATTTTTTGGACTGTACCAAAAATGATTCAAAATGTCAATTGGATCGTGCCTCATGTTGAATAACCACTTTTTAAACCCTCACAGTGACCAAAATTGCCATTTTTACAGAGTTTTGCTTACTCAAAAGCTTCAATTTTGACCCGTTTCAGGCAAGAAATGACTTTAAACACACTTATTTTAGTTGAAAAAGTCATAATTCACATCCAACAGTCATTTAGAGTCAAAAGATTAAATGTTAAAATTTCATCATTATAGACCATTTTGGGAACGTTCGACATGTCCGGAGTCATCGTTATTCATCCGAAAATTGATTTTTTGGACTGTACCAAAATTGATTCAAAATGTCAATTGGATCGTGCCTCATGTTGAATAACCACTTTTTAAACCCTCACAGTGACCAAAATGGCCATTTTTACAGAGTTTTGCTTACTCAAAAGCTTCAATTTTGACCTGTTTCAGTCACAGAAATGACTTTAAACACACTTATTTTAGTTGAAAAAGTCATAATTCACATCCAACAGTCATTTAGAGTCAAAAGATTAAATGTTAAAATTTCATCATTATAGACCATTTTGGGAACGTTCGACATGTCCGGAGTCATCGTTTTTCATCCGAAAATTGATTTTTTGGACTGTACCAAAAATGATTCAAAATGTCAATTGGATCGTGCCTCATGTTGAATAACCACTTTTTAAACCCTCACAGTGACCAAAATGGCCATTTTTACAGAGATTTGCTTACTCAAAAGCTTCAATTTTGACCCGTTTCAGTCACAGAAATGACTTTAAACACACTTATTTTAGTTGAAAAAGTCATAATTCACATCCAACAGTCATTTAGAGTCAAAAGATTAAATGTTAAAATTTCATCATTATAGACCATTTTGGGAACGTTCGACATGTCCGGAGTCATCGTTTTTCATCCGAAAATTGATTTTTTGGACTGTACCAAAAATGATTCAAAATGTCAATTGGATCATGCCTCATGTTGAATAACCACTTTTTAAACCCTCACAGTGACCAAAATTGCCATTTTTACAGAGTTTTGCTTACTCAAAAGCTTCAATTTTGACCCGTTTCAGGCACAGAAATGACTTTAAACACACTTATTTTAAGTAGAAAAAGTCATAATTCACATCCAACAGTCATTTAGAGTCAAAAGATTAAATGTTAAAATTTCATCATTATAGACCATTTTGGGAACGTTCGACATGTCCGGAGTCATCGTTTTTGATCCGAAAATTGATTTTTTGGACTGTACCAAAAATTATTCAAAATGTCAATTGGATCGTGCCTCATGTTGAATAACCACTTTTTAAACCCTCACAGTCACCAAAATGGCCATTTTTACAGAGTTTTGCTTACTCAAAAGCTTCAATTTTGACCCGTTTCAGTCACAGAAATGACTTTAAACACACTTATTTTAGTTGAAAAAGTCATAATTCACATCCAACAGTCATTTAGAGTCAAAAGATTAAATGTTAAAATTTCATCATTATAGACAATTTTGGGAACGTTCGACATGTCCGGAGTCATCGTTTTTCATCCGAAAATCGATTTTTTGGACTGTACCAAAAATGATTCAAAATGTCAATTGGATCATGCCTCATGTTGAATAACCACTTTTTAAACCCTCCCAGTGACCAAAATTGCAATTTTTACAGAGTTTTGCTTACTCAAAAGCTTCAATTTTGACCCGTTTCAGGCACAGAAATGACTTTAAACACACTTATTTTAGTTGAAAAAGTCATAATTCACATCCAACAGTCATTTAGAGTCAAAAGATTAAATGTTAAAATTTGATCATTATAGACCATTTTGGGAACGTTCGACATGTCCGGAGTCATCGTTTTTCATCCGAAAATTGATTTTTTGGACTGTACCAAAAATGATTCAAAATGTCAATTGGATCGTGCCTCATGTTGAATAACCACTTTTTAAACCCTCACAGTGACCAAAATGGCCATTTTTACAGAGTTTTGCTTACTCAAAAGCTTCAATTTTAAACGTTTCAGTCACAGAAATGACTTTAAACACACTTATTTTAGTTGAAAAAGTCATAATTCACATCCAACAGTCATTTAGAGTCAAAAGATTAAATGTTAAAATTTCATCATTATAGACCATTTTGGGAACGTTCGACATGTCCGGAGTCATCGTTTTTCATCCGAAAATCGATTTTTTGGACTGTACCAAAAATGATTCAAAATGTCAATTGGATCGTTCCTCATGTTGAATAACCACTTTTTAAACCCTCTCAGTGACCAAAATGGCCATTTTTACAGAGTTTTGCTTACTCAAAAGCTTCAATTTTGACCCGTTTCAGTCACAGAAATGACTTTAAACACACTTATTTTAGTAGAAAAAGTCATAATTCACATCCAACAGTCATTTAGAGTCAAAAGATTAAATGTTAAAATTTCATCATTAATAGACCATTTTGGGAACGTTCGACATGTCCGGAGTCATCGTTTTTGATCCGAAAATTGATTTTTTGGACTGTACCAAAAATTATTCAAAATGTCAATTGGATCGTGCCTCATGTTGAATAACCACTTTTTAAACCCTCACAGTCACCAAAATGGCCATTTTTACAGAGTTTTGCTTACTCAAAAGCTTCAATTTTGACCCGTTTCAGTCACAGAAATGACTTTAAACACACTTATTTTAGTTGAAAAAGTCATAATTCACATCCAACAGTCATTTAGAGTCAAAAGATTAAATGTTAAAATTTCATCATTATAGACAATTTTGGGAACGTTCGACATGTCCGGAGTCATCGTTTTTCATCCGAAAATCGATTTTTTGGACTGTACCAAAAATGATTCAAAATGTCAATTGGATCATGCCTCATGTTGAATAACCACTTTTTAAACCCTCACAGTGACCAAAATTGCCATTTTTACAGAGTTTTGCTTACTCAAAAGCTTCAATTTTGACCCGTTTCAGGCACAGAAATGACTTTAAACACACTTATTTTAGTTGAAAAAGTCATAATTCACATCCAACAGTCATTTAGAGTCAAAAGATTAAATGTTAAAATTTGATCATTATAGACCATTTTGGGAACGTTCGACATGTCCGGAGTCATCGTTTTTCATCCGAAAATTGATTTTTTGGACTGTACCAAAAATGATTCAAAATGTCAATTGGATCGTGCCTCATGTTGAATAACCACTTTTTAAACCCTCACAGTGACCAAAATGGCCATTTTTACAGAGTTTTGCTTACTCAAAAGCTTCAATTTTAAACGTTTCAGTCACAGAAATGACTTTAAACACACTTATTTTAGTTGAAAAAGTCATAATTCACATCCAACAGTCATTTAGAGTCAAAAGATTAAATGTTAAAATTTCATCATTATAGACCATTTTGGGAACGTTCGACATGTCCGGAGTCATCGTTTTTCATCCGAAAATCGATTTTTTGGACTGTACCAAAAATGATTCAAAATGTCAATTGGATCAGGCCTCATGTTGAATAACCACTTTTTAAACCCTCACAGTGACCAAAATTGCCATTTTTACAGAGTTTTGCTTACTCAAAAGCTTCAATTTTGACCCGTTTCAGGCACAGAAATGACTTTAAACACACTTATTTTAGTTGAAAAAGTCATAATTCACATCCAACAGTCATTTAGAGTCAAAAGATTAAATGTTAAAATTTGATCATTATAGACCATTTTGGGAACGTTCGACATGTCCGGAGTCATCGTTTTTCATCCGAAAATTGACTTTTTTGGACTGTACCAAAAATGATTCAAAATGTCAATTGGATCGTGCCTCATGTTGAATAACCACTTTTTAAACCCTCACAGTGACCACAATGGCCATTTTTACAGAGTTTTGCTTACTCAAAAGCTTCAATTTTAAACGTTTCAGTCACAGAAATGACTTTAAACACACTTATTTTAGTTGAAAAAGTCATAATTCACATCCAACAGTCATTTAGAGTCAAAAGATTAAATGTTAAAATTTCATCATTATAGACCATTTTGGGAACGTTCGACATGTCCGGAATCATCGTTTTTCATCCGAAAATCGATTTTTTGGACTGTACCAAAAATGATTCAAAATGTCAATTGGATCGTTCCTCATGTTGAATAACCACTTTTTAAACCCTCACAGTGACCAAAATGGCCATTTTTACAGAGTTTTGCTTACTCAAAAGCTTCAATTTTGACCCGTTTCAGTCACAGAAATGACTTTAAACACACTTATTTTAGTAGAAAAAGTCATAATTCACATCCAACAGTCATTTAGAGTCAAAAGATTAAATGTTAAAATTTCATCATTATAGACCATTTTGGGAACGTTCGACATGTCCTCGAGTCATCGTTTTTCATCCGAAAATCGATTTTTTGGACTGTACCAAAAATGATTCAAAATGTCAATTGGATCATGCCTCATGTTGAATAACCACTTTTTAAACCCTCACAGTGACCAAAATTGCCATTTTTACAGAGTTTTGCTTACTCAAAAGCTTCAATTTTGACCCGTTTCAGGCACAGAAATGACTTTAAACACACTTATTTTAGTTGAAAAAGTCATAATCCACATCCAACAGTCATTTAGAGTCAAAAGATTAAATGTTAAAATTTCATCATTATAGACCATTTTGGGAACGTTCGACATGTCCGGAGTCATCGTTTTTCATCCGAAAATTGATTTTTTGGACTGTACCAAAAATGATTCAAAATGTCAATTGGATCGTGCCTCATGTTGAATAACCACTTTTTGAACCCTCACAGTGACCAAAATGGCCATTTTTACAGAGTTTTGCTTACTCAAAAGCTTCAATTTTGACCCGTTTCAGGCACAGAAATGACTTTAAACACACTTATTTTAGTTGAAAAAGTCATAATTCACATCCAACAGTCATTTAGAGTCAAAAGATTAAATGTTAAAGTGTCATCATTATAGACCATTTTGGGAACGTTCGACATGTCCGGAGTCATCGTTTTTCATCCGAAAATTGATTTTTTGGACTGTACCAAAAATGATTCAAAATGTCAATTGGATCATGCCTCATGTTGAATAACCACTTTTTAAACCCTCACAGTGACCAAAAATGCCATTTTTACAGAGTTTTGCTTACTCAAAAGCTTCAATTTTGACCCGTTTCAGGCACAGAAATGACTTTAAACACACTTATTTTAGTTGAAAAAGTCATAATTCACATCCAACAGTCATTTAGAGTCAAAAGATTAAATGTTAAAATTTCATCATTATAGACCATTTTTGGAACGTTCGACATGTCCGGAGTCATCGTTTTTCATCCGAAAATTGATTTTTTGGACTGTACCAAAAATGATTCAAAATGTCAATTGGATCGTGCCTCATGTTGAATAACCACTTTTTAAACCCTCACAGTGACCAAAATGGCCATTTTTACAGAGTTTTGCTTACTCAAAAGCTTCAATTTTGACCCGTTTCAGTCACAGAAATGACTTTAAACACACTTATTTTAGTAGAAAAAGTCATAATTCACATCCAACAGTCATTTAGAGTCAAAAGATTAAATGTTAAAATTTCATCATTATAGACCATTTTGGGAACGTTCGACATGTCCTCGAGTCATCGTTTTTCATCCGAAAATCGATTTTTTGGACTGTACCAAAAATGATTCAAAATGTCAATTGGATCATGCCTCATGTTGAATAACCACTTTTTAAACCCTCACAGTGACCAAAATTGCCATTTTTACAGAGTTTTGCTTACTCAAAAGCTTCAATTTTGACCCGTTTCAGGCACAGAAATGACTTTAAACACACTTATTTTAGTTGAAAAAGTCATAATCCACATCCAACAGTCATTTAGAGTCAAAAGATTAAATGTTAAAATTTCATCATTATAGACCATTTTGGGAACGTTCGACATGTCCGGAGTCATCGTTTTTCATCCGAAAATTGATTTTTTGGACTGTACCAAAAATGATTCAAAATGTCAATTGGATCGTGCCTCATGTTGAATAACCACTTTTTGAACCCTCACAGTGACCAAAATGGCCATTTTTACAGAGTTTTGCTTACTCAAAAGCTTCAATTTTGACCCGTTTCAGGCACAGAAATGACTTTAAACACACTTATTTTAGTTGAAAAAGTCATAATTCACATCCAACAGTCATTTAGAGTCAAAAGATTAAATGTTAAAGTGTCATCATTATAGACCATTTTGGGAACGTTCGACATGTCCGGAGTCATCGTTTTTCATCCGAAAATTGATTTTTTGGACTGTACCAAAAATGATTCAAAATGTCAATTGGATCATGCCTCATGTTGAATAACCACTTTTTAAACCCTCACAGTGACCAAAAATGCCATTTTTACAGAGTTTTGCTTACTCAAAAGCTTCAATTTTGACCCGTTTCAGGCACAGAAATGACTTTAAACACACTTATTTTAGTTGAAAAAGTCATAATTCACATCCAACAGTCATTTAGAGTCAAAAGATTAAATGTTAAAATTTCATCATTATAGACCATTTTTGGAACGTTCGACATGTCCGGAGTCATCGTTTTTCATCCGAAAATTGATTTTTTGGACTGTACCAAAAATGATTCAAAATGTCAATTGGATCGTGCCTCATGTTGAATAACCACTTTTTAAACCCTCACAGTGACCAAAATGGCCATTTTTACAGAGTTTTGCTTACTCAAAAGCTTCAATTTTGACCCGTTTCAGTCACAGAAATGACTTTAAACACACTTATTTTAGTTGAAAAAGTCATAATTCACATCCAACAGTCATTTAGAGTCAAAAGATTAAATGTTAAAATTTCATCATTATAGACCATTTTGGGAACGTTCGACATGTCCGGAGTCATCGTTTTTCATCCGAAAATCGATTTTTTGGACTGTACCAAAAATGATTCAAAATGTCAATTGGATCATGCCTCATGTTGAATAACCACTTTTTAAACCCTCACAGTGACCAAAATTGCCATTTTTACAGAGTTTTGCTTACTCAAAAGCTTCAATTTTGACCTGTTTCAGTCACAGAAATGACTTTAAACACACTTATTTTAGTTGAAAAAGTCATAATTCACATCCAACAGTCATTTAGAGTCAAAAGATTAAATGTTAAAATCTCATCATTATAGACCATTTTGGGAACGTTCGACATGTCCGGAGTCATCGTTTTTCATCCGAAAATCGATTTTTTGGACTGTACCAAAAATGATTCAAAATGTCAATTGGATCGTTCCTCATGTTGAATAACCACTTTTTAAACCCTCACAGTGACCAAAATGGCCATTTTTACAGAGTTTTGCTTACTCAAAAGCTTCAATTTTGACCCGTTTCAGGCACAGAAATGACTTTAAACACACTTATTTTAGTTGAAAAAGTCATAATTCACATCCAACAGTCATTTAGAGTCAAAAAGATTAAATGTTAAAATTTCATCATTATAGACCATTTTGGGAACGTTCGACATGTCCGGAGTCATTGTTTTTCATCCGAAAATTGATTTTTTGGACTGTAACAAAAATGATTCAAAATGTCAATTGGATCGTGCCTCATGTTGAATAACCACTTTTTGAACCCTCACAGTGACCAAAATGGCCATTTTTACAGAGTTTTGCTTACTCAAAAGCTTCAATTTTGACCCGTTTCAGTCACAGAAATGACTTTAAACACACTTATTTTAGTTGAAAAAGTCATAATTCACATCCAACAGTCATTTAGAGTCAAAAGATTAAATGTTAAAATTTCATCATTATAGACCATTTTGGGAACGTTCGACATGTCCGGAGTCATCGTTTTTCATCCGAAAATTGATTTTTTGGACTGTACCAAAAATGATTCAAAATGTCAATTGGATCGTGCCTCATGTTGAATAACCACTTTTTGAACCCTCACAGTGACCAAAATGGCCATTTTTACAGAGTTTTGCTTACTCAAAAGCTTCAATTTTGACCCGTTTCAGGCACAGAAATGACTTTAAACACACTTATTTTAGTTGAAAAAGTCATAATTCACATCCAACAGTCATTTAGAGTCAAAAGATTAAATGTTAAAATTTGATCATTATAGACCATTTTGGGAACGTTCGACATGTCCGGAGTCATCGTTTTTCATCCGAAAATTGACTTTTTTGGACTGTACCAAAAATGATTCAAAATGTCAATTGGATCGTGCCTCATGTTGAATAACCACTTTTTAAACCCTCACAGTGACCACAATGGCCATTTTTACAGAGTTTTGCTTACTCAAAAGCTTCAATTTTAAACGTTTCAGTCACAGAAATGACTTTAAACACACTTATTTTAGTTGAAAAAGTCATAATTCACATCCAACAGTCATTTAGAGTCAAAAGATTAAATGTTAAAATTTCATCATTATAGACCATTTTGGGAACGTTCGACATGTCCGGAGTCATCGTTTTTCATCCGAAAATCGATTTTTTGGACTGTACCAAAAATGATTCAAAATGTCAATTGGATCATGCCTCATGTTGAATAACCACTTTTTAAACCCTCACAGTGACCAAAATTGCCATTTTTACAGAGTTTTGCTTACTCAAAAGCTTCAATTTTGACCTGTTTCAGTCACAGAAATGACTTTAAACACACTTATTTTAGTTGAAAAAGTCATAATTCACATCCAACAGTCATTTAGAGTCAAAAGATTAAATGTTAAAATTTCATCATTATAGACCATTTTGGGAACGTTCGACATGTCCGGAATCATCGTTTTTCATCCGAAAATCGATTTTTTGGACTGTACCAAAAATGATTCAAAATGTCAATTGGATCGTTCCTCATGTTGAATAACCACTTTTTAAACCCTCACAGTGACCAAAATGGCCATTTTTACAGAGTTTTGCTTACTCAAAAGCTTCAATTTTGACCCGTTTCAGTCACAGAAATGACTTTAAACACACTTATTTTAGTAGAAAAAGTCATAATTCACATCCAACAGTCATTTAGAGTCAAAAGATTAAATGTTAAAATTTCATCATTATAGACCATTTTGGGAACGTTCGACATGTCCTCGAGTCATCGTTTTTCATCCGAAAATCGATTTTTTGGACTGTACCAAAAATGATTCAAAATGTCAATTGGATCATGCCTCATGTTGAATAACCACTTTTTAAACCCTCACAGTGACCAAAATTGCCATTTTTACAGAGTTTTGCTTACTCAAAAGCTTCAATTTTGACCCGTTTCAGGCACAGAAATGACTTTAAACACACTTATTTTAGTTGAAAAAGTCATAATCCACATCCAACAGTCATTTAGAGTCAAAAGATTAAATGTTAAAATTTCATCATTATAGACCATTTTGGGAACGTTCGACATGTCCGGAGTCATCGTTTTTCATCCGAAAATTGATTTTTTGGACTGTACCAAAAATGATTCAAAATGTCAATTGGATCGTGCCTCATGTTGAATAACCACTTTTTGAACCCTCACAGTGACCAAAATGGCCATTTTTACAGAGTTTTGCTTACTCAAAAGCTTCAATTTTGACCCGTTTCAGGCACAGAAATGACTTTAAACACACTTATTTTAGTTGAAAAAGTCATAATTCACATCCAACAGTCATTTAGAGTCAAAAGATTAAATGTTAAAGTGTCATCATTATAGACCATTTTGGGAACGTTCGACATGTCCGGAGTCATCGTTTTTCATCCGAAAATTGATTTTTTGGACTGTACCAAAAATGATTCAAAATGTCAATTGGATCATGCCTCATGTTGAATAACCACTTTTTAAACCCTCACAGTGACCAAAAATGCCATTTTTACAGAGTTTTGCTTACTCAAAAGCTTCAATTTTGACCCGTTTCAGGCACAGAAATGACTTTAAACACACTTATTTTAGTTGAAAAACGTCATAATTCACATCCAACAGTCATTTAGAGTCAAAAGATTAAATGTTAAAATTTCATCATTATAGACCATTTTTGGAACGTTCGACATGTCCGGAGTCATCGTTTTTCATCCGAAAATTGATTTTTTGGACTGTACCAAAAATGATTCAAAATGTCAATTGGATCGTGCCTCATGTTGAATAACCACTTTTTAAACCCTCACAGTGACCAAAATGGCCATTTTTACAGAGTTTTGCTTACTCAAAAGCTTCAATTTTGACCCGTTTCAGTCACAGAAATGACTTTAAACACACTTATTTTAGTAGAAAAAGTCATAATTCACATCCAACAGTCATTTAGAGTCAAAAGATTAAATGTTAAAATTTCATCATTATAGACCATTTTGGGAACGTTCGACATGTCCTCGAGTCATCGTTTTTCATCCGAAAATCGATTTTTTGGACTGTACCAAAAATGATTCAAAATGTCAATTGGATCATGCCTCATGTTGAATAACCACTTTTTAAACCCTCACAGTGACCAAAATTGCCATTTTTACAGAGTTTTGCTTACTCAAAAGCTTCAATTTTGACCCGTTTCAGGCACAGAAATGACTTTAAACACACTTATTTTAGTTGAAAAAGTCATAATCCACATCCAACAGTCATTTAGAGTCAAAAGATTAAATGTTAAAATTTCATCATTATAGACCATTTTGGGAACGTTCGACATGTCCGGAGTCATCGTTTTTCATCCGAAAATTGATTTTTTGGACTGTACCAAAAATGATTCAAAATGTCAATTGGATCGTGCCTCATGTTGAATAACCACTTTTTGAACCCTCACAGTGACCAAAATGGCCATTTTTACAGAGTTTTGCTTACTCAAAAGCTTCAATTTTGACCCGTTTCAGGCACAGAAATGACTTTAAACACACTTATTTTAGTTGAAAAAGTCATAATTCACATCCAACAGTCATTTAGAGTCAAAAGATTAAATGTTAAAGTGTCATCATTATAGACCATTTTGGGAACGTTCGACATGTCCGGAGTCATCGTTTTTCATCCGAAAATTGATTTTTTGGACTGTACCAAAAATGATTCAAAATGTCAATTGGATCATGCCTCATGTTGAATAACCACTTTTTAAACCCTCACAGTGACCAAAAATGCCATTTTTACAGAGTTTTGCTTACTCAAAAGCTTCAATTTTGACCCGTTTCAGGCACAGAAATGACTTTAAACACACTTATTTTAGTTGAAAAAGTCATAATTCACATCCAACAGTCATTTAGAGTCAAAAGATTAAATGTTAAAATTTCATCATTATAGACCATTTTTGGAACGTTCGACATGTCCGGAGTCATCGTTTTTCATCCGAAAATTGATTTTTTGGACTGTACCAAAAATGATTCAAAATGTCAATTGGATCGTGCCTCATGTTGAATAACCACTTTTTAAACCCTCACAGTGACCAAAATGGCCATTTTTACAGAGTTTTGCTTACTCAAAAGCTTCAATTTTGACCCGTTTCAGTCACAGAAATGACTTTAAACACACTTATTTTAGTTGAAAAAGTCATAATTCACATCCAACAGTCATTTAGAGTCAAAAGATTAAATGTTAAAATTTCATCATTATAGACCATTTTGGGAACGTTCGACATGTCCGGAGTCATCGTTTTTCATCCGAAAATCGATTTTTTGGACTGTACCAAAAATGATTCAAAATGTCAATTGGATCATGCCTCATGTTGAATAACCACTTTTTAAACCCTCACAGTGACCAAAATTGCCATTTTTACAGAGTTTTGCTTACTCAAAAGCTTCAATTTTGACCTGTTTCAGTCACAGAAATGACTTTAAACACACTTATTTTAGTTGAAAAAGTCATAATTCACATCCAACAGTCATTTAGAGTCAAAAGATTAAATGTTAAAATCTCATCATTATAGACCATTTTGGGAACGTTCGACATGTCCGGAGTCATCGTTTTTCATCCGAAAATCGATTTTTTGGACTGTACCAAAAATGATTCAAAATGTCAATTGGATCGTTCCTCATGTTGAATAACCACTTTTTAAACCCTCACAGTGACCAAAATGGCCATTTTTACAGAGTTTTGCTTACTCAAAAGCTTCAATTTTGACCCGTTTCAGGCACAGAAATGACTTTAAACACACTTATTTTAGTTGAAAAAGTCATAATTCACATCCAACAGTCATTTAGAGTCAAAAAGATTAAATGTTAAAATTTCATCATTATAGACCATTTTGGGAACGTTCGACATGTCCGGAGTCATTGTTTTTCATCCGAAAATTGATTTTTTGGACTGTAACAAAAATGATTCAAAATGTCAATTGGATCGTGCCTCATGTTGAATAACCACTTTTTGAACCCTCACAGTTACCAAAATGGCCATTTTTACAGAGTTTTGCTTACTCAAAAGCTTCAATTTTGACCCGTTTCAGTCACAGAAATGACTTTAAACACACTTATTTTAGTTGAAAAAGTCATAATTCACATCCAACAGTCATTTAGAGTCAAAAGATTAAATGTTAAAATTTCATCATTATAGACCATTTTGGGAACGTTCGACATGTCCGGAGTCATCGTTTTTCATCCGAAAATTGATTTTTTGGACTGTACCAAAAATGATTCAAAATGTCAATTGGATCGTGCCTCATGTTGAATAACCACTTTTTGAACCCTCACAGTGACCAAAATGGCCATTTTTACAGAGTTTTGCTTACTCAAAAGCTTCAATTTTGACCCGTTTCAGGCACAGAAATGACTTTAAACACACTTATTTTAGTTGAAAAAGTCATAATTCACATCCAACAGTCATTTAGAGTCAAAAGATTAAATGTTAAAATTTCATCATTATAGACCATTTTTGGAACGTTCGACATGTCCGGAGTCATCGTTTTTCATCCGAAAATTGATTTTTTGGACTGTACCAAAAATGATTCAAAATGTCAATTGGATCGTGCCTCATGTTGAATAACCACTTTTTAAACCCTCACAGTGACCAAAATGGCCATTTTTACAGAGTTTTGCTTACTCAAAAGCTTCAATTTTGACCCGTTTCAGTCACAGAAATGACTTTAAACACACTTATTTTAGTAGAAAAAGTCATAATTCACATCCAACAGTCATTTAGAGTCAAAAGATTAAATGTTAAAATTTCATCATTATAGACCATTTTGGGAACGTTCGACATGTCCTCGAGTCATCGTTTTTCATCCGAAAATCGATTTTTTGGACTGTACCAAAAATGATTCAAAATGTCAATTGGATCATGCCTCATGTTGAATAACCACTTTTTAAACCCTCACAGTGACCAAAATTGCCATTTTTACAGAGTTTTGCTTACTCAAAAGCTTCAATTTTGACCCGTTTCAGGCACAGAAATGACTTTAAACACACTTATTTTAGTTGAAAAAGTCATAATCCACATCCAACAGTCATTTAGAGTCAAAAGATTAAATGTTAAAATTTCATCATTATAGACCATTTTGGGAACGTTCGACATGTCCGGAGTCATCGTTTTTCATCCGAAAATTGATTTTTTGGACTGTACCAAAAATGATTCAAAATGTCAATTGGATCGTGCCTCATGTTGAATAACCACTTTTTGAACCCTCACAGTGACCAAAATGGCCATTTTTACAGTTTTGCTTACTCAAAAGCTTCAATTTTGACCCGTTTCAGGCACAGAAATGACTTTAAACACACTTATTTTAGTTGAAAAAGTCATAATTCACATCCAACAGTCATTTAGAGTCAAAAGATTAAATGTTAAAGTGTCATCATTATAGACCATTTTGGGAACGTTCGACATGTCCGGAGTCATCGTTTTTCATCCGAAAATTGATTTTTTGGACTGTACCAAAAATGATTCAAAATGTCAATTGGATCATGCCTCATGTTGAATAACCACTTTTTAAACCCTCACAGTGACCAAAAATGCCATTTTTACAGAGTTTTGCTTACTCAAAAGCTTCAATTTTGACCCGTTTCAGGCACAGAAATGACTTTAAACACACCTATTTTAGTTGAAAAAGTCATAATTCACATCCAACAGTCATTTAGAGTCAAAAGATTAAATGTTAAAATTTCATCATTATAGACCATTTTTGGAACGTTCGACATGTCCGGAGTCATCGTTTTTCATCCGAAAATTGATTTTTTGGACTGTACCAAAAATGATTCAAAATGTCAATTGGATCGTGCCTCATGTTGAATAACCACTTTTTAAACCCTCACAGTGACCAAAATGGCCATTTTTACAGAGTTTTGCTTACTCAAAAGCTTCAATTTTGACCCGTTTCAGTCACAGAAATGACTTTAAACACACTTATTTTAGTTGAAAAAGTCATAATTCACATCCAACAGTCATTTAGAGTCAAAAGATTAAATGTTAAAATTTCATCATTATAGACCATTTTGGGAACGTTCGACATGTCCGGAGTCATCGTTTTTCATCCGAAAATCGATTTTTTGGACTGTACCAAAAATGATTCAAAATGTCAATTGGATCATGCCTCATGTTGAATAACCACTTTTTAAACCCTCACAGTGACCAAAATTGCCATTTTTACAGAGTTTTGCTTACTCAAAAGCTTCAATTTTGACCTGTTTCAGTCACAGAAATGACTTTAAACACACACTTATTTTAGTTGAAAAAGTCATAATTCACATCCAACAGTCATTTAGAGTCAAAAGATTAAATGTTAAAATCTCATCATTATAGACCATTTTGGGAACGTTCGACATGTCCGGAGTCATCGTTTTTCATCCGAAAATCGATTTTTTGGACTGTACCAAAAATGATTCAAAATGTCAATTGGATCGTTCCTCATGTTGAATAACCACTTTTTAAACCCTCACAGTGACCAAAATGGCCATTTTTACAGAGTTTTGCTTACTCAAAAGCTTCAATTTTGACCCGTTTCAGGCACAGAAATGACTTTAAACACACTTATTTTAGTTGAAAAAGTCATAATTCACATCCAACAGTCATTTAGAGTCAAAAAGATTAAATGTTAAAATTTCATCATTATAGACCATTTTGGGAACGTTCGACATGTCCGGAGTCATTGTTTTTCATCCGAAAATTGATTTTTTGGACTGTAACAAAAATGATTCAAAATGTCAATTGGATCGTGCCTCATGTTGAATAACCACTTTTTGAACCCTCACAGTGACCAAAATGGCCATTTTTACAGAGTTTTGCTTACTCAAAAGCTTCAATTTTAAACGTTTCAGTCACAGAAATGACTTTAAACACACTTATTTTAGTTGAAAAAGTCATAATTCACATCCAACAGTCATTTAGAGTCAAAAGATTAAATGTTAAAATTTCATCATTATAGACCATTTTGGGAACGTTCGACATGTCCGGAGTCATCGTTTTTCATCCGAAAATCGATTTTTTGGACTGTACCAAAAATGATTCAAAATGTCAATTGGATCGTTCCTCATGTTGAATAACCACTTTTTAAACCCTCTCAGTGACCAAAATGGCCATTTTTACAGAGTTTTGCTTACTCAAAAGCTTCAATTTTGACCCGTTTCAGTCACAGAAATGACTTTAAACACACTTATTTTAGTAGAAAAAGTCATAATTCACATCCAACAGTCAATTAGAGTCAAAAGATTAAATGTTAAAATTTCATCATTAATAGACCATTTTGGGAACGTTCGACATGTCCGGAGTCATCGTTTTTGATCCGAAAATTGATTTTTTGGACTGTACCAAAAATTATTCAAAATGTCAATTGGATCGTGCCTCATGTTGAATAACCACTTTTTAAACCCTCACAGTCACCAAAATGGCCATTTTTACAGAGTTTTGCTTACTCAAAAGCTTCAATTTTGACCCGTTTCAGTCACAGAAATGACTTTAAACACACTTATTTTAGTTGAAAAAGTCATAATTCACATCCAACAGTCATTTAGAGTCAAAAGATTAAATGTTAAAATTTCATCATTATAGACAATTTTGGGAACGTTCGACATGTCCGGAGTCATCGTTTTTCATCCGAAAATCGATTTTTTGGACTGTACCAAAAATGATTCAAAATGTCAATTGGATCATGCCTCATGTTGAATAACCACTTTTTAAACCCTCACAGTGACCAAAATTGCCATTTTTACAGAGTTTTGCTTACTCAAAAGCTTCAATTTTGACCCGTTTCAGGCACAGAAATGACTTTAAACACACTTATTTTAGTTGAAAAAGTCATAATTCACATCCAACAGTCATTTAGAGTCAAAAGATTAAATGTTAAAATTTGATCATTATAGACCATTTTGGGAACGTTCGACATGTCCGGAGTCATCGTTTTTCATCCGAAAATTGATTTTTTGGACTGTACCAAAAATGATTCAAAATGTCAATTGGATCGTGCCTCATGTTGAATAACCACTTTTTAAACCCTCACAGTGACCAAAATGGCCATTTTTACAGAGTTTTGCTTACTCAAAAGCTTCAATTTTAAACGTTTCAGTCACAGAAATGACTTTAAACACACTTATTTTAGTTGAAAAAGTCATAATTCACATCCAACAGTCATTTAGAGTCAAAAGATTAAATGTTAAAATTTCATCATTATAGACCATTTTGGGAACGTTCGACATGTCCGGAGTCATCGTTTTTCATCCGAAAATCGATTTTTTGGACTGTACCAAAAATGATTCAAAATGTCAATTGGATCAGGCCTCATGTTGAATAACCACTTTTTAAACCCTCACAGTGACCAAAATTGCCATTTTTACAGAGTTTTGCTTACTCAAAAGCTTCAATTTTGACCCGTTTCAGGCACAGAAATGACTTTAAACACACTTATTTTAGTTGAAAAAGTCATAATTCACATCCAACAGTCATTTAGAGTCAAAAGATTAAATGTTAAAATTTGATCATTATAGACCATTTTGGGAACGTTCGACATGTCCGGAGTCATCGTTTTTCATCCGAAAATTGACTTTTTTGGACTGTACCAAAAATGATTCAAAATGTCAATTGGATCGTGCCTCATGTTGAATAACCACTTTTTAAACCCTCACAGTGACCACAATGGCCATTTTTACAGAGTTTTGCGTACTCAAAAGCTTCAATTTTAAACGTTTCAGTCACAGAAATGACTTTAAACACACTTATTTTAGTTGAAAAAGTCATAATTCACATCCAACAGTCATTTAGAGTCAAAAGATTAAATGTTAAAATTTCATCATTATAGACCATTTTGGGAACGTTCGACATGTCCGGAGTCATCGTTTTTCATCCGAAAATCGATTTTTTGGACTGTACCAAAAATGATTCAAAATGTCAATTGGATCATGCCTCATGTTGAATAACCACTTTTTAAACCCTCACAGTGACCAAAATTGCCATTTTTACAGAGTTTTGCTTACTCAAAAGCTTCAATTTTGACCTGTTTCAGTCACAGAAATGACTTTAAACACACTTATTTTAGTTGAAAAAGTCATAATTCACATCCAACAGTCATTTAGAGTCAAAAGATTAAATGTTAAAATTTCATCATTATAGACCATTTTGGGAACGTTCGACATGTCCGGAATCATCGTTTTTCATCCGAAAATCGATTTTTTGGACTGTACCAAAAATGATTCAAAATGTCAATTGGATCGTTCCTCATGTTGAATAACCACTTTTTAAACCCTCACAGTGACCAAAATGGCCATTTTTACAGAGTTTTGCTTACTCAAAAGCTTCAATTTTGACCCGTTTCAGTCACAGAAATGACTTTAAACACACTTATTTTAGTAGAAAAAGTCATAATTCACATCCAACAGTCATTTAGAGTCAAAAGATTAAATGTTAAAATTTCATCATTATAGACCATTTTGGGAACGTTCGACATGTCCTCGAGTCATCGTTTTTCATCCGAAAATCGATTTTTTGGACTGTACCAAAAATGATTCAAAATGTCAATTGGATCATGCCTCATGTTGAATAACCACTTTTTAAACCCTCACAGTGACCAAAATTGCCATTTTTACAGAGTTTTGCTTACTCAAAAGCTTCAATTTTGACCCGTTTCAGGCACAGAAATGACTTTAAACACACTTATTTTAGTTGAAAAAGTCATAATCCACATCCAACAGTCATTTAGAGTCAAAAGATTAAATGTTAAAATTTCATCATTATAGACCATTTTGGGAACGTTCGACATGTCCGGAGTCATCGTTTTTCATCCGAAAATTGATTTTTTGGACTGTACCAAAAATGATTCAAAATGTCAATTGGATCGTGCCTCATGTTGAATAACCACTTTTTGAACCCTCACAGTGACCAAAATGGCCATTTTTACAGAGTTTTGCTTACTCAAAAGCTTCAATTTTGACCCGTTTCAGGCACAGAAATGACTTTAAACACACTTATTTTAGTTGAAAAAGTCATAATTCACATCCAACAGTCATTTAGAGTCAAAAGATTAAATGTTAAAGTGTCATCATTATAGACCATTTTGGGAACGTTCGACATGTCCGGAGTCATCGTTTTTCATCCGAAAATTGATTTTTTGGACTGTACCAAAAATGATTCAAAATGTCAATTGGATCATGCCTCATGTTGAATAACCACTTTTTAAACCCTCACAGTGACCAAAAATGCCATTTTTACAGAGTTTTGCTTACTCAAAAGCTTCAATTTTGACCCGTTTCAGGCACAGAAATGACTTTAAACACACTTATTTTAGTTGAAAAAGTCATAATTCACATCCAACAGTCATTTAGAGTCAAAAGATTAAATGTTAAAATTTCATCATTATAGACCATTTTTGGAACGTTCGACATGTCCGGAGTCATCGTTTTTCATCCGAAAATTGATTTTTTGGACTGTACCAAAAATGATTCAAAATGTCAATTGGATCGTGCCTCATGTTGAATAACCACTTTTTAAACCATCACAGTGACCAAAATGGCCATTTTTACAGAGTTTTGCTTACTCAAAAGCTTCAATTTTGACCCGTTTCAGTCACAGAAATGACTTTAAACACACTTATTTTAGTTGAAAAAGTCATAATTCACATCCAACAGTCATTTAGAGTCAAAAGATTAAATGTTAAAATTTCATCATTATAGACCATTTTGGGAACGTTCGACATGTCCGGAGTCATCGTTTTTCATCCGAAAATCGATTTTTTGGACTGTACCAAAAATGATTCAAAATGTCAATTGGATCATGCCTCATGTTGAATAACCACTTTTTAAACCCTCACAGTGACCAAAATTGCCATTTTTACAGAGTTTTGCTTACTCAAAAGCTTCAATTTTGACCTGTTTCAGTCACAGAAATGACTTTAAACACACTTATTTTAGTTGAAAAAGTCATAATTCACATCCAACAGTCATTTAGAGTCAAAAGATTAAATGTTAAAATCTCATCATTATAGACCATTTTGGGAACGTTCGACATGTCCGGAGTCATCGTTTTTCATCCGAAAATCGATTTTTTGGACTGTACCAAAAATGATTCAAAATGTCAATTGGATCGTTCCTCATGTTGAATAACCACTTTTTAAACCCTCACAGTGACCAAAATGGCCATTTTTACAGAGTTTTGCTTACTCAAAAGCTTCAATTTTGACCCGTTTCAGGCACAGAAATGACTTTAAACACACTTATTTTAGTTGAAAAAGTCATAATTCACATCCAACAGTCATTTAGAGTCAAAAAGTTTAAATGTTAAAATTTCATCATTATAGACCATTTTGGGAACGTTCGACATGTCCGGAGTCATTGTTTTTCATCCGAAAATTGATTTTTTGGACTGTAACAAAAATGATTCAAAATGTCAATTGGATCGTGCCTCATGTTGAATAACCACTTTTTGAACCCTCACAGTGACCAAAATGGCCATTTTTACAGAGTTTTGCTTACTCAAAAGCTTCAATTTTGACCCGTTTCAGTCACAGAAATGACTTTAAACACACTTATTTTAGTTGAAAAAGTCATAATTCACATCCAACAGTCATTTAGAGTCAAAAGATTAAATGTTAAAATTTCATCATTATAGACCATTTTGGGAACGTTCGACATGTCCGGAGTCATCGTTTTTCATCCGAAAATTGATTTTTTGGACTGTACCAAAAATGATTCAAAATGTCAATTGGATCGTGCCTCATGTTGAATAACCACTTTTTGAACCCTCACAGTGACCAAAATGGCCATTTTTACAGAGTTTTGCTTACTCAAAAGCTTCAATTTTGACCCGTTTCAGGCACAGAAATGACTTTAAACACACTTATTTTAGTTGAAAAAGTCATAATTCACATCCAACAGTCATTTAGAGTCAAAAGATTAAATGTTAAAATTTGATCATTATAGACCATTTTGGGAACGTTCGACATGTCCGGAGTCATCGTTTTTCATCCGAAAATTGATTTTTTGGACTGTACCAAAAATGATTCAAAATGTCAATTGGATCGTGCCTCATGTTGAATAACCACTTTTTAAACCCTCACAGTGACCAAAATGGCCATTTTTACAGAGTTTTGCTTACTCAAAAGCTTCAATTTTGACCCGTTTCAGTCACAGAAATGACTTTAAACACACTTATTTTAGTTGAAAAAGTCATAATTCACATCCAACAGTCATTTAGAGTCAAAAGATTAAATGTTAAAATTTCATCATTATAGACCATTTTGGGAACGTTCGACATGTCCGGAGTCATCGTTTTTCATCCGAAAATCGATTTTTTGGACTGTACCAAAAATGATTCAAAATGTCAATTGGATCATGCCTCATGTTGAATAACCACTTTTTAAACCCTCACAGTGACCAAAATTCCCATTTTTACAGAGTTTTGCTTACTCAAAAGCTTCAATTTTGACCTGTTTCAGTCACAGAAATGACTTTAAACACACTTATTTTAGTTGAAAAAGTCATAATTCACATCCAACAGTCATTTAGAGTCAAAAGATTAAATGTTAAAATTTCATCATTATAGACCATTTTGGGAACGTTCGACATGTCCGGAGTCATCGTTTTTCATCCGAAAATCGATTTTTTGGACTGTACCAAAAATGATTCAAAATGTCAATTGGATCGTTCCTCATGTTGAATAACCACTTTTTAAACCCTCACAGTGACCAAAATGGCCATTTTTACAGAGTTTTGCTTACTCAAAAGCTTCAATTTTGACCCGTTTCAGGCACAGAAATGACTTTAAACACACTTATTTTAGTTGAAAAAGTCATAATTCACATCCAACAGTCATTTAGAGTCAAAAAGATTAAATGTTAAAATTTCATCATTATAGACCATTTTGGGAACGTTCGACATGTCCGGAGTCATTGTTTTTCATCCGAAAATTGATTTTTTGGACTGTAACAAAAATGATTCAAAATGTCAATTGGATCGTGCCTCATGTTGAATAACCACTTTTTGAACCCTCACAGTGACCAAAATGGCCATTTTTACAGAGTTTTGCTTACTCAAAAGCTTCAATTTTGACCCGTTTCAGGCACAGAAATGACTTTAAACACACTTATTTTAGTTGAAAAAGTCATAATTCACATCCAACAGTCATTTAGAGTCAAAAGATTAAATGTTAAAATTTGATCATTATAGACCATTTTGGGAACGTTCGACATGTCCGGAGTCATCGTTTTTCATCCGAAAATTGATTTTTTGGACTGTACCAAAAATGATTCAAAATGTCAATTGGATCGTGCCTCATGTTGAATAACCACTTTTTAAACCCTCACAGTGACCAAAATGGCCATTTTTACAGAGTTTTGCTTACTCAAAAGCTTCAATTTTAAACGTTTCAGTCACAGAAATGACTTTAAACACACTTATTTTAGTTGAAAAAGTCATAATTCACATCCAACAGTCATTTAGAGTCAAAAGATTAAATGTTAAAATGTCATCATTATAGTCCATTTTGGGAACGTTCGACATGTCCGGAGTCATCGTTTTTCATCCGAAAATCGATTTTTTGGACTGTACCAAAAATGATTCAAAATGTCAATTGGATCAGGCCTCATGTTGAATAACCACTTTTTAAACCCTCACAGTGACCAAAATTGCCATTTTTACAGAGTTTTGCTTACTCAAAAGCTTCAATTTTGACCCGTTTCAGGCACAGAAATGACTTTAAACACACTTATTTTAGTTGAAAAAGTCATAATTCACATCCAACAGTCATTTAGAGTCAAAAGATTAAATGTTAAAATTTGATCATTATAGACCATTTTGGGAACGTTCGACATGTCCGGAGTCATCGTTTTTCATCCGAAAATTGACTTTTTTGGACTGTACCAAAAATGATTCAAAATGTCAATTGGATCGTGCCTCATGTTGAATAACCACTTTTTAAACCCTCACAGTGACCACAATGGCCATTTTTACAGAGTTTTGCTTACTCAAAAGCTTCAATTTTAAACGTTTCAGTCACAGAAATGACTTTAAACACACTTATTTTAGTTGAAAAAGTCATAATTCACATCCAACAGTCATTTAGAGTCAAAAGATTAAATGTTAAAATTTCATCATTATAGACCATTTTGGGAACGTTCGACATGTCCGGAGTCATCGTTTTTCATCCGAAAATCGATTTTTTGGACTGTACCAAAAATGATTCAAAATGTCAATTGGATCATGCCTCATGTTGAATAACCACTTTTTAAACCCTCACAGTGACCAAAATTGCCATTTTTACAGAGTTTTGCTTACTCAAAAGCTTCAATTTTGACCTGTTTCAGTCACAGAAATGACTTTAAACACACTTATTTTAGTTGAAAAAGTCATAATTCACATCCAACAGTCATTTAGAGTCAAAAGATTAAATGTTAAAATTTCATCATTATAGACCATTTTGGGAACGTTCGACATGTCCGGAATCATCGTTTTTCATCCGAAAATCGATTTTTTGGACTGTACCAAAAATGATTCAAAATGTCAATTGGATCGTTCCTCATGTTGAATAACCACTTTTTAAACCCTCACAGTGACCAAAATGGCAATTTTTACAGAGTTTTGCTTACTCAAAAGCTTCAATTTTGACCCGTTTCAGTCACAGAAATGACTTTAAACACACTTATTTTAGTAGAAAAAGTCATAATTCACATCCAACAGTCATTTAGAGTCAAAAGATTAAATGTTAAAATTTCATCATTATAGACCATTTTGGGAACGTTCGACATGTCCTCGAGTCATCGTTTTTCATCCGAAAATCGATTTTTTGGACTGTACCAAAAATGATTCAAAATGTCAATTGGATCATGCCTCATGTTGAATAACCACTTTTTAAACCCTCACAGTGACCAAAATTACCATTTTTACAGAGTTTTGCTTACTCAAAAGCTTCAATTTTGACCCGTTTCAGGCACAGAAATGACTTTAAACACACTTATTTTAGTTGAAAAAGTCATAATCCACATCCAACAGTCATTTAGAGTCAAAAGATTAAATGTTAAAATTTCATCATTATAGACCATTTTGGGAACGTTCGACATGTCCGGAGTCATCGTTTTTCATCCGAAAATTGATTTTTTGGACTGTACCAAAAATGATTCAAAATGTCAATTGGATCGTGCCTCATGTTGAATAACCACTTTTTGAACCCTCACAGTGACCAAAATGGCCATTTTTACAGAGTTTTGCTTACTCAAAAGCTTCAATTTTGACCCGTTTCAGGCACAGAAATGACTTTAAACACACTTATTTTAGTTGAAAAAGTCATAATTCACATCCAACAGTCATTTAGAGTCAAAAGATTAAATGTTAAAGTGTCATCATTATAGACCATTTTGGGAACGTTCGACATGTCCGGAGTCATCGTTTTTCATCCGAAAATTGATTTTTTGGACTGTACCAAAAATGATTCAAAATGTCAATTGGATCATGCCTCATGTTGAATAACCACTTTTTAAACCCTCACAGTGACCAAAAATGCCATTTTTACAGAGTTTTGCTTACTCAAAAGCTTCAATTTTGACCTGTTTCAGTCACAGAAATGACTTTAAACACACTTATTTTAGTTGAAAAAGTCATAATTCACATCCAACAGTCATTTAGAGTCAAAAGATTAAATGTTAAAATTTCATCATTATAGACCATTTTGGGAACGTTCGACATGTCCGGAATCATCGTTTTTCATCCGAAAATCGATTTTTTGGACTGTACCAAAAATGATTCAAAATGTCAATTGGATCGTTCCTCATGTTGAATAACCACTTTTTAAACCCTCACAGTGACCAAAATGGCAATTTTTACAGAGTTTTGCTTACTCAAAAGCTTCAATTTTGACCCGTTTCAGTCACAGAAATGACTTTAAACACACTTATTTTAGTAGAAAAAGTCATAATTCACATCCAACAGTCATTTAGAGTCAAAAGATTAAATGTTAAAATTTCATCATTATAGACCATTTTGGGAACGTTCGACATGTCCTCGAGTCATCGTTTTTCATCCGAAAATCGATTTTTTGGACTGTACCAAAAATGATTCAAAATGTCAATTGGATCATGCCTCATGTTGAATAACCACTTTTTAAACCCTCACAGTGACCAAAATTGCCATTTTTACAGAGTTTTGCTTACTCAAAAGCTTCAATTTTGACCCGTTTCAGGCACAGAAATGACTTTAAACACACTTATTTTAGTTGAAAAAGTCATAATCCACATCCAACAGTCATTTAGAGTCAAAAGATTAAATGTTAAAATTTCATCATTATAGACCATTTTGGGAACGTTCGACATGTCCGGAGTCATCGTTTTTCATCCGAAAATTGATTTTTTGGACTGTACCAAAAATGATTCAAAATGTCAATTGGATCGTGCCTCATGTTGAATAACCACTTTTTGAACCCTCACAGTGACCAAAATGGCCATTTTTACAGAGTTTTGCTTACTCAAAAGCTTCAATTTTGACCCGTTTCAGGCACAGAAATGACTTTAAACACACTTATTTTAGTTGAAAAAGTCATAATTCACATCCAACAGTCATTTAGAGTCAAAAGATTAAATGTTAAAGTGTCATCATTATAGACCATTTTGGGAACGTTCGACATGTCCGGAGTCATCGTTTTTCATCCGAAAATTGATTTTTTGGACTGTACCAAAAATGATTCAAAATGTCAATTGGATCATGCCTCATGTTGAATAACCACTTTTTAAACCCTCACAGTGACCAAAAATGCCATTTTTACAGAGTTTTGCTTACTCAAAAGCTTCAATTTTGACCCGTTTCAGGCACAGAAATGACTTTAAACACACTTATTTTAGTTGAAAAAGTCATAATTCACACCCAACAGTCATTTAGAGTCAAAAGATTAAATGTTAAAATTTCATCATTATAGACCATTTTTGGAACGTTCGACATGTCCGGAGTCATCGTTTTTCATCCGAAAATTGATTTTTTGGACTGTACCAAAAATGATTCAAAATGTCAATTGGATCGTGCCTCATGTTGAATAACCACTTTTTAAACCCTCACAGTGACCAAAATGGCCATTTTTACAGAGTTTTGCTTACTCAAAAGCTTCAATTTTGACCCGTTTCAGTCACAGAAATGACTTTAAACACACTTATTTTAGTTGAAAAAGTCATAATTCACATCCAACAGTCATTTAGAGTCAAAAGATTAAATGTTAAAATTTCATCATTATAGACCATTTTGGGAACGTTCGACATGTCCGGAGTCATCGTTTTTCATCCGAAAATCGATTTTTTGGACTGTACCAAAAATGATTCAAAATGTCAATTGGATCATGCCTCATGTTGAATAACCACTTTTTAAACCCTCACAGTGACCAAAATTGCCATTTTTACAGAGTTTTGCTTACTCAAAAGCTTCAATTTTGACCTGTTTCAGTCACAGAAATGACTTTAAACACACTTATTTTAGTTGAAAAAGTCATAATTCACATCCAACAGTCATTTAGAGTCAAAAGATTAAATGTTAAAATTTCATCATTATAGACCATTTTGGGAACGTTCGACATGTCCGGAGTCATCGTTTTTCATCCGAAAATCGATTTTTTGGACTGTACCAAAAATGATTCAAAATGTCAATTGGATCGTTCCTCATGTTGAATAACCACTTTTTAAACCCTCACAGTGACCAAAATGGCCATTTTTACAGAGTTTTGCTTACTCAAAAGCTTCAATTTTGACCCGTTTCAGGCACAGAAATGACTTTAAACACACTTATTTTAGTTGAAAAAGTCATAATTCACATCCAACAGTCATTTAGAGTCAAAAAGATTAAATGTTAAAATTTCATCATTATAGACCATTTTGGGAACGTTCGACATGTCCGGAGTCATTGTTTTTCATCCGAAAATTGATTTTTTGGACTGTAACAAAAATGATTCAAAATGTCAATTGGATCGTGCCTCATGTTGAATAACCACTTTTTAAACCCTCACAGTGACCAAAATGGCCATTTTTACAGAGTTTTGCTTACTCAAAAGCTTCAATTTTGACCCGTTTCAGTCACAGAAATGACTTTAAACACACTTATTTTAGTTGAAAAAGTCATAATTCACATCCAACAGTCATTTAGAGTCAAAAGATTAAATGTTAAAATTTCATCATTATAGACCATTTTGGGAACGTTCGACATGTCCGGAGTCATCGTTTTTCATCCGAAAATCGATTTTTTGGACTGTACCAAAAATGATTCAAAATGTCAATTGGATCGTTCCTCATGTTGAATAACCACTTTTTAAACCCTCACAGTGACCAAAATGGCCATTTTTACAGAGTTTTGCTTACTCAAAAGCTTCAATTTTGACCCGTTTCAGGCACAGAAATGACTTTAAACACACTTATTTTAGTTGAAAAAGTCATAATTCACATCCAACAGTCATTTAGAGTCAAAAAGATTAAATGTTAAAATTTCATCATTATAGACCATTTTGGGAACGTTCGACATGTCCGGAGTCATTGTTTTTCATCCGAAAATTGATTTTTTGGACTGTAACAAAAATGATTCAAAATGTCAATTGGATCGTGCCTCATGTTGAATAACCACTTTTTGAACCCTCACAGTGACCAAAATGGCCATTTTTACAGAGTTTTGCTTACTCAAAAGCTTCAATTTTGACCCGTTTCAGTCACAGAAATGACTTTAAACACACTTATTTTAGTTGAAAAAGTCATAATTCACATCCAACAGTCATTTAGAGTCAAAAGATTAAATGTTAAAATTTCATCATTATAGACCATTTTGGGAACGTTCGACATGTCCGGAGTCATCGTTTTTCATCCGAAAATTGATTTTTTGGACTGTACCAAAAATGATTCAAAATGTCAATTGGATCGTGCCTCATGTTGAATAACCACTTTTTGAACCCTCACAGTGACCAAAATGGCCATTTTTACAGAGTTTTGCTTTCTCAAAAGCTTCAATTTTGACCCGTTTCAGGCACAGAAATGACTTTAAACACACTTATTTTAGTTGAAAAAGTCATAATTCACATCCAACAGTCATTTAGAGTCAAAAGATTAAATGTTAAAATTTGATCATTATAGACCATTTTGGGAACGTTCGACATGTCCGGAGTCATCGTTTTTCATCCGAAAATTGATTTTTTGGACTGTACCAAAAATGATTCAAAATGTCAATTGGATCGTGCCTCATGTTGAATAACCACTTTTTAAACCCTCACAGTGACCAAAATGGCCATTTTTACAGAGTTTTGCTTACTCAAAAGCTTCAATTTTAAACGTTTCAGTCACAGAAATGACTTTAAACACACTTATTTTAGTTGAAAAAGTCATAATTCACATCCAACAGTCATTTAGAGTCAAAAGATTAAATGTTAAAATTTCATCATTATAGACCATTTTGGGAACGTTCGACATGTCCGGAGTCATCGTTTTTCATCCGAAAATCGATTTTTTGGACTGTACCAAAAATGATTCAAAATGTCAATTGGATCAGGCCTCATGTTGAATAACCACTTTTTAAACCCTCACAGTGACCAAAATTGCCATTTTTACAGAGTTTTGCTTACTCAAAAGCTTCAATTTTGACCCGTTTCAGGCACAGAAATGACTTTAAACACACTTATTTTAGTTGAAAAAGTCATAATTCACATCCAACAGTCATTTAGAGTCAAAAGATTAAATGTTAAAATTTGATCATTATAGACCATTTTGGGAACGTTCGACATGTCCGGAGTCATCGTTTTTCATCCGAAAATTGACTTTTTTGGACTGTACCAAAAATGATTCAAAATGTCAATTGGATCGTGCCTCATGTTGAATAACCACTTTTTAAACCCTCACAGTGACCACAATGGCCATTTTTACAGAGTTTTGCTTACTCAAAAGCTTCAATTTTAAACGTTTCAGTCACAGAAATGACTTTAAACACACTTATTTTAGTTGAAAAAGTCATAATTCACATCCAACAGTCATTTAGAGTCAAAAGATTAAATGTTAAAATTTCATCATTATAGACCATTTTGGGAACGTTCGACATGTCCGGAGTCATCGTTTTTCATCCGAAAATCGATTTTTTGGACTGTACCAAAAATGATTCAAAATGTCAATTGGATCATGCCTCATGTTGAATAACCACTTTTTAAACCCTCACAGTGACCAAAATTGCCATTTTTACAGAGTTTTGCTTACTCAAAAGCTTCAATTTTGACCTGTTTCAGTCACAGAAATGACTTTAAACACACTTATTTTAGTTGAAAAAGTCATAATTCACATCCAACAGTCATTTAGAGTCAAAAGATTAAATGTTAAAATTTCATCATTATAGACCATTTTGGGAACGTTCGACATGTCCGGAATCATCGTTTTTCATCCGAAAATCGATTTTTTGGACTGTACCAAAAATGATTCAAAATGTCAATTGGATCGTTCCTCATGTTGAATAACCACTTTTTAAACCCTCACAGTGACCAAAATGGCAATTTTTACAGAGTTTTGCTTACTCAAAAGCTTCAATTTTGACCCGTTTCAGTCACAGAAATGACTTTAAACACACTTATTTTAGTAGAAAAAGTCATAATTCACATCCAACAGTCATTTAGAGTCAAAAGATTAAATGTTAAAATTTCATCATTATAGACCATTTTGGGAACGTTCGACATGTCCTCGAGTCATCGTTTTTCATCCGAAAATCGATTTTTTGGACTGTACCAAAAATGATTCAAAATGTCAATTGGATCATGCCTCATGTTGAATAACCACTTTTTAAACCCTCACAGTGACCAAAATTGCCATTTTTACAGAGTTTTGCTTACTCAAAAGCTTCAATTTTGACCCGTTTCAGGCACAGAAATGACTTTAAACACACTTATTTTAGTTGAAAAAGTCATAATCCACATCCAACAGTCATTTAGAGTCAAAAGATTAAATGTTAAAATTTCATCATTATAGACCATTTTGGGAACGTTCGACATGTCCGGAGTCATCGTTTTTCATCCGAAAATTGATTTTTTGGACTGTACCAAAAATGATTCAAAATGTCAATTGGATCGTGCCTCATGTTGAATAACCACTTTTTGAACCCTCACAGTGACCAAAATGGCCATTTTTACAGAGTTTTGCTTACTCAAAAGCTTCAATTTTGACCCGTTTCAGGCACAGAAATGACTTTAAACACACTTATTTTAGTTGAAAAAGTCATAATTCACATCCAACAGTCATTTAGAGTCAAAAGATTAAATGTTAAAGTGTCATCATTATAGACCATTTTGGGAACGTTCGACATGTCCGGAGTCATCGTTTTTCATCCGAAAATTGATTTTTTGGACTGTACCAAAAATGATTCAAAATGTCAATTGGATCATGCCTCATGTTGAATAACCACTTTTTAAACCCTCACAGTGACCAAAAATGCCATTTTTACAGAGTTTTGCTTACTCAAAAGCTTCAATTTTGACCCGTTTCAGGCACAGAAATGACTTTAAACACACTTATTTTAGTTGAAAAAGTCATAATTCACACCCAACAGTCATTTAGAGTCAAAAGATTAAATTATAAAATTTCATCATTATAGACCATTTTTGGAACGTTCGACATGTCCGGAGTCATCGTTTTTCATCCGAAAATTGATTTTTTGGACTGTACCAAAAATGATTCAAAATGTCAATTGGATCGTGCCTCATGTTGAATAACCACTTTTTAAACCCTCACAGTGACCAAAATGGCCATTTTTACAGAGTTTTGCTTACTCAAAAGCTTCAATTTTGACCCGTTTCAGTCACAGAAATGACTTTAAACACACTTATTTTAGTTGAAAAAGTCATAATTCACATCCAACAGTCATTTAGAGTCAAAAGATTAAATGTTAAAATTTCATCATTATAGACCATTTTTGGAACGTTCGACATGTCCGGAGTCATCGTTTTTCATCCGAAAATTGATTTTTTGGACTGTACCAAAAATGATTCAAAATGTCAATTGGATCGTGCCTCATGTTGAATAACCACTTTTTAAACCCTCACAGTGACCAAAATGGCCATTTTTACAGAGTTTTGCTTACTCAAAAGCTTCAATTTTGACCCGTTTCAGTCACAGAAATGAATTTAAACACACTTATTTTAGTTGAAAAAGTCATAATTCACATCCAACAGTCATTTAGAGTCAAAAGATTAAATGTTAAAATGTCATCATTATAGACCATTTTGGGAACGTTCGACATGTCCGGAGTCATCGTTTTTCATCCGAAAATCGATTTTTTGGACTGTACCAAAAATGATTCAAAATGTCAATTGGATCGTGCCTCATGTTGAATAACCACTTTTTAAACCCTCACAGTGACCAAAATGGCAATTTTTACAGAGTTTTGCTTACTCAAAAGCTTCAATTTTGACCCGTTTCAGTCACAGAAATGACTTTAAACACACTTATTTTAGTTGAAAAAGTCATAATTCACATCCAACAGTCATTTAGAGTCAAAAGATTAAATGTTAAAATTTCATCATTATAGACAATTTTGGGAACGTTCGACATGTCCGGAGTCATAGTTTTTCATCCGAAAATCGATTTTTTGGACTGTACCAAAAATGATTCAAAATGTCAATTGGATCATGCCTCATGTTGAATAACCACTTTTTAAACCCTCACAGTGACCAAAATTGCCATTTTTACAGAGTTTTGCTTACTCAAAAGCTTCAATTTTGACCCGTTTCAGGCACAGAAATGACTTTAAACACACTTATTTTAGTTGAAAAAGTCATAATTCACATCCAACAGTCATTTAGAGTCAAAAGATTAAATGTTAAAATTTCATCATTATAGACCATTTTGGGAACGTTCGACATGTCCGGAGTCATCGTTTTTCATCCGAAAATTGATTTTTTGGACTGTACCAAAAATGATTCAAAATGTCAATTGGATCGTGCCTCATGTTGAATAACCACTTTTTAAACCCTCACAGTGACCAAAATGGCCATTTTTACAGAGTTTTGCTTACTCAAAAGCTTCAATTTTGACCCGTTTCAGTCACAGAAATGACTTTAAACACACTTATTTTAGTTGAAAAAGTCATAATTCACATCCAACAGTCATTTAGAGTCAAAAGATTAAATGTTAAAATTTCATCATTATAGACCATTTTGGGAACGTTCGACATGTCCGGAGTCATCGTTTTTCATCTGAAAATTGATTTTTTGGACTGTACCAAAAATGATTCAAAATGTCAATTGGATCGTGCCTCATGTTGAATAACCACTTTTTAAACCCTCACAGTGACCAAAATGGCCATTTTTACAGAGTTTTGCTTACTCAAAAGCTTCAATTTTGACCCGTTTCAGTCACAGAAATGAATTTAAACACACTTATTTTAGTTGAAAAAGTCATAATTCACATCCAACAGTCATTTAGAGTCAAAAGATTAAATGTTAAAATGTCATCATTATAGACCATTTTGGGAACGTTCGACATGTCCGGAGTCATCGTTTTTCATCCGAAAATCGATTTTTTGGACTGTACCAAAAATGATTCAAAATGTCAATTGGATCATGCCTCATGTTGAATAACCACTTTTTAAACCCTCACAGTGACCAAAATTGCCATTTTTACAGAGTTTTGCTTACTCAAAAGCTTCAATTTTGACCCGTTTCAGGCACAGAAATGACTTTAAACACACTTATTTTAGTTGAAAAAGTCATAATTCACATCCAACAGTCATTTAGAGTCAAAAGATTAAATGTTAAAATTTCATCATTATAGACCATTTTGGGAACGTTCGACATGTCCGGAGTCATCGTTTTTCATCCGAAAATTGATTTTTTGGACTGTACCAAAAATGATTCAAAATGTCAATTGGATCGTGCCTCATGTTGAATAACCACTTTTTAAACCCTCACAGTGACCAAAATGGCCATTTTTACAGAGTTTTGCTTACTCAAAAGCTTCAATTTTGACCCGTTTCAGTCACAGAAATGACTTTAAACACACTTATTTTAGTTGAAAAAGTCATAATTCACATCCAACAGTCATTTAGAGTCAAAAGATTAAATGTTAAAATTTCATCATTATAGACCATTTTGGGAACGTTCGACATGTCCGGAGTCATCGTTTTTCATCCGAAAATTGATTTTTTGGACTGTACCAAAAATTATTCAAAATGTCAATTGGATCGTGCCTCATGTTGAATAACCACTTTTTAAACCCTCACAGTGACCAAAATGGCCATTTTTACAGAGTTTTGCTTACTCAAAAGCTTCAATTTTGACCCGTTTCAGTCACAGAAATGAATTTAAACACACTTATTTCAGTTGAAAAAGTCATAATTCACATCCAACAGTCATTTAGAGTCAAAAGATTAAATGTTAAAATGTCATCATTATAGACCATTTTGGGAACGTTCGACATGTCCGGAGTCATCGTTTTTCATCCGAAAATCGATTTTTTGGACTGTACCAAAAATGATTCAAAATGTCAATTGGATCGTGCCTCATGTTGAATAACCACTTTTTAAACCCTCACAGTGACCAAAATGGCCATTTTTACAGAGTTTTGCTTACTCAAAAGCTTCAATTTTGACCCGTTTCAGTCACAGAAATGACTTTAAACACACTTATTTTAGTTGAAAAAGTCATAATTCACATCCAACAGTCATTTAGAGTCAAAAGATTAAATGTTAACATTTCATCATTATAGACCATTTTGGGAACGTTCGACATGTCCGGAGTCATCGTTTTTCATCCGAAAATCGATTTTTTGGACTGTACCAAAAATGATTCAAAATGTCAATTGGATCGTGCCTCATGTTGAATAACCACTTTTTAAACCCTCACAGTGACCAAAATTGCCATTTTTACAGAGTTTTGCTTACTCAAAAGCTTCAATTTTGACCCGTTTCAGGCACAGAAATGACTTTAAACACACTTATTTTAGTTGAAAAAGTCATAATTCACATCCAACAGTCATTTAGAGTCAAAAGATTAAATGTTAAAATTTCATCATTATAGACCATTTTGGGAACGTTCGACATGTCCGGAGTCATCGTTTTTCATCCGAAAATTGATTTTTTGGACTGTACCAAAAATGATTCAAAATGTCAATTGGATCGTGCCTCATGTTGAATAACCACTTTTTAAACCCTCACAGTGACCAAAATGGCCATTTTTACAGAGTTTTGCTTACTCAAAAGCTTCAATTTTGACCCGTTTCAGTCACAGAAATGAATTTAAACACACTTATTGTAGTTGAAAAAGTCATAATTCACATCCAACAGTCATTTAGAGTCAAAAGATTAAATGTTAAAATTTCATCATTATAGACCATTTTGGGAACGTTCGACATGTCCGGAGTCATCGTTTTTCATCCGAAAATCGATTTTTTGGACTGTACCAAAAATGATTCAAAATGTCAATTGGATCATGCCTCATGTTGAATAACCACTTTTTAATCCCTCACAGTGACCAAAATTGCCATTTTTACAGAGTTTTGCTTACTCAAAAGCTTCAATTTTGACCTGTTTCAGTCACAGAAATGACTTTAAACACACTTATTTTAGTTGAAAAAGTCATAATTCACATCCAACAGTCATTTAGAGTCAAAAGATTAAATGTTAAAATTTCATCATTATAGACCATTTTGGGAACGTTCGACATGTCCGGAGTCATCGTTTTTCATCCGAAAATTGATTTTTTGGACTGTACCAAAAATGATTCAAAATGTCAATTGGATCGTGCCTCATGTTGAATAACCACTTTTTAAACCCTCACAGTGACCAAAATGGCCATTTTTACAGAGTTTTGCTTACTCAAAAGCTTCAATTTTGACCCGTTTCAGGCACAGAAATGACTTTAAACACACTTATTTTAGTTGAAAAAGTCATAATTCACATCCAACAGTCATTTAGAGTCAAAAGATTAAATGTTAAAATTTCATCATTATAGACCATTTTGGGAACGTTCGACATGTCCGGAGTCATCGTTTTTCATCCGAAAATTGATTTTTTGGACTGTACCAAAAATGATTCAAAATGTCAATTGGATCGTGCCTCATGTTGAATAACCACTTTTTAAACCCTCACAGTGACCAAAATGGCCATTTTTACAGAGTTTTGCTTACTCAAAAGCTTCAATTTTGACCCGTTTCAGTCACAGAAATGACTTTAAACACACTTATTTTAGTTGAAAAAGTCATAATTCACATCCAACAGTCATTTAGAGTCAAAAGATTAAATGTTAAAATTTCATCATTATAGACCATTTTGGGAACGTTCGACATGTCCGGAGTCATCGTTTTTCATCCGAAAATTGATTTTTTGGACTGTACCAAAAATTATTCAAAATGTCAATTGGATCGTGCCTCATGTTGAATAACCACTTTTTAAACCCTCACAGTGACCAAAATGGCCATTTTTACAGAGTTTTGCTTACTCAAAAGCTTCAATTTTGACCCGTTTCAGTCACAGAAATGAATTTAAACACACTTATTTCAGTTGAAAAAGTCATAATTCACATCCAACAGTCATTTAGAGTCAAAAGATTAAATGTTAAAATGTCATCATTATAGACCATTTTGGGAACGTTCGACATGTCCGGAGTCATCGTTTTTCATCCGAAAATCGATTTTTTGGACTGTACCAAAAATGATTCAAAATGTCAATTGGATCGTGCCTCATGTTGAATAACCACTTTTTAAACCCTCACAGTGACCAAAATGGCCATTTTTACAGAGTTTTGCTTACTCAAAAGCTTCAATTTTGACCCGTTTCAGTCACAGAAATGACTTTAAACACACTTATTTTAGTTGAAAAAGTCATAATTCACATCCAACAGTCATTTAGAGTCAAAAGATTAAATGTTAACATTTCATCATTATAGACCATTTTGGGAACGTTCGACATGTCCGGAGTCATCGTTTTTCATCCGAAAATCGATTTTTTGGACTGTACCAAAAATGATTCAAAATGTCAATTGGATCGTGCCTCATGTTGAATAACCACTTTTTAAACCCTCACAGTGACCAAAATTGCCATTTTTACAGAGTTTTGCTTACTCAAAAGCTTCAATTTTGACCCGTTTCAGGCACAGAAATGACTTTAAACACACTTATTTTAGTTGAAAAAGTCATAATTCACATCCAACAGTCATTTAGAGTCAAAAGATTAAATGTTAAAATTTCATCATTATAGACCATTTTGGGAACGTTCGACATGTCCGGAGTCATCGTTTTTCATCCGAAAATTGATTTTTTGGACTGTACCAAAAATGATTCAAAATGTCAATTGGATCGTGCCTCATGTTGAATAACCACTTTTTAAACCCTCACAGTGACCAAAATGGCCATTTTTACAGAGTTTTGCTTACTCAAAAGCTTCAATTTTGACCCGTTTCAGTCACAGAAATGAATTTAAACACACTTATTGTAGTTGAAAAAGTCATAATTCACATCCAACAGTCATTTAGAGTCAAAAGATTAAATGTTAAAATTTCATCATTATAGACCATTTTGGGAACGTTCGACATGTCCGGAGTCATCGTTTTTCATCCGAAAATCGATTTTTTGGACTGTACCAAAAATGATTCAAAATGTCAATTGGATCATGCCTCATGTTGAATAACCACTTTTTAATCCCTCACAGTGACCAAAATTGCCATTTTTACAGAGTTTTGCTTACTCAAAAGCTTCAATTTTGACCTGTTTCAGTCACAGAAATGACTTTAAACACACTTATTTTAGTTGAAAAAGTCATAATTCACATCCAACAGTCATTTAGAGTCAAAAGATTAAATGTTAAAATTTCATCATTATAGACCATTTTGGGAACGTTCGACATGTCCGGAGTCATCGTTTTTCATCCGAAAATTGATTTTTTGGACTGTACCAAAAATGATTCAAAATGTCAATTGGATCGTGCCTCATGTTGAATAACCACTTTTTAAACCCTCACAGTGACCAAAATGGCCATTTTTACAGAGATTTGCTTACTCAAAAGCTTCAATTTTGACCCGTTTCAGTCACAGAAATGACTTTAAACACACTTATTTTAGTTGAAAAAGTCATAATTCACATCCAACAGTCATTTAGAGTCAAAAGATTAAATGTTAAAATTTCATCATTATAGACCATTTTGGGAACGTTCGACATGTCCGGAGTCATCGTTTTTCATCCGAAAATTGATTTTTTGGACTGTACCAAAAATGATTCAAAATGTCAATTGGATCATGCCTCATGTTGAATAACCACTTTTTAAACCCTCACAGTGACCAAAATTGCCATTTTTACAGAGTTTTGCTTACTCAAAAGCTTCAATTTTGACCCGTTTCAGGCACAGAAATGACTTTAAACACACTTATTTTAAGTAGAAAAAGTCATAATTCACATCCAACAGTCATTTAGAGTCAAAAGATTAAATGTTAAAATTTCATCATTATAGACCATTTTGGGAACGTTCGACATGTCCGGAGTCATCGTTTTTCATCCGAAAATTGATTTTTTGGACTGTATCAAAAATGATTCAAAATGTCAATTGGATCGTGCCTCATGTTGAATAACCACTTTTTAAACCCTCACAGTGACCAAAATGGCAATTTTTACAGAGTTTTGCTTACTCAAAAGCTTCAATTTTGACCCGTTTCAGTCACAGAAATGACTTTAAACACACTTATTTTAGTTGAAAAAGTCATAATTCACATCCAACAGTCATTTAGAGTCAAAAGATTAAATGTTAAAATTTCATCATTATAGACCGTTTTGGGAACGTTCGACATGTCCGGAGTCATCGTTTTTCATCCGAAAATTGATTTTTTGGACTGTACCAAAAATGATTCAAAATGTCAATTGGATCGTGCCTCATGTTGAATAACCACTTTTTAAACCCTCACAGTGACCAAAATGGCCATTTTTACAGAGTTTTGCTTACTCAAAAGCTTCAATTTTGACCCGTTTCAGTCACAGAAATGAATTTAAACACACTTATTTTAGTTGAAAAAGTCATAATTCACATCCAACAGTCATTTAGAGTCAAAAGATTAAATGTTAAAATGTCATCATTATAGACCATTTTGGGAACGTTCGACATGTCCGGAGTCATCGTTTTTCATCCGAAAATCGATTTTTTGGACTGTACCAAAAATGATTCAAAATGTCAATTGGATCGTGCCTCATGTTGAATAACCACTTTTTAAACCCTCACAGTGACCAAAATGGCCATTTTTACAGAGTTTTGCTTACTCAAAAGCTTCAATTTTGACCCGTTTCAGTCACAGAAATGACTTTAAACACACTTATTTTAGTTGAAAAAGTCATAATTCACATCCAACAGTCATTTAGAGTCAAAAGATTAAATGTTAACATTTCATCATTATAGACCATTTTGGGAACGTTCGACATGTCCGGAGTCATCGTTTTTCATCCGAAAATCGATTTTTTGGACTGTACCAAAAATGATTCAAAATGTCAATTGGATCATGCCTCATGTTGAATAACCACTTTTTAAACCCTCACAGTGACCAAAACGGCCATTTTTACAGAGTTTTGCTTACTCAAAAGCTTCAATTTTGACCCGTTTCAGTCACAGAAATGAATTTAAACACACTTATTGTAGTTGAAAAAGTCATAATTCACATCCAACAGTCATTTAGAGTCAAAAGATTAAATGTTAAAATTTCATCATTATAGACCATTTTGGGAACGTTCGACATCTCCGGAGTCATCGTTTTTCATCCGAAAATCGATTTTTTGGACTGTACCAAAAATGATTCAAAATGTCAATTGGATCATGCCTCATGTTGAATAACCACTTTTTAATCCCTCACAGCGACCAAAATTGCCATTTTTACAGAGTTTTGCTTACTCAAAAGCTTCAATTTTGACCTGTTTCAGTCACAGAAATGACTTTAAACACACTTATTTTAGTTGAAAAAGTCATAATTCACATCCAACAGTCATTTAGAGTCAAAAGATTAAATGTTAAAATTTCATCATTATAGACCATTTTGGGAACGTTCGACATGTCCGGAGTCATCGTTTTTCATCCGAAAATTGATTTTTTGGACTGTACCAAAAATGATTCAAAATGTCAATTGGATCATGCCTCATGTTGAATAACCACTTTTTAAACCCTCACAGTGACCAAAATTGCCATTTTTACAGAGTTTTGCTTACTCAAAAGCTTCAATTTTGACCCGTTTCAGGCAAGAAATGACATAAACACACTTATTTTAAGTAGAAAAAGTCATAATTCACATCCAACAGTCATTTAGAGTCAAAAGATTAAATGTTAAAATTTCATCATTATAGACCATTTTGGGAACGTTCGACATGTCCGGAGTCATCGTTTTTCATCCGAAAATTGATTTTTTGGACTGTACCAAAAATGATTCAAAATGTCAATTGGATCGTGCCTCATGTTGAATAACCACTTTTTAAACCCTCACAGTGACCAAAATGGCCATTTTTACAGAGTTTTGCTTACTCAAAAGCTTCAATTTTGACCCGTTTCAGTCACAGAAATGACTTTAAACACACTTATTTTAGTTGAAAAAGTCATAATTCACATCCAACAGTCATTTAGAGTCAAAAGATTAAATGTTAAAATTTCATCATTATAGACCATTTTGGGAACGTTCGACATGTCCGGAGTCATCGTTTTTCATCCGAAAATCGATTTTTTGGACTGTACCAAAAATGATTCAAAATGTCTATTGGATCATGCCTCATGTTGAATAACCACTTTTTAAACCCTCACAGTGACCAAAATTGCCATTTTTACAGAGTTTTGCTTACTCAAAAGCTTCAATTTTGACCCGTTTCAGGCACAGAAATGACTTTAAACACACTTATTTTAGTTGAAAAAGTCATAATTCACATCCAACAGTCATTTAGAGTCAAAAGATTAAATGTTAAAATTTCATCATTATAGACCATTTTGGGAACGTTCGACATGTCCGGAGTCATCGTTTTTCATCCGAAAATTGATTTTTTGGACTGTACCAAAAATGATTCAAAATGTCAATTGGATCGTGCCTCATGTTGAATAACCACTTTTTAAACCCTCACAGTGACCAAAATGGCCATTTTTACAGAGTTTTGCTTACTCAAAAGCTTCAATTTTGACCCGTTTCAGGCACAGAAATGACTTTAAACACACTTATTTTAGTTGAAAAAGTCATAATTCACATCCAACAGTCATTTAGAGTCAAAAGATTAAATGTTAAAATTTCATCATTATAGACCATTTTGGGAACGTTCGACATGTCCGGAGTCATCGTTTTTCATCCGAAAATTGATTTTTTGGACTGTACCAAAAATTATTCAAAATGTCAATTGGATCGTGCCTCATGTTGAATAACCACTTTTTAAACCCTCACAGTGACCAAAATGGCCATTTTTACAGAGTTTTGCTTACTCAAAAGCTTCAATTTTGACCCGTTTCAGTCACAGAAATGAATTTAAACACACTTATTTTAGTTGAAAAAGTCATAATTCACATCCAACAGTCATTTAGAGTCAAAAGATTAAATGTTAAAATGTCATCATTATAGACCATTTTGGGAACGTTCGACATGTCCGGAGTCATCGTTTTTCATCCGAAAATCGATTTTTTGGACTGTACCAAAAATGATTCAAAATGTCAATTGGATCGTGCCTCATGTTGAATAACCACTTTTTAAACCCTCACAGTGACCAAAATGGCCATTTTTACAGAGTTTTGCTTACTCAAAAGCTTCAATTTTGACCCGTTTCAGTCACAGAAATGACTTTAAACACACTTATTTTAGTTGAAAAAGTCATAATTCACATCCAACAGTCATTTAGAGTCAAAAGATTAAATGTTAACATTTCATCATTATAGACCATTTTGGGAACGTTCGACATGTCCGGAGTCATCGTTTTTCATCCGAAAATCGATTTTTTGGACTGTACCAAAAATGATTCAAAATGTCAATTGGATCGTGCCTCATGTTGAATAACCACTTTTTAAACCCTCACAGTGACCAAAATTGCCATTTTTACAGAGTTTTGCTTACTCAAAAGCTTCAATTTTGACCCGTTTCAGGCACAGAAATGACTTTAAACACACTTATTTTAGTTGAAAAAGTCATAATTCACATCCAACAGTCATTTAGAGTCAAAAGATTAAATGTTAAAATTTCATCATTATAGACCATTTTGGGAACGTTCGACATGTCCGGAGTCATCGTTTTTCATCCGAAAATTGATTTTTTGGACTGTACCAAAAATGATTCAAAATGTCAATTGGATCGTGCCTCATGTTGAATAACCACTTTTTAAACCCTCACAGTGACCAAAATGGCCATTTTTACAGAGTTTTGCTTACTCAAAAGCTTCAATTTTGACCCGTTTCAGTCACAGAAATGAATTTAAACACACTTATTGTAGTTGAAAAAGTCATAATTCACATCCAACAGTCATTTAGAGTCAAAAGATTAAATGTTAAAATTTCATCATTATAGACCATTTTGGGAACGTTCGACATGTCCGGAGTCATCGTTTTTCATCCGAAAATCGATTTTTTGGACTGTACCAAAAATGATTCAAAATGTCAATTGGATCATGCCTCATGTTGAATAACCACTTTTTAATCCCTCACAGTGACCAAAATTGCCATTTTTACAGAGTTTTGCTTACTCAAAAGCTTCAATTTTGACCTGTTTCAGTCACAGAAATGACTTTAAACACACTTATTTTAGTTGAAAAAGTCATAATTCACATCCAACAGTCATTTAGAGTCAAAAGATTAAATGTTAAAATTTCATCATTATAGACCATTTTGGGAACGTTCGACATGTCCGGAGTCATCGTTTTTCATCCGAAAATTGATTTTTTGGACTGTACCAAAAATGATTCAAAATGTCAATTGGATCGTGCCTCATGTTGAATAACCACTTTTTAAACCCTCACAGTGACCAAAATGGCCATTTTTACAGAGATTTGCTTACTCAAAAGCTTCAATTTTGACCCGTTTCAGTCACAGAAATGACTTTAAACACACTTATTTTAGTTGAAAAAGTCATAATTCACATCCAACAGTCATTTAGAGTCAAAAGATTAAATGTTAAAATTTCATCATTATAGACCATTTTGGGAACGTTCGACATGTCCGGAGTCATCGTTTTTCATCCGAAAATTGATTTTTTGGACTGTACCAAAAATGATTCAAAATGTCAATTGGATCATGCCTCATGTTGAATAACCACTTTTTAAACCCTCACAGTGACCAAAATTGCCATTTTTACAGAGTTTTGCTTACTCAAAAGCTTCAATTTTGACCCGTTTCAGGCACAGAAATGACTTTAAACACACTTATTTTAAGTAGAAAAAGTCATAATTCACATCCAACAGTCATTTAGAGTCAAAAGATTAAATGTTAAAATTTCATCATTATAGACCATTTTGGGAACGTTCGACATGTCCGGAGTCATCGTTTTTCATCCGAAAATTGATTTTTTGGACTGTATCAAAAATGATTCAAAATGTCAATTGGATCGTGCCTCATGTTGAATAACCACTTTTTAAACCCTCACAGTGACCAAAATGGCAATTTTTACAGAGTTTTGCTTACTCAAAAGCTTCAATTTTGACCCGTTTCAGTCACAGAAATGACTTTAAACACACTTATTTTAGTTGAAAAAGTCATAATTCACATCCAACAGTCATTTAGAGTCAAAAGATTAAATGTTAAAATTTCATCATTATAGACCGTTTTGGGAACGTTCGACATGTCCGGAGTCATCGTTTTTCATCCGAAAATTGATTTTTTGGACTGTACCAAAAATGATTCAAAATGTCAATTGGATCGTGCCTCATGTTGAATAACCACTTTTTAAACCCTCACAGTGACCAAAATGGCCATTTTTACAGAGTTTTGCTTACTCAAAAGCTTCAATTTTGACCCGTTTCAGTCACAGAAATGAATTTAAACACACTTATTTTAGTTGAAAAAGTCATAATTCACATCCAACAGTCATTTAGAGTCAAAAGATTAAATGTTAAAATGTCATCATTATAGACCATTTTGGGAACGTTCGACATGTCCGGAGTCATCGTTTTTCATCCGAAAATCGATTTTTTGGACTGTACCAAAAATGATTCAAAATGTCAATTGGATCGTGCCTCATGTTGAATAACCACTTTTTAAACCCTCACAGTGACCAAAATGGCCATTTTTACAGAGTTTTGCTTACTCAAAAGCTTCAATTTTGACCCGTTTCAGTCACAGAAATGACTTTAAACACACTTATTTTAGTTGAAAAAGTCATAATTCACATCCAACAGTCATTTAGAGTCAAAAGATTAAATGTTAACATTTCATCATTATAGACCATTTTGGGAACGTTCGACATGTCCGGAGTCATCGTTTTTCATCCGAAAATCGATTTTTTGGACTGTACCAAAAATGATTCAAAATGTCAATTGGATCATGCCTCATGTTGAATAACCACTTTTTAAACCCTCACAGTGACCAAAACGGCCATTTTTACAGAGTTTTGCTTACTCAAAAGCTTCAATTTTGACCCGTTTCAGTCACAGAAATGAATTTAAACACACTTATTGTAGTTGAAAAAGTCATAATTCACATCCAACAGTCATTTAGAGTCAAAAGATTAAATGTTAAAATTTCATCATTATAGACCATTTTGGGAACGTTCGACATGTCCGGAGTCATCGTTTTTCATCCGAAAATCGATTTTTTGGACTGTACCAAAAATGATTCAAAATGTCAATTGGATCATGCCTCATGTTGAATAACCACTTTTTAATCCCTCACAGTGACCAAAATTGCCATTTTTACAGAGTTTTGCTTACTCAAAAGCTTCAATTTTGACCTGTTTCAGTCACAGAAATGACTTTAAACACACTTATTTTAGTTGAAAAAGTCATAATTCACATCCAACAGTCATTTAGAGTCAAAAGATTAAATGTTAAAATTTCATCATTATAGACCATTTTGGGAACGTTCGACATGTCCGGAGTCATCGTTTTTCATCCGAAAATTGATTTTTTGGACTGTACCAAAAATGATTCAAAATGTCAATTGGATCGTGCCTCATGTTGAATAACCACTTTTTAAACCCTCACAGTGACCAAAATGGCCATTTTTACAGAGTTTTGCTTACTCAAAAGCTTCAATTTTGACCCGTTTCAGGCACAGAAATGACTTTAAACACACTTATTTTAGTTGAAAAAGTCATAATTCACATCCAACAGTCATTTAGAGTCAAAAGATTAAATGTTAAAATTTCATCATTATAGACCATTTTGGGAACGTTCGACATGTCCGGAGTCATCGTTTTTCATCCGAAAATTGATTTTTTGGACTGTACCAAAAATGATTCAAAATGTCAATTGGATCGTGCCTCATGTTGAATAACCACTTTTTAAACCCTCACAGTGACCAAAATGGCCATTTTTACAGAGTTTTGCTTACTCAAAAGCTTCAATTTTGACCCGTTTCAGTCACAGAAATGACTTTAAACACACTTATTTTAGTTGAAAAAGTCATAATTCACATCCAACAGTCATTTAGAGTCAAAAGATTAAATGTTAAAATTTCATCATTATAGACCATTTTGGGAACGTTCGACATGTCCGGAGTCATCGTTTTTCATCCGAAAATTGATTTTTTGGACTGTACCAAAAATTATTCAAAATGTCAATTGGATCGTGCCTCATGTTGAATAACCACTTTTTAAACCCTCACAGTGACCAAAATGGCCATTTTTACAGAGTTTTGCTTACTCAAAAGCTTCAATTTTGACCCGTTTCAGTCACAGAAATGAATTTAAACACACTTATTTCAGTTGAAAAAGTCATAATTCACATCCAACAGTCATTTAGAGTCAAAAGATTAAATGTTAAAATGTCATCATTATAGACCATTTTGGGAACGTTCGACATGTCCGGAGTCATCGTTTTTCATCCGAAAATCGATTTTTTGGACTGTACCAAAAATGATTCAAAATGTCAATTGGATCGTGCCTCATGTTGAATAACCACTTTTTAAACCCTCACAGTGACCAAAATGGCCATTTTTACAGAGTTTTGCTTACTCAAAAGCTTCAATTTTGACCCGTTTCAGTCACAGAAATGACTTTAAACACACTTATTTTAGTTGAAAAAGTCATAATTCACATCCAACAGTCATTTAGAGTCAAAAGATTAAATGTTAACATTTCATCATTATAGACCATTTTGGGAACGTTCGACATGTCCGGAGTCATCGTTTTTCATCCGAAAATCGATTTTTTGGACTGTACCAAAAATGATTCAAAATGTCAATTGGATCGTGCCTCATGTTGAATAACCACTTTTTAAACCCTCACAGTGACCAAAATTGCCATTTTTACAGAGTTTTGCTTACTCAAAAGCTTCAATTTTGACCCGTTTCAGGCACAGAAATGACTTTAAACACACTTATTTTAGTTGAAAAAGTCATAATTCACATCCAACAGTCATTTAGAGTCAAAAGATTAAATGTTAAAATTTCATCATTATAGACCATTTTGGGAACGTTCGACATGTCCGGAGTCATCGTTTTTCATCCGAAAATTGATTTTTTGGACTGTACCAAAAATGATTCAAAATGTCAATTGGATCGTGCCTCATGTTGAATAACCACTTTTTAAACCCTCACAGTGACCAAAATGGCCATTTTTACAGAGTTTTGCTTACTCAAAAGCTTCAATTTTGACCCGTTTCAGTCACAGAAATGAATTTAAACACACTTATTGTAGTTGAAAAAGTCATAATTCACATCCAACAGTCATTTAGAGTCAAAAGATTAAATGTTAAAATTTCATCATTATAGACCATTTTGGGAACGTTCGACATGTCCGGAGTCATCGTTTTTCATCCGAAAATCGATTTTTTGGACTGTACCAAAAATGATTCAAAATGTCAATTGGATCATGCCTCATGTTGAATAACCACTTTTTAATCCCTCACAGTGACCAAAATTGCCATTTTTACAGAGTTTTGCTTACTCAAAAGCTTCAATTTTGACCTGTTTCAGTCACAGAAATGACTTTAAACACACTTATTTTAGTTGAAAAAGTCATAATTCACATCCAACAGTCATTTAGAGTCAAAAGATTAAATGTTAAAATTTCATCATTATAGACCATTTTGGGAACGTTCGACATGTCCGGAGTCATCGTTTTTCATCCGAAAATTGATTTTTTGGACTGTACCAAAAATGATTCAAAATGTCAATTGGATCGTGCCTCATGTTGAATAACCACTTTTTAAACCCTCACAGTGACCAAAATGGCCATTTTTACAGAGATTTGCTTACTCAAAAGCTTCAATTTTGACCCGTTTCAGTCACAGAAATGACTTTAAACACACTTATTTTAGTTGAAAAAGTCATAATTCACATCCAACAGTCATTTAGAGTCAAAAGATTAAATGTTAAAATTTCATCATTATAGACCATTTTGGGAACGTTCGACATGTCCGGAGTCATCGTTTTTCATCCGAAAATTGATTTTTTGGACTGTACCAAAAATGATTCAAAATGTCAATTGGATCATGCCTCATGTTGAATAACCACTTTTTAAACCCTCACAGTGACCAAAATTGCCATTTTTACAGAGTTTTGCTTACTCAAAAGCTTCAATTTTGACCCGTTTCAGGCACAGAAATGACTTTAAACACACTTATTTTAAGTAGAAAAAGTCATAATTCACATCCAACAGTCATTTAGAGTCAAAAGATTAAATGTTAAAATTTCATCATTATAGACCATTTTGGGAACGTTCGACATGTCCGGAGTCATCGTTTTTCATCCGAAAATTGATTTTTTGGACTGTATCAAAAATGATTCAAAATGTCAATTGGATCGTGCCTCATGTTGAATAACCACTTTTTAAACCCTCACAGTGACCAAAATGGCAATTTTTACAGAGTTTTGCTTACTCAAAAGCTTCAATTTTGACCCGTTTCAGTCACAGAAATGACTTTAAACACACTTATTTTAGTTGAAAAAGTCATAATTCACATCCAACAGTCATTTAGAGTCAAAAGATTAAATGTTAAAATTTCATCATTATAGACCGTTTTGGGAACGTTCGACATGTCCGGAGTCATCGTTTTTCATCCGAAAATTGATTTTTTGGACTGTACCAAAAATGATTCAAAATGTCAATTGGATCGTGCCTCATGTTGAATAACCACTTTTTAAACCCTCACAGTGACCAAAATGGCCATTTTTACAGAGTTTTGCTTACTCAAAAGCTTCAATTTTGACCCGTTTCAGTCACAGAAATGAATTTAAACACACTTATTTTAGTTGAAAAAGTCATAATTCACATCCAACAGTCATTTAGAGTCAAAAGATTAAATGTTAAAATGTCATCATTATAGACCATTTTGGGAACGTTCGACATGTCCGGAGTCATCGTTTTTCATCCGAAAATCGATTTTTTGGACTGTACCAAAAATGATTCAAAATGTCAATTGGATCGTGCCTCATGTTGAATAACCACTTTTTAAACCCTCACAGTGACCAAAATGGCCATTTTTACAGAGTTTTGCTTACTCAAAAGCTTCAATTTTGACCCGTTTCAGTCACAGAAATGACTTTAAACACACTTATTTTAGTTGAAAAAGTCATAATTCACATCCAACAGTCATTTAGAGTCAAAAGATTAAATGTTAACATTTCATCATTATAGACCATTTTGGGAACGTTCGACATGTCCGGAGTCATCGTTTTTCATCCGAAAATCGATTTTTTGGACTGTACCAAAAATGATTCAAAATGTCAATTGGATCATGCCTCATGTTGAATAACCACTTTTTAAACCCTCACAGTGACCAAAACGGCCATTTTTACAGAGTTTTGCTTACTCAAAAGCTTCAATTTTGACCCGTTTCAGTCACAGAAATGAATTTAAACACACTTATTGTAGTTGAAAAAGTCATAATTCACATCCAACAGTCATTTAGAGTCAAAAGATTAAATGTTAAAATTTCATCATTATAGACCATTTTGGGAACGTTCGACATCTCCGGAGTCATCGTTTTTCATCCGAAAATCGATTTTTTGGACTGTACCAAAAATGATTCAAAATGTCAATTGGATCATGCCTCATGTTGAATAACCACTTTTTAATCCCTCACAGCGACCAAAATTGCCATTTTTACAGAGTTTTGCTTACTCAAAAGCTTCAATTTTGACCTGTTTCAGTCACAGAAATGACTTTAAACACACTTATTTTAGTTGAAAAAGTCATAATTCACATCCAACAGTCATTTAGAGTCAAAAGATTAAATGTTAAAATTTCATCATTATAGACCATTTTGGGAACGTTCGACATGTCCGGAGTCATCGTTTTTCATCCGAAAATTGATTTTTTGGACTGTACCAAAAATGATTCAAAATGTCAATTGGATCATGCCTCATGTTGAATAACCACTTTTTAAACCCTCACAGTGACCAAAATTGCCATTTTTACAGAGTTTTGCTTACTCAAAAGCTTCAATTTTGACCCGTTTCAGGCAAGAAATGACATAAACACACTTATTTTAAGTAGAAAAAGTCATAATTCACATCCAACAGTCATTTAGAGTCAAAAGATTAAATGTTAAAATTTCATCATTATAGACCATTTTGGGAACGTTCGACATGTCCGGAGTCATCGTTTTTCATCCGAAAATTGATTTTTTGGACTGTACCAAAAATGATTCAAAATGTCAATTGGATCGTGCCTCATGTTGAATAACCACTTTTTAAACCCTCACAGTGACCAAAATGGCCATTTTTACAGAGTTTTGCTTACTCAAAAGCTTCAATTTTGACCCGTTTCAGTCACAGAAATGACTTTAAACACACTTATTTTAGTTGAAAAAGTCATAATTCACATCCAACAGTCATTTAGAGTCAAAAGATTAAATGTTAAAATTTCATCATTATAGACCATTTTGGGAACGTTCGACATGTCCGGAGTCATCGTTTTTCATCCGAAAATCGATTTTTTGGACTGTACCAAAAATGATTCAAAATGTCTATTGGATCATGCCTCATGTTGAATAACCACTTTTTAAACCCTCACAGTGACCAAAATTGCCATTTTTACAGAGTTTTGCTTACTCAAAAGCTTCAATTTTGACCCGTTTCAGGCACAGAAATGACTTTAAACACACTTATTTTAGTTGAAAAAGTCATAATTCACATCCAACAGTCATTTAGAGTCAAAAGATTAAATGTTAAAATTTCATCATTATAGACCATTTTGGGAACGTTCGACATGTCCGGAGTCATCGTTTTTCATCCGAAAATTGATTTTTTGGACTGTACCAAAAATGATTCAAAATGTCAATTGGATCGTGCCTCATGTTGAATAACCACTTTTTAAACCCTCACAGTGACCAAAATGGCCATTTTTACAGAGTTTTGCTTACTCAAAAGCTTCAATTTTGACCCGTTTCAGGCACAGAAATGACTTTAAACACACTTATTTTAGTTGAAAAAGTCATAATTCACATCCAACAGTCATTTAGAGTCAAAAGATTAAATGTTAAAATTTCATCATTATAGACCGTTTTGGGAACGTTCGACATGTCCGGAGTCATCGTTTTTCATCCGAAAATTGATTTTTTGGACTGTACCAAAAATGATTCAAAATGTCAATTGGATCGTGCCTCATGTTGAATAACCACTTTTTAAACCCTCACAGTGACCAAAATGGCCATTTTTACAGAGTTTTGCTTACTCAAAAGCTTCAATTTTGACCCGTTTCAGTCACAGAAATGAATTTAAACACACTTATTTTAGTTGAAAAAGTCATAATTCACATCCAACAGTCATTTAGAGTCAAAAGATTAAATGTTAAAATGTCATCATTATAGACCATTTTGGGAACGTTCGACATGTCCGGAGTCATCGTTTTTCATCCGAAAATCGATTTTTTGGACTGTACCAAAAATGATTCAAAATGTCAATTGGATCGTGCCTCATGTTGAATAACCACTTTTTAAACCCTCACAGTGACCAAAATGGCCATTTTTACAGAGTTTTGCTTACTCAAAAGCTTCAATTTTGACCCGTTTCAGTCACAGAAATGACTTTAAACACACTTATTTTAGTTGAAAAAGTCATAATTCACATCCAACAGTCATTTAGAGTCAAAAGATTAAATGTTAACATTTCATCATTATAGACCATTTTGGGAACGTTCGACATGTCCGGAGTCATCGTTTTTCATCCGAAAATCGATTTTTTGGACTGTACCAAAAATGATTCAAAATGTCAATTGGATCATGCCTCATGTTGAATAACCACTTTTTAAACCCTCACAGTGACCAAAACGGCCATTTTTACAGAGTTTTGCTTACTCAAAAGCTTCAATTTTGACCCGTTTCAGTCACAGAAATGAATTTAAACACACTTATTGTAGTTGAAAAAGTCATAATTCACATCCAACAGTCATTTAGAGTCAAAAGATTAAATGTTAAAATTTCATCATTATAGACCATTTTGGGAACGTTCGACATCTCCGGAGTCATCGTTTTTCATCCGAAAATCGATTTTTTGGACTGTACCAAAAATGATTCAAAATGTCAATTGGATCATGCCTCATGTTGAATAACCACTTTTTAATCCCTCACAGCGACCAAAATTGCCATTTTTACAGAGTTTTGCTTACTCAAAAGCTTCAATTTTGACCTGTTTCAGTCACAGAAATGACTTTAAACACACTTATTTTAGTTGAAAAAGTCATAATTCACATCCAACAGTCATTTAGAGTCAAAAGATTAAATGTTAAAATTTCATCATTATAGACCATTTTGGGAACGTTCGACATGTCCGGAGTCATCGTTTTTCATCCGAAAATTGATTTTTTGGACTGTACCAAAAATGATTCAAAATGTCAATTGGATCATGCCTCATGTTGAATAACCACTTTTTAAACCCTCACAGTGACCAAAATTGCCATTTTTACAGAGTTTTGCTTACTCAAAAGCTTCAATTTTGACCCGTTTCAGGCAAGAAATGACATAAACACACTTATTTTAAGTAGAAAAAGTCATAATTCACATCCAACAGTCATTTAGAGTCAAAAGATTAAATGTTAAAATTTCATCATTATAGACCATTTTGGGAACGTTCGACATGTCCGGAGTCATCGTTTTTCATCCGAAAATTGATTTTTTGGACTGTACCAAAAATGATTCAAAATGTCAATTGGATCGTGCCTCATGTTGAATAACCACTTTTTAAACCCTCACAGTGACCAAAATGGCCATTTTTACAGAGTTTTGCTTACTCAAAAGCTTCAATTTTGACCCGTTTCAGTCACAGAAATGACTTTAAACACACTTATTTTAGTTGAAAAAGTCATAATTCACATCCAACAGTCATTTAGAGTCAAAAGATTAAATGTTAAAATTTCATCATTATAGACCATTTTGGGAACGTTCGACATGTCCGGAGTCATCGTTTTTCATCCGAAAATCGATTTTTTGGACTGTACCAAAAATGATTCAAAATGTCTATTGGATCATGCCTCATGTTGAATAACCACTTTTTAAACCCTCACAGTGACCAAAATTGCCATTTTTACAGAGTTTTGCTTACTCAAAAGCTTCAATTTTGACCCGTTTCAGGCACAGAAATGACTTTAAACACACTTATTTTAGTTGAAAAAGTCATAATTCACATCCAACAGTCATTTAGAGTCAAAAGATTAAATGTTAAAATTTCATCATTATAGACCATTTTGGGAACGTTCGACATGTCCGGAGTCATCGTTTTTCATCCGAAAATTGATTTTTTGGACTGTACCAAAAATGATTCAAAATGTCAATTGGATCGTGCCTCATGTTGAATAACCACTTTTTAAACCCTCACAGTGACCAAAATGGCCATTTTTACAGAGTTTTGCTTACTCAAAAGCTTCAATTTTGACCCGTTTCAGGCACAGAAATGACTTTAAACACACTTATTTTAGTTGAAAAAGTCATAATTCACATCCAACAGTCATTTAGAGTCAAAAGATTAAATGTTAAAATTTCATCATTATAGACCATTTTGGGAACGTTCGACATGTCCGGAGTCATCGTTTTTCATCCGAAAATTGATTTTTTGGACTGTACCAAAAATTATTCAAAATGTCAATTGGATCGTGCCTCATGTTGAATAACCACTTTTTAAACCCTCACAGTGACCAAAATGGCCATTTTTACAGAGTTTTGCTTACTCAAAAGCTTCAATTTTGACCCGTTTCAGTCACAGAAATGAATTTAAACACACTTATTTTAGTTGAAAAAGTCATAATTCACATCCAACAGTCATTTAGAGTCAAAAGATTAAATGTTAAAATGTCATCATTATAGACCATTTTGGGAACGTTCGACATGTCCGGAGTCATCGTTTTTCATCCGAAAATCGATTTTTTGGACTGTACCAAAAATGATTCAAAATGTCAATTGGATCGTGCCTCATGTTGAATAACCACTTTTTAAACCCTCACAGTGACCAAAATGGCCATTTTTACAGAGTTTTGCTTACTCAAAAGCTTCAATTTTGACCCGTTTCAGTCACAGAAATGACTTTAAACACACTTATTTTAGTTGAAAAAGTCATAATTCACATCCAACAGTCATTTAGAGTCAAAAGATTAAATGTTAACATTTCATCATTATAGACCATTTTGGGAACGTTCGACATGTCCGGAGTCATCGTTTTTCATCCGAAAATCGATTTTTTGGACTGTACCAAAAATGATTCAAAATGTCAATTGGATCGTGCCTCATGTTGAATAACCACTTTTTAAACCCTCACAGTGACCAAAATTGCCATTTTTACAGAGTTTTGCTTACTCAAAAGCTTCAATTTTGACCCGTTTCAGGCACAGAAATGACTTTAAACACACTTATTTTAGTTGAAAAAGTCATAATTCACATCCAACAGTCATTTAGAGTCAAAAGATTAAATGTTAAAATTTCATCATTATAGACCATTTTGGGAACGTTCGACATGTCCGGAGTCATCGTTTTTCATCCGAAAATTGATTTTTTGGACTGTACCAAAAATGATTCAAAATGTCAATTGGATCGTGCCTCATGTTGAATAACCACTTTTTAAACCCTCACAGTGACCAAAATGGCCATTTTTACAGAGTTTTGCTTACTCAAAAGCTTCAATTTTGACCCGTTTCAGTCACAGAAATGAATTTAAACACACTTATTGTAGTTGAAAAAGTCATAATTCACATCCAACAGTCATTTAGAGTCAAAAGATTAAATGTTAAAATTTCATCATTATAGACCATTTTGGGAACGTTCGACATGTCCGGAGTCATCGTTTTTCATCCGAAAATCGATTTTTTGGACTGTACCAAAAATGATTCAAAATGTCAATTGGATCATGCCTCATGTTGAATAACCACTTTTTAATCCCTCACAGTGACCAAAATTGCCATTTTTACAGAGTTTTGCTTACTCAAAAGCTTCAATTTTGACCTGTTTCAGTCACAGAAATGACTTTAAACACACTTATTTTAGTTGAAAAAGTCATAATTCACATCCAACAGTCATTTAGAGTCAAAAGATTAAATGTTAAAATTTCATCATTATAGACCATTTTGGGAACGTTCGACATGTCCGGAGTCATCGTTTTTCATCCGAAAATTGATTTTTTGGACTGTACCAAAAATGATTCAAAATGTCAATTGGATCGTGCCTCATGTTGAATAACCACTTTTTAAACCCTCACAGTGACCAAAATGGCCATTTTTACAGAGATTTGCTTACTCAAAAGCTTCAATTTTGACCCGTTTCAGTCACAGAAATGACTTTAAACACACTTATTTTAGTTGAAAAAGTCATAATTCACATCCAACAGTCATTTAGAGTCAAAAGATTAAATGTTAAAATTTCATCATTATAGACCATTTTGGGAACGTTCGACATGTCCGGAGTCATCGTTTTTCATCCGAAAATTGATTTTTTGGACTGTACCAAAAATGATTCAAAATGTCAATTGGATCATGCCTCATGTTGAATAACCACTTTTTAAACCCTCACAGTGACCAAAATTGCCATTTTTACAGAGTTTTGCTTACTCAAAAGCTTCAATTTTGACCCGTTTCAGGCACAGAAATGACTTTAAACACACTTATTTTAAGTAGAAAAAGTCATAATTCACATCCAACAGTCATTTAGAGTCAAAAGATTAAATGTTAAAATTTCATCATTATAGACCATTTTGGGAACGTTCGACATGTCCGGAGTCATCGTTTTTCATCCGAAAATTGATTTTTTGGACTGTATCAAAAATGATTCAAAATGTCAATTGGATCGTGCCTCATGTTGAATAACCACTTTTTAAACCCTCACAGTGACCAAAATGGCAATTTTTACAGAGTTTTGCTTACTCAAAAGCTTCAATTTTGACCCGTTTCAGTCACAGAAATGACTTTAAACACACTTATTTTAGTTGAAAAAGTCATAATTCACATCCAACAGTCATTTAGAGTCAAAAGATTAAATGTTAAAATTTCATCATTATAGACCGTTTTGGGAACGTTCGACATGTCCGGAGTCATCGTTTTTCATCCGAAAATTGATTTTTTGGACTGTACCAAAAATGATTCAAAATGTCAATTGGATCGTGCCTCATGTTGAATAACCACTTTTTAAACCCTCACAGTGACCAAAATGGCCATTTTTACAGAGTTTTGCTTACTCAAAAGCTTCAATTTTGACCCGTTTCAGTCACAGAAATGAATTTAAACACACTTATTTTAGTTGAAAAAGTCATAATTCACATCCAACAGTCATTTAGAGTCAAAAGATTAAATGTTAAAATGTCATCATTATAGACCATTTTGGGAACGTTCGACATGTCCGGAGTCATCGTTTTTCATCCGAAAATCGATTTTTTGGACTGTACCAAAAATGATTCAAAATGTCAATTGGATCGTGCCTCATGTTGAATAACCACTTTTTAAACCCTCACAGTGACCAAAATGGCCATTTTTACAGAGTTTTGCTTACTCAAAAGCTTCAATTTTGACCCGTTTCAGTCACAGAAATGACTTTAAACACACTTATTTTAGTTGAAAAAGTCATAATTCACATCCAACAGTCATTTAGAGTCAAAAGATTAAATGTTAACATTTCATCATTATAGACCATTTTGGGAACGTTCGACATGTCCGGAGTCATCGTTTTTCATCCGAAAATCGATTTTTTGGACTGTACCAAAAATGATTCAAAATGTCAATTGGATCATGCCTCATGTTGAATAACCACTTTTTAAACCCTCACAGTGACCAAAACGGCCATTTTTACAGAGTTTTGCTTACTCAAAAGCTTCAATTTTGACCCGTTTCAGTCACAGAAATGAATTTAAACACACTTATTGTAGTTGAAAAAGTCATAATTCACATCCAACAGTCATTTAGAGTCAAAAGATTAAATGTTAAAATTTCATCATTATAGACCATTTTGGGAACGTTCGACATCTCCGGAGTCATCGTTTTTCATCCGAAAATCGATTTTTTGGACTGTACCAAAAATGATTCAAAATGTCAATTGGATCATGCCTCATGTTGAATAACCACTTTTTAATCCCTCACAGCGACCAAAATTGCCATTTTTACAGAGTTTTGCTTACTCAAAAGCTTCAATTTTGACCTGTTTCAGTCACAGAAATGACTTTAAACACACTTATTTTAGTTGAAAAAGTCATAATTCACATCCAACAGTCATTTAGAGTCAAAAGATTAAATGTTAAAATTTCATCATTATAGACCATTTTGGGAACGTTCGACATGTCCGGAGTCATCGTTTTTCATCCGAAAATTGATTTTTTGGACTGTACCAAAAATGATTCAAAATGTCAATTGGATCATGCCTCATGTTGAATAACCACTTTTTAAACCCTCACAGTGACCAAAATTGCCATTTTTACAGAGTTTTGCTTACTCAAAAGCTTCAATTTTGACCCGTTTCAGGCAAGAAATGACATAAACACACTTATTTTAAGTAGAAAAAGTCATAATTCACATCCAACAGTCATTTAGAGTCAAAAGATTAAATGTTAAAATTTCATCATTATAGACCATTTTGGGAACGTTCGACATGTCCGGAGTCATCGTTTTTCATCCGAAAATTGATTTTTTGGACTGTACCAAAAATGATTCAAAATGTCAATTGGATCGTGCCTCATGTTGAATAACCACTTTTTAAACCCTCACAGTGACCAAAATGGCCATTTTTACAGAGTTTTGCTTACTCAAAAGCTTCAATTTTGACCCGTTTCAGTCACAGAAATGACTTTAAACACACTTATTTTAGTTGAAAAAGTCATAATTCACATCCAACAGTCATTTAGAGTCAAAAGATTAAATGTTAAAATTTCATCATTATAGACCATTTTGGGAACGTTCGACATGTCCGGAGTCATCGTTTTTCATCCGAAAATCGATTTTTTGGACTGTACCAAAAATGATTCAAAATGTCTATTGGATCATGCCTCATGTTGAATAACCACTTTTTAAACCCTCACAGTGACCAAAATTGCCATTTTTACAGAGTTTTGCTTACTCAAAAGCTTCAATTTTGACCCGTTTCAGGCACAGAAATGACTTTAAACACACTTATTTTAGTTGAAAAAGTCATAATTCACATCCAACAGTCATTTAGAGTCAAAAGATTAAATGTTAAAATTTCATCATTATAGACCATTTTGGGAACGTTCGACATGTCCGGAGTCATCGTTTTTCATCCGAAAATTGATTTTTTGGACTGTACCAAAAATGATTCAAAATGTCAATTGGATCGTGCCTCATGTTGAATAACCACTTTTTAAACCCTCACAGTGACCAAAATGGCCATTTTTACAGAGTTTTGCTTACTCAAAAGCTTCAATTTTGACCCGTTTCAGTCACAGAAATGACTTTAAACACACTTATTTTAGTTGAAAAAGTCATAATTCACATCCAACAGTCATTTAGAGTCAAAAGATTAAATGTTAAAATGTCATCATTATAGACCATTTTGGGAACGTTCGACATGTCCGGAGTCATCGTTTTTCATCCGAAAATCGATTTTTTGGACTGTACCAAAAATGATTCAAAATGTCAATTGGATCATGCCTCATGTTGAATAACCACTTTTTAAACCCTCACAGTGACCAAAATTGCCATTTTTACAGAGTTTTGCTTACTCAAAAGCTTCAATTTTGACCCGTTTCAGGCACAGAAATGACTTTAAACACACTTATTTTAGTTGAAAAAGTCATAATTCACATCCAACAGTCATTTAGAGTCAAAAGATTAAATGTTAAAATTTCATCATTATAGACCATTTTGGGAACGTTCGACATGTCCGGAGTCAACGTTTTTCATCCGAAAATTGATTTTTTGCACTGTACCAAAAATGATTCAAAATGTCAATTGGATCGTGCCTCATGTTGAATAACCACTTTTTAAACCCTCACAGTGACCAAAATGGCAATTTTTACAGAGTTTTGCTTACTCAAAAGCTTCAATTTTGACCCGTTTCATTCACAGAAATGACTTTAAACACACTTATTTTAGTTGAAAAAGTCATAATTCACATCCAACAGTCATTTAGAGTCAAAAGATTAAATGTTAAAATTTCATCATTATAGACAATTTTGGGAACGTTCGACATGTCCGGAGTCATCGTTTTTCATCCGAAAATCGATTTTTTGGACTGTACCAAAAATGATTCAAAATGTCAATTGGATCATGCCTCATGTTGAATAACCACTTTTTAAACCCTCACAGTGACCAAAATTGCCATTTTTACAGAGTTTTGCTTACTCAAAAGCTTCAATTTTGACCCGTTTCAGGCACAGAAATGACTTTAAACACACTTATTTTAGTTGAAAAAGTCATAATTCACATCCAACAGTCATTTAGAGTCAAAAGATTAAATGTTAAAATTTCATCATTATAGACCATTTTGGGAACGTTCGACATGTCCGGAGTCATCGTTTTTCATCCGAAAATTGATTTTTTGGACTGTACCAAAAATGATTCAAAATGTCAATTGGATCGTGCCTCATGTTGAATAACCACTTTTTAAACCCTCACAGTGACCAAAATGGCCATTTTTACAGAGTTTTGCTTACTCAAAAGCTTCAATTTTGACCCGTTTCAGTCACAGAAATGACTTTAAACACACTTATTTTAGTTGAAAAAGTCATAATTCACATCCAACAGTCATTTAGAGTCAAAAGATTAAATGTTAAAATTTCATCATTATAGACCATTTTGGGAACGTTCGACATGTCCGGAGTCATCGTTTTTCATCCGAAAATTGATTTTTTGGACTGTACCAAAAATGATTCAAAATGTCAATTGGATCGTGCCTCATGTTGAATAACCACTTTTTAAACCCTCACAGTGACCAAAATGGCGATTTTTACAGAGTTTTGCTTACTCAAAAGCTTCAATTTTGACCCGTTTCAGTCACAGAAATGAATTTAAACACACTTATTTTAGTTGAAAAAGTCATAATTCACATCCAACAGTCATTTAGAGTCAAAAGATTAAATGTTAAAATGTCATCATTATAGACCATTTTGGGAACGTTCGACATGTCCGGAGTCATCGTTTTTCATCCGAAAATCGATTTTTTGGACTGTACCAAAAATGATTCAAAATGTCAATTGGATCATGCCTCATGTTGAATAACCACTTTTTAAACCCTCACAGTGACCAAAATTGCCATTTTTACAGAGTTTTGCTTACTCAAAAGCTTCAATTTTGACCCGTTTCAGGCACAGAAATGACTTTAAACACACTTATTTTAGTTGAAAAAGTCATAATTCACATCCAACAGTCATTTAGAGTCAAAAGATTAAATGTTAAAATTTCATCATTATAGACCATTTTGGGAACGTTCGACATGTCCGGAGTCATCGTTTTTCATCCGAAAATTGATTTTTTGGACTGTACCAAAAATGATTCAAAATGTCAATTGGATCGTGCCTCATGTTGAATAACCACTTTTTAAACCCTCACAGTGACCAAAATGGCCATTTTTACAGAGTTTTGCTTACTCAAAAGCTTCAATTTTGACCTGTTTCAGTCACAGAAATGACTTTAAACACACTTATTTTAGTTGAAAAAGTCATAATTCACATCCAACAGTCATTTAGAGTCAAAAGATTAAATGTTAACATTTCATCATTATAGACCATTTTGGGAACGTTCGACATGTCCGGAGTCATCGTTTTTCATCCGAAAATCGATTTTTTGGACTGTACCAAAAATGATTCAAAATGTCAATTGGATCGTGCCTCATGTTGAATAACCACTTTTTAAACCCTCACAGTGACCAAAATTGCCATTTTTACAGAGTTTTGCTTACTCAAAAGCTTCAATTTTGACCCGTTTCAGGCACAGAAATGACTTTAAACACACTTATTTTAGTTGAAAAAGTCATAATTCACATCCAACAGTCATTTAGAGTCAAAAGATTAAATGTTAAAATTTCATCATTATAGACCATTTTGGGAACGTTCGACATGTCCGGAGTCATCGTTTTTCATCCGAAAATTGATTTTTTGGACTGTACCAAAAATGATTCAAAATGTCAATTGGATCGTGCCTCATGTTGAATAACCACTTTTTAAACCCTCACAGTGACCAAAATGGCCATTTTTACAGAGTTTTGCTTACTCAAAAGCTTCAATTTTGACCCGTTTCAGTCACAGAAATGAATTTAAACACACTTATTGTAGTTGAAAAAGTCATAATTCACATCCAACAGTCATTTAGAGTCAAAAGATTAAATGTTAAAATTTCATCATTATAGACCATTTTGGGAACGTTCGACATGTCCGGAGTCATCGTTTTTCATCCGAAAATTGATTTTTTGGACTGTACCAAAAATGATTCAAAATGTCAATTGGATCGTGCCTCATGTTGAATAACCACTTTTTAAACCCTCACAGTGACCAAAATGGCCATTTTTACAGAGATTTGCTTACTCAAAAGCTTCAATTTTGACCCGTTTCAGTCACGGAAATGACTTTAAACACACTTATTTTAGTTGAAAAAGTCATAATTCACATCCAACAGTCATTTAGAGTCAAAAGATTAAATGTTAAAATTTCATCATTATAGACCATTTTGGGAACGTTCGACATGTCCGGAGTCATCGTTTTTCATCCGAAAATTGATTTTTTGGACTGTACCAAAAATGATTCAAAATGTCAATTGGATCATGCCTCATGTTGAATAACCACTTTTTAAACCCTCACAGTGACCAAAATTGCCATTTTTACAGAGTTTTGCTTACTCAAAAGCTTCAATTTTGACCCGTTTCAGGCACAGAAATGACTTTAAACACACTTATTTTAGTTGAAAAAGTCATAATTCACATCCAACAGTCATTTAGAGTCAAAAGATTAAATGTTAAAATTTCATCATTATAGACCATTTTGGGAACGTTCGACATGTCCGGAGTCATCGTTTTTCATCCGAAAATTGATTTTTTGGACTGTACCAAAAATGATTCAAAATGTCAATTGGATCGTGCCTCGTGTTGAATAACCACTTTTTAAACCCTCACAGTGACCAAAATGGCCATTTTTACAGAGTTTTGCTTACTCAAAAGCTTCAATTTTGACCCGTTTCAGTCACAGAAATGAATTTAAACACACTTATTTTAGTTGAAAAAGTCATAATTCACATCCAACAGTCATTTAGAGTCAAAAGATTAAATGTTAAAATGTCATCATTATAGACCATTTTGGGAACGTTCGACATGTCCGGAGTCATCGTTTTTCATCCGAAAATCGATTTTTTGGACTGTACCAAAAATGATTCAAAATGTCAATTGGATCATGCCTCATGTTGAATAACCACTTTTTAAACCCTCACAGTGACCAAAATTGCCATTTTTACAGAGTTTTGCTTACTCAAAAGCTTCAATTTTGACCCGTTTCAGGCACAGAAATGACTTTAAACACACTTATTTTAGTTGAAAAAGTCATAATTCACATCCAACAGTCATTTAGAGTCAAAAGATTAAATGTTAAAATTTCATCATTATAGACCATTTTGGGAACGTTCGACATGTCCGGAGTCATCGTTTTTCATCCGAAAATTGATTTTTTGCACTGTACCAAAAATGATTCAAAATGTCAATTGGATCGTGCCTCATGTTGAATAACCACTTTTTAAACCCTCACAGTGACCAAAATGGCAATTTTTACAGAGTTTTGCTTACTCAAAAGCTTCAATTTTGACCCGTTTCAGTCACAGAAATGACTTTAAACACACTTATTTTAGTTGAAAAAGTCATAATTCACATCCAACAGTCATTTAGAGTCAAAAGATTAAATGTTAAAATTTCATCATTATAGACCATTTTGGGAACGTTCGACATGTCCGGAGTCATCGTTTTTCATCCGAAAATCGATTTTTTGGACTGTACCAAAAATGATTCAAAATGTCAATTGGATCATGCCTCATGTTGAATAACCACTTTTTAAACCCTCACAGTGACCAAAATTGCCATTTTTACAGAGTTTTGCTTACTCAAAAGCTTCAATTTTGACCCGTTTCAGGCACAGAAATGACTTTAAACACACTTATTTTAGTTGAAAAAGTCATAATTCACATCCAACAGTCATTTAGAGTCAAAAGATTAAATGTTAAAATTTCATCATTATAGACCATTTTGGGAACGTTCGACATGTCCGGAGTCATCGTTTTTCATCCGAAAATTGATTTTTTGGACTGTACCAAAAATGATTCAAAATGTCAATTGGATCGTGCCTCGTGTTGAATAACCACTTTTTAAACCCTCACAGTGACCAAAATGGCCATTTTTACAGAGTTTTGCTTACTCAAAAGCTTCAATTTTGACCCGTTTCAGTCACAGAAATGAATTTAAACACACTTATTTTAGTTGAAAAAGTCATAATTCACATCCAACAGTCATTTAGAGTCAAAAGATTAAATGTTAAAATGTCATCATTATAGACCATTTTGGGAACGTTCGACATGTCCGGAGTCATCGTTTTTCATCCGAAAATCGATTTTTTGGACTGTACCAAAAATGATTCAAAATGTCAATTGGATCATGCCTCATGTTGAATAACCACTTTTTAAACCCTCACAGTGACCAAAATTGCCATTTTTACAGAGTTTTGCTTACTCAAAAGCTTCAATTTTGACCCGTTTCAGGCACAGAAATGACTTTAAACACACTTATTTTAGTTGAAAAAGTCATAATTCACATCCAACAGTCATTTAGAGTCAAAAGATTAAATGTTAAAATTTCATCATTATAGACCATTTTGGGAACGTTCGACATGTCCGGAGTCATCGTTTTTCATCCGAAAATTGATTTTTTGGACTGTACCAAAAATGATTCAAAATGTCAATTGGATCGTGCCTCATGTTGAATAACCACTTTTTAAACCCTCACAGTCACCAAAATGGCAATTTTTACAGAGTTTTGCTTACTCAAAAGCTTCAATTTTGACCCGTTTCAGTCACAGAAATGACTTTAAACACACTTATTTTAGTTGAAAAAGTCATAATTCACATCCAACAGTCATTTAGAGTCAAAAGATTAAATGTTAAAATTTCATCATTATAGACCATTTTGGGAACGTTCGACATGTCCGGAGTCATCGTTTTTCATCCGAAAATTGATTTTTTGGACTGTACCAAAAATGATTCAAAATGTCAATTGGATCGTGCCTCATGTTGAATAACCACTTTTTAAACCCTCACAGTGACCAAAATGGCCATTTTTACAGAGTTTTGCTTACTCAAAAGCTTCAATTTTGACCCGTTTCAGTCACAGAAATGAATTTAAACACACTTATTTTAGTTGAAAAAGTCATAATTCACATCCAACAGTCATTTAGAGTCAAAAGATTAAATGTTAAAATTTCATCATTATAGACCATTTTGGGAACGTTCGACATGTCCGGAGTCATCGTTTTTCATCCGAAAATTGATTTTTTGGACTGTACCAAAAATGATTCAAAATGTCAATTGGATCGTGCCTCATGTTGAATAACCACTTTTTAAACCCTCACAGTCACCAAAATGGCAATTTTTACAGAGTTTTGCTTACTCAAAAGCTTCAATTTTGACCCGTTTCAGTCACAGAAATGACTTTAAACACACTTATTTTAGTTGAAAAAGTCATAATTCACATCCAACAGTCATTTAGAGTCAAAAGATTAAATGTTAAAATTTCATCATTATAGACCATTTTGGGAACGTTCGACATGTCCGGAGTCATCGTTTTTCATCCGAAAATTGATTTTTTGGACTGTACCAAAAATGATTCAAAATGTCAATTGGATCGTGCCTCATGTTGAATAACCACTTTTTAAACCCTCACAGTGACCAAAATGGCCATTTTTACAGAGTTTTGCTTACTCAAAAGCTTCAATTTTGACCCGTTTCAGTCACAGAAATGAATTTAAACACACTTATTTTAGTTGAAAAAGTCATAATTCACATCCAACAGTCATTTAGAGTCAAAAGATTAAATGTTAAAATGTCATCATTATAGACCATTTTGGGAACGTTCGACATGTCCGGAGTCATCGTTTTTCATCCGAAAATCGATTTTTTGGACTGTACCAAAAATGATTCAAAATGTCAATTGGATCGTGCCTCATGTTGAATAACCACTTTTTAAACCCTCACAGTGACCAAAATGGCCATTTTTACAGAGTTTTGCTTACTCAAAAGCTTCAATTTTGACCCGTTTCAGTCACAGAAATGACTTTAAACACACTTATTTTAGTTGAAAAAGTCATAATTCACATCCAACAGTCATTTAGAGTCAAAAGATTAAATGTTAACATTTCATCATTATAGACCATTTTGGGAACGTTCGACATGTCCGGAGTCATCGTTTTTCATCCGAAAATCGATTTTTTGGACTGTACCAAAAATGATTCAAAATGTCAATTGGATCATGCCTCATGTTGAATAACCACTTTTTAAACCCTCACAGTGACCAAAACGGCCATTTTTACAGAGTTTTGCTTACTCAAAAGCTTCAATTTTGACCCGTTTCAGTCACAGAAATGAATTTAAACACACTTATTGTAGTTGAAAAAGTCATAATTCACATCCAACAGTCATTTAGAGTCAAAAGATTAAATGTAAAAATTTCATCATTATAGACCATTTTGGGAACGTTCGACATCTCCGGAGTCATCGTTTTTCATCCGAAAATCGATTTTTTGGACTGTACCAAAAATGATTCAAAATGTCAATTGGATCATGCCTCATGTTGAATAACCACTTTTTAATCCCTCACAGTGACCAAAATTGCCATTTTTACAGAGTTTTGCTTACTCAAAAGCTTCAATTTTGACCTGTTTCAGTCACAGAAATGACTTTAAACACACTTATTTTAGTTGAAAAAGTCATAATTCACTTCCAACAGTCATTTAGAGTCAAAAGATTAAATGTTAAAATTTCATCATTATAGACCATTTTGGGAACGTTCGACATGTCCGGAGTCATCGTTTTTCATCTGAAAATTGATTTTTTGGACTGTACCAAAAATGATTCAAAATGTCAATTGGATCGTGCCTCATGTTGAATAACCACTTTTTAAACCCTCACAGTGACCAAAATGGCCATTTTTACAGAGATTTGCTTACTCAAAAGCTTCAATTTTGACCCGTTTCAGTCACGGAAATGACTTTAAACACACTTATTTTAGTTGAAAAAGTCATAATTCACATCCAACAGTCATTTAGAGTCAAAAGATTAAATGTTAAAATTTCATCATTATAGACCATTTTGGGAACGTTCGACATGTCCGGAGTCATCGTTTTTCATCCGAAAATTGATTTTTTGGACTGTACCAAAAATGATTCAAAATGTCAATTGGATCATGCCTCATGTTGAATAACCACTTTTTAAACCCTCACAGTGACCAAAATTGCCATTTTTACAGAGTTTTGCTTACTCAAAAGCTTCAATTTTGACCCGTTTCAGGCACAGAAATGACTTTAAACACACTTATTTTAAGTAGAAAAAGTCATAATTCACATCCAACAGTCATTTAGAGTCAAAAGATTAAATGTTAAAATTTCATCATTATAGACCATTTTGGGAACGTTCGACATGTCCGGAGTCATCGTTTTTCATCCGAAAATTGATTTTTTGGACTGTACCAAAAATGATTCAAAATGTCAATTGGATCGTGCCTCATGTTGAATAACCACTTTTTAAACCCTCACAGTGACCAAAATGGCCATTTTTACAGAGTTTTGCTTACCCAAAAGCTTCAATTTTGACCCGTTTCAGTCACAGAAATGACTTTAAACACACTTATTTTAGTTGAAAAAGTCATAATTCACATCCAACAGTCATTTAGAGTCAAAAGATTAAATGTTAAAATTTCATCATTATAGACCATTTTGGGAACGTTCGACATGTCCGGAGTCATCGTTTTTCATCCGAAAATCGATTTTTTGGACTGTACCAAAAATGATTCAAAATGTCAATTGGATCATGCCTCATGTTGAATAACCACTTTTTAAACCCTCACAGTGACCAAAATTGCAATTTTTACAGAGTTTTGCTTACTCAAAAGCTTCAATTTTGACCCGTTTCAGGCACAGAAATGACTTTAAACACACTTATTTTAGTTGAAAAAGTCATAATTCACATCCAACAGTCATTTAGAGTCAAAAGATTAAATGTTAAAATTTCATCATTATAGACCATTTTGGGAACGTTCGACATGTCCGGAGTCATCGTTTTTCATCCGAAAATTGATTTTTTGGACTGTACCAAAAATGATTCAAAATGTCAATTGGATCGTGCCTCATGTTGAATAACCACTTTTTAAACCCTCAAAGTGACCAAAATGGCCATTTTTACAGAGTTTTGCTTACTCAAAAGCTTCAATTTTGACCCGTTTCAGTCACAGAAATGACTTTAAACACACTTATTTTAGTTGAAAAAGTCATAATTCACATCCAACAGTCATTTAGAGTCAAAAGATTAAATGTTAAAATTTCATCATTATAGACCATTTTGGGAACGTTCGACATGTCCGGAGTCATCGTTTTTCATCCGAAAATTGATTTTTTGGACTGTACCAAAAATGATTCAAAATGTCAATTGGATCGTGCCTCATGTTGAATAACCACTTTTTAAACCCTCACAGTGACCAAAATGGCCATTTTTACAGAGTTTTGCTTACTCAAAAGCTTCAATTTTGACCCGTTTCAGTCACAGAAATGAATTTAAACACACTTATTTTAGTTGAAAAAGTCATAATTCACATCCAACAGTCATTTAGAGTCAAAAGATTAAATGTTAAAATGTCATCATTATAGACCATTTTGGGAACGTTCGACATGTCCGGAGTCATCGTTTTTCATCCGAAAATCGATTTTTTGGACTGTACCAAAAATGATTCAAAATGTCAATTGGATCGTGCCTCATGTTGAATAACCACTTTTTAAACCCTCACAGTGACCAAAATGGCCATTTTTACAGAGTTTTGCTTACTCAAAAGCTTCAATTTTGACCCGTTTCAGTCACAGAAATGACTTTAAACACACTTATTTTAGTTGAAAAAGTCATAATTCACATCCAACAGTCATTTAGAGTCAAAAGATTAAATGTTAACATTTCATCATTATAGACCATTTTGGGAACGTTCGACATGTCCGGAGTCATCGTTTTTCATCCGAAAATCGATTTTTTGGACTGTACCAAAAATGATTCAAAATGTCAATTGGATCATGCCTCATGTTGAATAACCACTTTTTAAACCCTCACAGTGACCAAAACGGCCATTTTTACAGAGTTTTGCTTACTCAAAAGCTTCAATTTTGACCCGTTTCAGTCACAGAAATGAATTTAAACACACTTATTGTAGTTGAAAAAGTCATAATTCACATCCAACAGTCATTTAGAGTCAAAAGATTAAATGTAAAAATTTCATCATTATAGACCATTTTGGGAACGTTCGACATCTCCGGAGTCATCGTTTTTCATCCGAAAATCGATTTTTTGGACTGTACCAAAAATGATTCAAAATGTCAATTGGATCATGCCTCATGTTGAATAACCACTTTTTAATCCCTCACAGTGACCAAAATTGCCATTTTTACAGAGTTTTGCTTACTCAAAAGCTTCAATTTTGACCTGTTTCAGTCACAGAAATGACTTTAAACACACTTATTTTAGTTGAAAAAGTCATAATTCACTTCCAACAGTCATTTAGAGTCAAAAGATTAAATGTTAAAATTTCATCATTATAGACCATTTTGGGAACGTTCGACATGTCCGGAGTCATCGTTTTTCATCTGAAAATTGATTTTTTGGACTGTACCAAAAATGATTCAAAATGTCAATTGGATCGTGCCTCATGTTGAATAACCACTTTTTAAACCCTCACAGTGACCAAAATGGCCATTTTTACAGAGATTTGCTTACTCAAAAGCTTCAATTTTGACCCGTTTCAGTCACGGAAATGACTTTAAACACACTTATTTTAGTTGAAAAAGTCATAATTCACATCCAACAGTCATTTAGAGTCAAAAGATTAAATGTTAAAATTTCATCATTATAGACCATTTTGGGAACGTTCGACATGTCCGGAGTCATCGTTTTTCATCCGAAAATTGATTTTTTGGACTGTACCAAAAATGATTCAAAATGTCAATTGGATCATGCCTCATGTTGAATAACCACTTTTTAAACCCTCACAGTGACCAAAATTGCCATTTTTACAGAGTTTTGCTTACTCAAAAGCTTCAATTTTGACCCGTTTCAGGCACAGAAATGACTTTAAACACACTTATTTTAAGTAGAAAAAGTCATAATTCACATCCAACAGTCATTTAGAGTCAAAAGATTAAATGTTAAAATTTCATCATTATAGACCATTTTGGGAACGTTCGACATGTCCGGAGTCATCGTTTTTCATCCGAAAATTGATTTTTTGGACTGTACCAAAAATGATTCAAAATGTCAATTGGATCGTGCCTCATGTTGAATAACCACTTTTTAAACCCTCACAGTGACCAAAATGGCCATTTTTACAGAGTTTTGCTTACCCAAAAGCTTCAATTTTGACCCGTTTCAGTCACAGAAATGACTTTAAACACACTTATTTTAGTTGAAAAAGTCATAATTCACATCCAACAGTCATTTAGAGTCAAAAGATTAAATGTTAAAATTTCATCATTATAGACCATTTTGGGAACGTTCGACATGTCCGGAGTCATCGTTTTTCATCCGAAAATCGATTTTTTGGACTGTACCAAAAATGATTCAAAATGTCAATTGGATCATGCCTCATGTTGAATAACCACTTTTTAAACCCTCACAGTGACCAAAATTGCCATTTTTACAGAGTTTTGCTTACTCAAAAGCTTCAATTTTGACCCGTTTCAGGCACAGAAATGACTTTAAACACACTTATTTTAGTTGAAAAAGTCATAATTCACATCCAACAGTCATTTAGAGTCAAAAGATTAAATGTTAAAATTTCATCATTATAGACCATTTTGGGAACGTTCGACATGTCCGGAGTCATCGTTTTTCATCCGAAAATTGATTTTTTGGACTGTACCAAAAATGATTCAAAATGTCAATTGGATCGTGCCTCGTGTTGAATAACCACTTTTTAAACCCTCACAGTGACCAAAATGGCCATTTTTACAGAGTTTTGCTTACTCAAAAGCTTCAATTTTGACCCGTTTCAGTCACAGAAATGAATTTAAACACACTTATTTTAGTTGAAAAAGTCATAATTCACATCCAACAGTCATTTAGAGTCAAAAGATTAAATGTTAAAATGTCATCATTATAGACCATTTTGGGAACGTTCGACATGTCCGGAGTCATCGTTTTTCATCCGAAAATCGATTTTTTGGACTGTACCAAAAATGATTCAAAATGTCAATTGGATCATGCCTCATGTTGAATAACCACTTTTTAAACCCTCACAGTGACCAAAATTGCCATTTTTACAGAGTTTTGCTTACTCAAAAGCTTCAATTTTGACCCGTTTCAGGCACAGAAATGACTTTAAACACACTTATTTTAGTTGAAAAAGTCATAATTCACATCCAACAGTCATTTAGAGTCAAAAGATTAAATGTTAAAATTTCATCATTATAGACCATTTTGGGAACGTTCGACATGTCCGGAGTCATCGTTTTTCATCCGAAAATTGATTTTTTGCACTGTACCAAAAATGATTCAAAATGTCAATTGGATCGTGCCTCATGTTGAATAACCACTTTTTAAACCCTCACAGTGACCAAAATGGCAATTTTTACAGAGTTTTGCTTACTCAAAAGCTTCAATTTTGACCCGTTTCAGTCACAGAAATGACTTTAAACACACTTATTTTAGTTGAAAAAGTCATAATTCACATCCAACAGTCATTTAGAGTCAAAAGATTAAATGTTAAAATTTCATCATTATAGACAATTTTGGGAACGTTCGACATGTCCGGAGTCATCGTTTTTCATCCAAAAATCGATTTTTTGGACTGTACCAAAAATGATTCAAAATTTCAATTGGATCATGCCTCATGTTGAATAACCACTTTTTAAACCCTCACAGTGACCAAAATTGCCATTTTTACAGAGTTTTGCTTACTCAAAAGCTTCAATTTTGACCCGTTTCAGGCACAGAAATGACTTTAAACACACTTATTTTAGTTGAAAAAGTCATAATTCACATCCAACAGTCATTTAGAGTCAAAAGATTAAATGTTAAAATTTCATCATTATAGACCATTTTGGGAACGTTCGACATGTCCGGAGTCATCGTTTTTCATCCGAAAATTGATTTTTTGGACTGTACCAAAAATGATTCAAAATGTCAATTGGATCGTGCCTCATGTTGAATAACCACTTTTTAAACCCTCACAGTGACCAAAATGGCCATTTTTACAGAGTTTTGCTTACTCAAAAGCTTCAATTTTGACCCGTTTCAGTCACAGAAATGACTTTAAACACACTTATTTTAGTTGAAAAAGTCATAATTCACATCCAACAGTCATTTAGAGTCAAAAGATTAAATGTTAAAATTTCATCATTATAGACCATTTTGGGAACGTTCGACATGTCCGGAGTCATCGTTTTTCATCCGAAAATTGATTTTTTGGACTGTACCAAAAATGATTCAAAATGTCAATTGGATCGTGCCTCATGTTGAATAACCACTTTTTAAACCCTCACAGTGACCAAAATGGCCATTTTTACAGAGTTTTGCTTACTCAAAAGCTTCAATTTTGACCCGTTTCAGTCACAGAAATGAATTTAAACACACTTATTTTAGTTGAAAAAGTCATAATTCACATCCAACAGTCATTTAGAGTCAAAAGATTAAATGTTAAAATGTCATCATTATAGACCATTTTGGGAACGTTCGACATGTCCGGAGTCATCGTTTTTCATCCGAAAATCGATTTTTTGGACTGTACCAAAAATGATTCAAAATGTCAATTGGATCATGCCTCATGTTGAATAACCACTTTTTAAACCCTCACAGTGACCAAAATTGCCATTTTTACAGAGTTTTGCTTACTCAAAAGCTTCAATTTTGACCCGTTTCAGGCACAGAAATGACTTTAAACACACTTATTTTAGTTGAAAAAGTCATAATTCACATCCAACAGTCATTTAGAGTCAAAAGATTAAATGTTAAAATTTCATCATTATAGACCATTTTGGGAACGTTCGACATGTCCGGAGTCATCGTTTTTCATCCGAAAATTGATTTTTTGGACTGTACCAAAAATGATTCAAAATGTCAATTGGATCGTGCCTCATGTTGAATAACCACTTTTTAAACCCTCACAGTGACCAAAATGGCCATTTTTACAGAGTTTTGCTTACTCAAAAGCTTCAATTTTGACCCGTTTCAGTCACAGAAATGACTTTAAACACACTTATTTTAGTTGAAAAAGTCATAATTCACATCCAACAGTCATTTAGAGTCAAAAGATTAAATGTTAAAATTTCATCATTATAGACCATTTTGGGAACGTTCGACATGTCCGGAGTCATCGTTTTTCATCCGAAAATTGATTTTTTGGACTGTACCAAAAATGATTCAAAATGTCAATTGGATCGTGCCTCATGTTGAATAACCACTTTTTAAACCCTCACAGTGACCAAAATGGCCATTTTTACAGAGTTTTGCTTACTCAAAAGCTTCAATTTTGACCCGTTTCAGTCACAGAAATGAATTTAAACACACTTATTTTAGTTGAAAAAGTCATAATTCACATCCAACAGTCATTTAGAGTCAAAAGATTAAATGTTAAAATGTCATCATTATAGACCATTTTGGGAACGTTCGACATGTCCGGAGTCATCGTTTTTCATCCGAAAATTGATTTTTTGGACTGTACCAAAAATGATTCAAAATGTCAATTGGATCGTGCCTCATGTTGAATAACCACTTTTTAAACCCTCACAGTGACCAAAATGGCCATTTTTACAGAGTTTTGCTTACTCAAAAGCTTCAATTTCGACCCGTTTCAGTCACAGAAATGACTTTAAACACACTTATTTTAGTTGAAAAAGTCATAATTCACATCCAACAGTCATTTAGAGTCAAAAGATTAAATGTTAACATTTCATCATTATAGACCATTTTGGGAACGTTCGACATGTCCGGAGTCATCGTTTTTCATCCGAAAATCGATTTTTTGGACTGTACCAAAAATGATTCAAAATGTCAATTGGATCGTGCCTCATGTTGAATAACCACTTTTTAAACCCTCACAGTGACCAAAATTGCCATTTTTACAGAGTTTTGCTTACTCAAAAGCTTCAATTTTGACCCGTTTCAGTCACAGAAATGAATTTAAACACACTTATTGTAGTTGAAAAAGTCATAATTCACATCCAACAGTCATTTAGAGTCAAAAGATTAAATGTTAAAATTTCATCATTATAGACCATTTTGGGAACGTTCGACATGTCCGGAGTCATCGTTTTTCATCCGAAAATCGATTTTTTGGACTGTACCAAAAATGATTCAAAATGTCAATTGGATCATGCCTCATGTTGAATAACCACTTTTTAATCCCTCACAGTGACCAAAATTGCCATTTTTACAGAGTTTTGCTTACTCAAAAGCTTCAATTTTGACCTGTTTCAGTCACAGAAATGACTTTAAACACACTTATTTTAGTTGAAAAAGTCATAATTCACATCCAACAGTCATTTAGAGTCAAAAGATTAAATGTTAAAATTTCATCATTATAGACCATTTTGGGAACGTTCGACATGTCCGGAGTCATCGTTTTTCATCCGAAAATTGATTTTTTGGACTGTACCAAAAATGATTCAAAATGTCAATTGGATCGTGCCTCATGTTGAATAACCACTTTTTAAACCCTCACAGTGACCAAAATGGCCATTTTTACAGAGATTTGCTTACTCAAAAGCTTCAATTTTGACCCGTTTCAGTCACAGAAATGACTTTAAACACACTTATTTTAGTTGAAAAAGTCATAATTCACATCCAACAGTCATTTAGAGTCAAAAGATTAAATGTTAAAATGTCATCATTATAGACCATTTTGGGAACGTTCGACATGTCCGGAGTCATCGTTTTTCATCCGAAAATTGATTTTTTGGACTGTACCAAAAATGATTCAAAATGTCAATTGGATCGTGCCTCATGTTGAATAACCACTTTTTAAACCCTCACAGTGACCAAAATGGCCATTTTTACAGAGTTTTGCTTACTCAAAAGCTTCAATTTTGACCCGTTTCAGTCACAGAAATGAATTTAAACACACTTATTTTAGTTGAAAAAGTCATAATTCACATCCAACAGTCATTTAGAGTCAAAAGATTAAATGTTAAAATGTCATCATTATAGACCATTTTGGGAACGTTCGACATGTCCGGAGTCATCGTTTTTCATCCGAAAATTGATTTTTTGGACTGTACCAAAAATGATTCAAAATGTCAATTGGATCGTGCCTCATGTTGAATAACCACTTTTTAAACCCTCACAGTGACCAAAATGGCCATTTTTACAGAGTTTTGCTTACTCAAAAGCTTCAATTTTGACCCGTTTCAGTCACAGAAATGAATTTAAACACACTTATTGTAGTTGAAAAAGTCATAATTCACATCCAACAGTCATTTAGAGTCAAAAGATTAAATGTTAAAATTTCATCATTATAGACCATTTTGGGAACGTTCGACATGTCCGGAGTCATCGTTTTTCATCCGAAAATCGATTTTTTGGACTGTACCAAAAATGATTCAAAATGTCAATTGGATCATGCCTCATGTTGAATAACCACTTTTTAATCCCTCACAGTGACCAAAATTGCCATTTTTACAGAGTTTTGCTTACTCAAAAGCTTCAATTTTGACCTGTTTCAGTCACAGAAATGACTTTAAACACACTTATTTTAGTTGAAAAAGTCATAATTCACATCCAACAGTCATTTAGAGTCAAAAGATTAAATGTTAAAATTTCATCATTATAGACCATTTTGGGAACGTTCGACATGTCCGGAGTCATCGTTTTTCATCCGAAAATTGATTTTTTGGACTGTACCAAAAATGATTCAAAATGTCAATTGGATCGTGCCTCATGTTGAATAACCACTTTTTAAACCCTCACAGTGACCAAAATGGCCATTTTTACAGAGATTTGCTTACTCAAAAGCTTCAATTTTGACCCGTTTCAGTCACAGAAATGACTTTAAACACACTTATTTTAGTTGAAAAAGTCATAATTCACATCCAACAGTCATTTAGAGTCAAAAGATTAAATGTTAAAATTTCATCATTATAGACCATTTTGGGAACGTTCGACATGTCCGGAGTCATCGGTTTTTCATCCGAAAATTGATTTTTTGGACTGTACCAAAAATGATTCAAAATGTCAATTGGATCATGCCTCATGTTGAATAACCACTTTTTAAACCCTCACAGTGACCAAAATTGCCATTTTTACAGAGTTTTGCTTACTCAAAAGCTTCAATTTTGACCCGTTTCAGGCACAGAAATGACTTTAAACACACTTATTTTAAGTAGAAAAAGTCATAATTCACATCCAACAGTCATTTAGAGTCAAAAGATTAAATGTTAAAATTTCATCATTATAGACCATTTTGGGAACGTTCGACATGTCCGGAGTCATCGTTTTTCATCCGAAAATTGATTTTTTGGACTGTACCAAAAATGATTCAAAATGTCAATTGGATCGTGCCTCATGTTGAATAACCACTTTTTAAACCCTCACAGTGACCAAAATTGCCATTTTTACAGAGTTTTGCTTACTCAAAAGCTTCAATTTTGACCCGTTTCAGGCACAGAAATGACTTTAAACACACTTATTTTAGTTGAAAAAGTCATAATTCACATCCAACAGTCATTTAGAGTCAAAAGATTAAATGTTAAAATTTCATCATTATAGACCATTTTGGGAACGTTCGACATGTCCGGAGTCATCGTTTTTCATCCGAAAATTGATTTTTTGGACTGTACCAAAAATGATTCAAAATGTCAATTGGATCGTGCCTCATGTTGAATAACCACTTTTTAAACCCTCAAAGTGACCAAAATGGCCATTTTTACAGAGTTTTGCTTACTCAAAAGCTTCAATTTTGACCCGTTTCAGTCACAGAAATGACTTTAAACACACTTATTTTAGTTGAAAAAGTCATAATTCACATCCAACAGTCATTTAGAGTCAAAAGATTAAATGTTAAAATTTCATCATTATAGACCATTTTGGGAACGTTCGACATGTCCGGAGTCATCGTTTTTCATCCGAAAATTGATTTTTTGGACTGTACCAAAAATGATTCAAAATGTCAATTGGATCGTGCCTCATGTTGAATAACCACTTTTTAAACCCTCACAGTGACCAAAATGGCCATTTTTACAGAGTTTTGCTTACTCAAAAGCTTCAATTTTGACCCGTTTCAGTCACAGAAATGAATTTAAACACACTTATTTTAGTTGAAAAAGTCATAATTCACATCCAACAGTCATTTAGAGTCAAAAGATTAAATGTTAAAATGTCATCATTATAGACCATTTTGGGAACGTTCGACATGTCCGGAGTCATCGTTTTTCATCCGAAAATCGATTTTTTGGACTGTACCAAAAATGATTCAAAATGTCAATTGGATCGTGCCTCATGTTGAATAACCACTTTTTAAACCCTCACAGTGACCAAAATGGCCATTTTTACAGAGTTTTGCTTACTCAAAAGCTTCAATTTTGACCCGTTTCAGTCACAGAAATGACTTTAAACACACTTATTTTAGTTGAAAAAGTCATAATTCACATCCAACAGTCATTTAGAGTCAAAAGATTAAATGTTAACATTTCATCATTATAGACCATTTTGGGAACGTTCGACATGTCCGGAGTCATCGTTTTTCATCCGAAAATCGATTTTTTGGACTGTACCAAAAATGATTCAAAATGTCAATTGGATCATGCCTCATGTTGAATAACCACTTTTTAAACCCTCACAGTGACCAAAACGGCCATTTTTACAGAGTTTTGCTTACTCAAAAGCTTCAATTTTGACCCGTTTCAGTCACAGAAATGAATTTAAACACACTTATTGTAGTTGAAAAAGTCATAATTCACATCCAACAGTCATTTAGAGTCAAAAGATTAAATGTAAAAATTTCATCATTATAGACCATTTTGGGAACGTTCGACATCTCCGGAGTCATCGTTTTTCATCCGAAAATCGATTTTTTGGACTGTACCAAAAATGATTCAAAATGTCAATTGGATCATGCCTCATGTTGAATAACCACTTTTTAATCCCTCACAGTGACCAAAATTGCCATTTTTACAGAGTTTTGCTTACTCAAAAGCTTCAATTTTGACCTGTTTCAGTCACAGAAATGACTTTAAACACACTTATTTTAGTTGAAAAAGTCATAATTCACTTCCAACAGTCATTTAGAGTCAAAAGATTAAATGTTAAAATTTCATCATTATAGACCATTTTGGGAACGTTCGACATGTCCGGAGTCATCGTTTTTCATCTGAAAATTGATTTTTTGGACTGTACCAAAAATGATTCAAAATGTCAATTGGATCGTGCCTCATGTTGAATAACCACTTTTTAAACCCTCACAGTGACCAAAATGGCCATTTTTACAGAGATTTGCTTACTCAAAAGCTTCAATTTTGACCCGTTTCAGTCACGGAAATGACTTTAAACACACTTATTTTAGTTGAAAAAGTCATAATTCACATCCAACAGTCATTTAGAGTCAAAAGATTAAATGTTAAAATTTCATCATTATAGACCATTTTGGGAACGTTCGACATGTCCGGAGTCATCGTTTTTCATCCGAAAATTGATTTTTTGGACTGTACCAAAAATGATTCAAAATGTCAATTGGATCATGCCTCATGTTGAATAACCACTTTTTAAACCCTCACAGTGACCAAAATTGCCATTTTTACAGAGTTTTGCTTACTCAAAAGCTTCAATTTTGACCCGTTTCAGGCACAGAAATGACTTTAAACACACTTATTTTAAGTAGAAAAAGTCATAATTCACATCCAACAGTCATTTAGAGTCAAAAGATTAAATGTTAAAATTTCATCATTATAGACCATTTTGGGAACGTTCGACATGTCCGGAGTCATCGTTTTTCATCCGAAAATTGATTTTTTGGACTGTACCAAAAATGATTCAAAATGTCAATTGGATCGTGCCTCATGTTGAATAACCACTTTTTAAACCCTCACAGTGACCAAAATGGCCATTTTTACAGAGTTTTGCTTACCCAAAAGCTTCAATTTTGACCCGTTTCAGTCACAGAAATGACTTTAAACACACTTATTTTAGTTGAAAAAGTCATAATTCACATCCAACAGTCATTTAGAGTCAAAAGATTAAATGTTAAAATTTCATCATTATAGACCATTTTGGGAACGTTCGACATGTCCGGAGTCATCGTTTTTCATCCGAAAATCGATTTTTTGGACTGTACCAAAAATGATTCAAAATGTCAATTGGATCATGCCTCATGTTGAATAACCACTTTTTAAACCCTCACAGTGACCAAAATTGCCATTTTTACAGAGTTTTGCTTACTCAAAAGCTTCAATTTTGACCCGTTTCAGGCACAGAAATGACTTTAAACACACTTATTTTAGTTGAAAAAGTCATAATTCACATCCAACAGTCATTTAGAGTCAAAAGATTAAATGTTAAAATTTCATCATTATAGACCATTTTGGGAACGTTCGACATGTCCGGAGTCATCGTTTTTCATCCGAAAATTGATTTTTTGGACTGTACCAAAAATGATTCAAAATGTCAATTGGATCGTGCCTCGTGTTGAATAACCACTTTTTAAACCCTCACAGTGACCAAAATGGCCATTTTTACAGAGTTTTGCTTACTCAAAAGCTTCAATTTTGACCCGTTTCAGTCACAGAAATGAATTTAAACACACTTATTTTAGTTGAAAAAGTCATAATTCACATCCAACAGTCATTTAGAGTCAAAAGATTAAATGTTAAAATGTCATCATTATAGACCATTTTGGGAACGTTCGACATGTCCGGAGTCATCGTTTTTCATCCGAAAATCGATTTTTTGGACTGTACCAAAAATGATTCAAAATGTCAATTGGATCATGCCTCATGTTGAATAACCACTTTTTAAACCCTCACAGTGACCAAAATTGCCATTTTTACAGAGTTTTGCTTACTCAAAAGCTTCAATTTTGACCCGTTTCAGGCACAGAAATGACTTTAAACACACTTATTTTAGTTGAAAAAGTCATAATTCACATCCAACAGTCATTTAGAGTCAAAAGATTAAATGTTAAAATTTCATCATTATAGACCATTTTGGGAACGTTCGACATGTCCGGAGTCATCGTTTTTCATCCGAAAATTGATTTTTTGCACTGTACCAAAAATGATTCAAAATGTCAATTGGATCGTGCCTCATGTTGAATAACCACTTTTTAAACCCTCACAGTGACCAAAATGGCAATTTTTACAGAGTTTTGCTTACTCAAAAGCTTCAATTTTGACCCGTTTCAGTCACAGAAATGACTTTAAACACACTTATTTTAGTTGAAAAAGTCATAATTCACATCCAACAGTCATTTAGAGTCAAAAGATTAAATGTTAAAATTTCATCATTATAGACAATTTTGGGAACGTTCGACATGTCCGGAGTCATCGTTTTTCATCCAAAAATCGATTTTTTGGACTGTACCAAAAATGATTCAAAATTTCAATTGGATCATGCCTCATGTTGAATAACCACTTTTTAAACCCTCACAGTGACCAAAATTGCCATTTTTACAGAGTTTTGCTTACTCAAAAGCTTCAATTTTGACCCGTTTCAGGCACAGAAATGACTTTAAACACACTTATTTTAGTTGAAAAAGTCATAATTCACATCCAACAGTCATTTAGAGTCAAAAGATTAAATGTTAAAATTTCATCATTATAGACCATTTTGGGAACGTTCGACATGTCCGGAGTCATCGTTTTTCATCCGAAAATTGATTTTTTGGACTGTACCAAAAATGATTCAAAATGTCAATTGGATCGTGCCTCATGTTGAATAACCACTTTTTAAACCCTCACAGTGACCAAAATGGCCATTTTTACAGAGTTTTGCTTACTCAAAAGCTTCAATTTTGACCCGTTTCAGTCACAGAAATGACTTTAAACACACTTATTTTAGTTGAAAAAGTCATAATTCACATCCAACAGTCATTTAGAGTCAAAAGATTAAATGTTAAAATTTCATCATTATAGACCATTTTGGGAACGTTCGACATGTCCGGAGTCATCGTTTTTCATCCGAAAATTGATTTTTTGGACTGTACCAAAAATGATTCAAAATGTCAATTGGATCGTGCCTGATGTTGAATAACCACTTTTTAAACCCTCACAGTGACCAAAATGGCCATTTTTACAGAGTTTTGCTTACTCAAAAGCTTCAATTTTGACCCGTTTCAGTCACAGAAATGAATTTAAACACACTTATTTTAGTTGAAAAAGTCATAATTCACATCCAACAGTCATTTAGAGTCAAAAGATTAAATGTTAAAATGTCATCATTATAGACCATTTTGGGAACGTTCGACATGTCCGGAGTCATCGTTTTTCATCCGAAAATCGATTTTTTGGACTGTACCAAAAATGATTCAAAATGTCAATTGGATCATGCCTCATGTTGAATAACCACTTTTTAAACCCTCACAGTGACCAAAATTGCCATTTTTACAGAGTTTTGCTTACTCAAAAGCTTCAATTTTGACCCGTTTCAGGCACAGAAATGACTTTAAACACACTTATTTTAGTTGAAAAAGTCATAATTCACATCCAACAGTCATTTAGAGTCAAAAGATTAAATGTTAAAATTTCATCATTATAGACCATTTTGGGAACGTTCGACATGTCCGGAGTCATCGTTTTTCATCCGAAAATTGATTTTTTGGACTGTACCAAAAATGATTCAAAATGTCAATTGGATCGTGCCTCATGTTGAATAACCACTTTTTAAACCCTCACAGTGACCAAAATGGCCATTTTTACAGAGTTTTGCTTACTCAAAAGCTTCAATTTTGACCCGTTTCAGTCACAGAAATGACTTTAAACACACTTATTTTAGTTGAAAAAGTCATAATTCACATCCAACAGTCATTTAGAGTCAAAAGATTAAATGTTAAAATTTCATCATTATAGACCATTTTGGGAACGTTCGACATGTCCGGAGTCATCGTTTTTCATCCGAAAATTGATTTTTTGGACTGTACCAAAAATGATTCAAAATGTCAATTGGATCGTGCCTCATGTTGAATAACCACTTTTTAAACCCTCACAGTGACCAAAATGGCCATTTTTACAGAGTTTTGCTTACTCAAAAGCTTCAATTTTGACCCGTTTCAGTCACAGAAATGAATTTAAACACACTTATTTTAGTTGAAAAAGTCATAATTCACATCCAACAGTCATTTAGAGTCAAAAGATTAAATGTTAAAATGTCATCATTATAGACCATTTTGGGAACGTTCGACATGTCCGGAGTCATCGTTTTTCATCCGAAAATTGATTTTTTGGACTGTACCAAAAATGATTCAAAATGTCAATTGGATCGTGCCTCATGTTGAATAACCACTTTTTAAACCCTCACAGTGACCAAAATGGCCATTTTTACAGAGTTTTGCTTACTCAAAAGCTTCAATTTCGACCCGTTTCAGTCACAGAAATGACTTTAAACACACTTATTTTAGTTGAAAAAGTCATAATTCACATCCAACAGTCATTTAGAGTCAAAAGATTAAATGTTAACATTTCATCATTATAGACCATTTTGGGAACGTTCGACATGTCCGGAGTCATCGTTTTTCATCCGAAAATCGATTTTTTGGACTGTACCAAAAATGATTCAAAATGTCAATTGGATCGTGCCTCATGTTGAATAACCACTTTTTAAACCCTCACAGTGACCAAAATTGCCATTTTTACAGAGTTTTGCTTACTCAAAAGCTTCAATTTTGACCCGTTTCAGGCACAGAAATGACTTTAAACACACTTATTTTAGTTGAAAAAGTCATAATTCACATCCAACAGTCATTTAGACTCAAAAGATTAAATGTTAAAATTTCATCATTATAGACCATTTTGGGAACGTTCGACATGTCCGGAGTCATCGTTTTTCATCCGAAAATTGATTTTTTGGACTGTACCAAAAATGATTCAAAATGTCAATTGGATCGTGCCTCATGTTGAATAACCACTTTTTAAACCCTCACAGTGACCAAAATGGCCATTTTTACAGAGTTTTGCTTACTCAAAAGCTTCAATTTTGACCCGTTTCAGTCACAGAAATGAATTTAAACACACTTATTGTAGTTGAAAAAGTCATAATTCACATCCAACAGTCATTTAGAGTCAAAAGATTAAATGTTAAAATTTCATCATTATAGACCATTTTGGGAACGTTCGACATGTCCGGAGTCATCGTTTTTCATCCGAAAATCGATTTTTTGGACTGTACCAAAAATGATTCAAAATGTCAATTGGATCATGCCTCATGTTGAATAACCACTTTTTAATCCCTCACAGTGACCAAAATTGCCATTTTTACAGAGTTTTGCTTACTCAAAAGCTTCAATTTTGACCTGTTTCAGTCACAGAAATGACTTTAAACACACTTATTTTAGTTGAAAAAGTCATAATTCACATCCAACAGTCATTTAGAGTCAAAAGATTAAATGTTAAAATTTCATCATTATAGACCATTTTGGGAACGTTCGACATGTCCGGAGTCATCGTTTTTCATCCGAAAATTGATTTTTTGGACTGTACCAAAAATGATTCAAAATGTCAATTGGATCGTGCCTCATGTTGAATAACCACTTTTTAAACCCTCACAGTGACCAAAATGGCCATTTTTACAGAGATTTGCTTACTCAAAAGCTTCAATTTTGACCCGTTTCAGTCACAGAAATGACTTTAAACACACTTATTTTAGTTGAAAAAGTCATAATTCACATCCAACAGTCATTTAGAGTCAAAAGATTAAATGTTAAAATTTCATCATTATAGACCATTTTGGGAACGTTCGACATGTCCGGAGTCATCGGTTTTTCATCCGAAAATTGATTTTTTGGACTGTACCAAAAATGATTCAAAATGTCAATTGGATCATGCCTCATGTTGAATAACCACTTTTTAAACCCTCACAGTGACCAAAATTGCCATTTTTACAGAGTTTTGCTTACTCAAAAGCTTCAATTTTGACCCGTTTCAGGCACAGAAATGACTTTAAACACACTTATTTTAAGTAGAAAAAGTCATAATTCACATCCAACAGTCATTTAGAGTCAAAAGATTAAATGTTAAAATTTCATCATTATAGACCATTTTGGGAACGTTCGACATGTCCGGAGTCATCGTTTTTCATCCGAAAATTGATTTTTTGGACTGTACCAAAAATGATTCAAAATGTCAATTGGATCGTGCCTCATGTTGAATAACCACTTTTTAAACCCTCACAGTGACCAAAATGGCCATTTTTACAGAGTTTTGCTTACTCAAAAGCTTCAATTTTGACCCGTTTCAGTCACAGAAATGACTTTAAACACACTTTTTTTAGTTGAAAAAGTCATAATTCACATCCAACAGTCATTTAGAGTCAAAAGATTAAATGTTAACATTTCATCATTATAGACCATTTTGGGAACGTTCGACATGTCCGGAGTCATCGTTTTTCATCCGAAAATCGATTTTTTTGACTGTACCAAAAATGATTAAAAATGTCAATTGGATCATGCCTCATGTTGAATAACCACTTTTTAAACCCTCACAGTGACCAAAACGGCCATTTTTACAGAGTTTTGCTTACTCAAAAGCTTCAATTTTGACCCGTTTCAGTCACAGAAATGAATTTAAACACACTTATTGTAGTTGAAAAAGTCATAATTCACATCCAACAGTCATTTAGAGTCAAAAGATTAAATGTTAAAATTTCATCATTATAGACCATTTTGGGAACGTTCGACATCTCCGGAGTCATCGTTTTTCATCCGAAAATCGATTTTTTGGACTGTACCAAAAATGATTCAAAATGTCAATTGGATCATGCCTCATGTTGAATAACCACTTTTTAATCCCTCACAGTGACCAAAATTGCCATTTTTACAGAGTTTTGCTTACTCAAAAGCTTCAATTTTGACCTGTTTCAGTCACAGAAATGACTTTAAACACACTTATTTTAGTTGAAAAAGTCATAATTCACATCCAACAGTCATTTAGAGTCAAAAGATTAAATGTTAAAATTTCATCATTATAGACCATTTTGGGAACGTTCGACATGTCCGGAGTCATCGTTTTTCATCCGAAAATTTATTTTTTGGACTGTACCAAAAATGATTCAAAATGTCAATTGGATCATGCCTCATGTTGAATAACCACTTTTTAAACCCTCACAGTGACCAAAATTGCCATTTTTACAGAGTTTTGCTTACTCAAAAGCTTCAATTTTGACCCGTTTCAGGCACAGAAATGACTTTAAACACACTTATTTTAAGTAGAAAAAGTCATAATTCACATCCAACAGTCATTTAGAGTCAAAAGATTAAATGTTAAAATTTCATCATTATAGACCATTTTGGGAACGTTCGACATGTCCGGAGTCATCGTTTTTCATCCGAAAATTGATTTTTTGGACTGTACCAAAAATGATTCAAAATGTCAATTGGATCGTGCCTCATGTTGAATAACCACTTTTTAAACCCTCACAGTGACCAAAATTGCCATTTTTACAGAGTTTTGCTTACTCAAAAGCTTCAATTTTGACCCGTTTCAGGCACAGAAATGACTTTAAACACACTTATTTTAAGTAGAAAAAGTCATAATTCACATCCAACAGTCATTTAGAGTCAAAAGATTAAATGTTAAAATTTCATCATTATAGACCATTTTGGGAACGTTCGACATGTCCGGAGTCATCGTTTTTCATCCGAAAATTGATTTTTTGGACTGTACCAAAAATGATTCAAAATGTCAATTGGATCGTGCCTCATGTTGAATAACCACTTTTTAAACCCTCACAGTGACCAAAATGGCCATTTTTACAGAGTTTTGCTTACTCAAAAGCTTCAATTTTGACCCGTTTCAGTCACAGAAATGACTTTAAACACACTTATTTTAGTTGAAAAAGTCATAATTCACATCCAACAGTCATTTAGAGTCAAAAGATTAAATGTTAAAATTTCATCATTATAGACCATTTTGGGAACGTTCGACATGTCCGGAGTCATCGTTTTTCATCCGAAAATCGATTTTTTGGACTGTACCAAAAATGATTCAAAATGTCTATTGGATCATGCCTCATGTTGAATAACCACTTTTTAAACCCTCACAGTGACCAAAATTGCCATTTTTACAGAGTTTTGCTTACTCAAAAGCTTCAATTTTGACCCGTTTCAGGCACAGAAATGACTTTAAACACACTTATTTTAGTTGAAAAAGTCATAATTCACATCCAACAGTCATTTAGAGTCAAAAGATTAAATGTTAAAATTTCATCATTATAGACCATTTTGGGAACGTTCGACATGTCCGGAGTCATCGTTTTTCATCCGAAAATTGATTTTTTGGACTGTACCAAAAATGATTCAAAATGTCAATTGGATCGTGCCTCATGTTGAATAACCACTTTTTAAACCCTCACAGTGACCAAAATGGCCATTTTTACAGAGTTTTGCTTACTCAAAAGCTTCAATTTTGACCCGTTTCAGTCACAGAAATGACTTTAAACACACTTATTTTAGTTGAAAAAGTCATAATTCACATCCAACAGTCATTTAGAGTCAAAAGATTAAATGTTAAAATTTCATCATTATAGACCATTTTGGGAACGTTCGACATGTCCGGAGTCATCGTTTTTCATCCGAAAATTGATTTTTTGGACTGTACCAAAAATGATTCAAAATGTCAATTGGATCGTGCCTCATGTTGAATAACCACTTTTTAAACCCTCACAGTGACCAAAATGGCCATTTTTACAGAGTTTTGCTTACTCAAAAGCTTCAATTTTGACCCGTTTCAGTCACAGAAATGAATTTAAACACACTTATTTTAGTTGAAAAAGTCATAATTCACATCCAACAGTCATTTAGAGTCAAAAGATTAAATGTTAAAATGTCATCATTATAGACCATTTTGGGAACGTTCGACATGTCCGGAGTCATCGTTTTTCATCCGAAAATCGATTTTTTGGACTGTACCAAAAATGATTCAAAATGTCAATTGGATCATGCCTCATGTTGAATAACCACTTTTTAAACCCTCACAGTGACCAAAATTGCCATTTTTACAGAGTTTTGCTTACTCAAAAGCTTCAATTTTGACCCGTTTCAGGCACAGAAATGACTTTAAACACACTTATTTTAGTTGAAAAAGTCATAATTCACATCCAACAGTCATTTAGAGTCAAAAGATTAAATGTTAAAATTTCATCATTATAGACCATTTTGGGAACGTTCGACATGTCCGGAGTCATCGTTTTTCATCCGAAAATTGATTTTTTGCACTGTACCAAAAATGATTCAAAATGTCAATTGGATTGTGCCTCATGTTGAATAACCACTTTTTAAACCCTCACAGTGACCAAAATGGCAATTTTTACAGAGTTTTGCTTACTCAAAAGCTTCAATTTTGACCCGTTTCAGTCACAGAAATGACTTTAAACACACTTATTTTAGTTGAAAAAGTCATAATTCACATCCAACAGTCATTTAGAGTCAAAAGATTAAATGTTAAAATTTCATCATTATAGACCATTTTGGGAACGTTCGACATGTCCGGAGTCATCGTTTTTCATCCGAAAATTGATTTTTTGGACTGTACCAAAAATGATTCAAAATGTCAATTGGATCGTGCCTCATGTTGAATAACCACTTTTTAAACCCTCACAGTGACCAAAATGGCCATTTTTACAGAGTTTTGCTTACTCAAAAGCTTCAATTTTGACCCGTTTCAGTCACAGAAATGAATTTAAACACACTTATTTTAGTTGAAAAAGTCATAATTCTCATCCAACAGTCATTTAGAGTCAAATGATTAAATGTTAAAATGTCATCATTATAGACCATTTTGGGAACGTTCGACATGTCCGGAGTCATCGTTTTTCATCCGAAAATCGATTTTTTGGACTGTACCAAAAATGATTCAAAATGTCAATTGGATCGTGCCTCATGTTGAATAACCACTTTTTAAACCCTCACAGTGACCAAAATGGCCATTTTTACAGAGTTTTGCTTACTCAAAAGCTTCAATTTTGACCCGTTTCAGTCACAGAAATGACTTTAAACACACTTATTTTAGTTGAAAAAGTCATAATTCACATCCAACAGTCATTTAGAGTCAAAAGATTAAATGTTAAAATTTCATCATTATAGACCATTTTGGGAACGTTCGACATGTCCGGAGTCATCGTTTTTCATCCGAAAATTGATTTTTTGGACTGTACCAAAAATGATTCAAAATGTCAATTGGATCGTGCCTCATGTTGAATAACCACTTTTTAAACCCTCACAGTGACCAAAATGGCCATTTTTACAGAGTTTTGCTTACTCAAAAGCTTCAATTTTGACCCGTTTCAGTCACAGAAATGAATTTAAACACACTTATTGTAGTTGAAAAAGTCATAATTCACATCCAACAGTCATTTAGAGTCAAAAGATTAAATGTTAAAATTTCATCATTATAGACCATTTTGGGAACGTTCGACATGTCCGGAGTCATCGTTTTTCATCCGAAAATCGATTTTTTGGACTGTACCAAAAATGATTCAAAATGTCAATTGGATCATGCCTCATGTTGAATAACCACTTTTTAATCCCTCACAGTGACCAAAATTGCCATTTTTACAGAGTTTTGCTTACTCAAAAGCTTCAATTTTGACCTGTTTCAGTCACAGAAATGACTTTAAACACACTTATTTTAGTTGAAAAAGTCATAATTCACATCCAACAGTCATTTAGAGTCAAAAGATTAAATGTTAAAATTTCATCATTATAGACCATTTTGGGAACGTTCGACATGTCCGGAGTCATCGTTTTTCATCCGAAAATTGATTTTTTGGACTGTACCAAAAATGATTCAAAATGTCAATTGGATCGTGCCTCATGTTGAATAACCACTTTTTAAACCCTCACAGTGACCAAAATGGCCATTTTTACAGAGATTTGCTTACTCAAAAGCTTCAATTTTGACCCGTTTCAGTCACAGAAATGACTTTAAACACACTTATTTTAGTTGAAAAAGTCATAATTCACATCCAACAGTCATTTAGAGTCAAAAGATTAAATGTTACAATTTCATCATTATAGACCATTTTGGGAACGTTCGACATGTCCGGAGTCATCGTTTTTCATCCGAAAATTGATTTTTTGGACTGTACCAAAAATGATTCAAAATGTCAATTGGATCATGCCTCATGTTGAATAACCACTTTTTAAACCCTCACAGTGACCAAAACGGCCATTTTTACAGAGTTTTGCTTACTCAAAAGCTTCAATTTTGACCCGTTTCAGTCACAGAAATGAATTTAAACACACTTATTGTAGTTGAAAAAGTCATAATTCACATCCAACAGTCATTTAGAGTCAAAAGATTAAATGTTAAAATTTCATCATTATAGACCATTTTGGGAACGTTCGACATCTCCGGAGTCATCGTTTTTCATCCGAAAATCGATTTTTTGGACTGTACCAAAAATGATTCAAAATGTCAATTGGATCATGCCTCATGTTGAATAACCACTTTTTAATCCCTCACAGTGACCAAAATTGCCATTTTTACAGAGTTTTGCTTACTCAAAAGCTTCAATTTTGACCTGTTTCAGTCACAGAAATGACTTTAAACACACTTATTTTAGTTGAAAAAGTCATAATTCACATCCAACAGTCATTTAGAGTCAAAAGATTAAATGTTAAAATTTCATCATTATAGACCATTTTGGGAACGTTCGACATGTCCGGAGTCATCGTTTTTCATCCGAAAATTGATTTTTTGGACTGTACCAAAAATGATTCAAAATGTCAATTGGATCGTGCCTCATGTTGAATAACCACTTTTTAAACCCTCACAGTGACCAAAATGGCCATTTTTACAGAGATTTGCTTACTCAAAAGCTTCAATTTTGACCCGTTTCAGTCACGGAAATGACTTTAAACACACTTATTTTAGTTGAAAAAGTCATAATTCACATCCAACAGTCATTTAGAGTCAAAAGATTAAATGTTAAAATTTCATCATTATAGACCATTTTGGGAACGTTCGACATGTCCGGAGTCATCGTTTTTCATCCGAAAATTGATTTTTTGGACTGTACCAAAAATGATTCAAAATGTCAATTGGATCATGCCTCATGTTGAATAACCACTTTTTAAACCCTCACAGTGACCAAAATTGCCATTTTTACAGAGTTTTGCTTACTCAAAAGCTTCAATTTTGACCCGTTTCAGGCACAGAAATGACTTTAAACACACTTATTTTAAGTAGAAAAAGTCATAATTCACATCCAACAGTCATTTAGAGTCAAAAGATTAAATGTTAAAATTTCATCATTATAGACCATTTTGGGAACGTTCGACATGTCCGGAGTCATCGTTTTTCATCCGAAAATTGATTTTTTGGACTGTACCAAAAATGATTCAAAATGTCAATTGGATCGTGCCTCATGTTGAATAACCACTTTTTAAACCCTCACAGTGACCAAAATGGCCATTTTTACAGAGTTTTGCTTACTCAAAAGCTTCAATTTTGACCCGTTTCAGTCACAGAAATGACTTTAAACACACTTATTTTAGTTGAAAAAGTCATAATTCACATCCAACAGTCATTTAGAGTCAAAAGATTAAATGTTAAAATTTCATCATTATAGACCATTTTGGGAACGTTCGACATGTCCGGAGTCATCGTTTTTCATCCGAAAATTGATTTTTTGGACTGTACCAAAAATGATTCAAAATGTCAATTGGATTGTGCCTCATGTTGAATAACCACTTTTTAAACCCTCACAGTGACCAAAATGGCAATTTTTACAGAGTTTTGCTTACTCAAAAGCTTCAATTTTGACCCGTTTCAGGCACAGAAATGACTTTAAACACACTTATTTTAAGTAGAAAAAGTCATAATTCACATCCAACAGTCATTTAGAGTCAAAAGATTAAATGTTAAAATTTCATCATTATAGACCATTTTGGGAACGTTCGACATGTCCGGAGTCATCGTTTTTCATCCGAAAATTGATTTTTTGGACTGTACCAAAAATGATTCAAAATGTCAATTGGATCGTGCCTCATGTTGAATAACCACTTTTTAAACCCTCACAGTGACCAAAATGGCCATTTTTACAGAGTTTTGCTTACTCAAAAGCTTCAATTTTGACCCGTTTCAGTCACAGAAATGACTTTAAACACACTTATTTTAGTTGAAAAAGTCATAATTCACATCCAACAGTCATTTAGAGTCAAAAGATTAAATGTTAAAATTTCATCATTATAGACCATTTTGGGAACGTTCGACATGTCCGGAGTCATCGTTTTTCATCCGAAAATCGATTTTTTGGACTGTACCAAAAATGATTCAAAATGTCTATTGGATCATGCCTCATGTTGAATAACCACTTTTTAAACCCTCACAGTGACCAAAATTGCCATTTTTACAGAGTTTTGCTTACTCAAAAGCTTCAATTTTGACCCGTTTCAGGCACAGAAATGACTTTAAACACACTTATTTTAGTTGAAAAAGTCATAATTCACATCCAACAGTCATTTAGAGTCAAAAGATTAAATGTTAAAATTTCATCATTATAGACCATTTTGGGAACGTTCGACATGTCCGGAGTCATCGTTTTTCATCCGAAAATTGATTTTTTGGACTGTACCAAAAATGATTCAAAATGTCAATTGGATCGTGCCTCATGTTGAATAACCACTTTTTAAACCCTCACAGTGACCAAAATGGCCATTTTTACAGAGTTTTGCTTACTCAAAAGCTTCAATTTTGACCCGTTTCAGTCACAGAAATGACTTTAAACACACTTATTTTAGTTGAAAAAGTCATAATTCACATCCAACAGTCATTTAGAGTCAAAAGATTAAATGTTAAAATTTCATCATTATAGACCATTTTGGGAACGTTCGACATGTCCGGAGTCATCGTTTTTCATCCGAAAATTGATTTTTTGGACTGTACCAAAAATGATTCAAAATGTCAATTGGATCGTGCCTCATGTTGAATAACCACTTTTTAAACCCTCACAGTGACCAAAATGGCCATTTTTACAGAGATTTGCTTACTCAAAAGCTTCAATTTTGACCCGTTTCAGTCACGGAAATGACTTTAAACACACTTATTTTAGTTGAAAAAGTCATAATTCACATCCAACAGTCATTTAGAGTCAAAAGATTAAATGTTAAAATTTCATCATTATAGACCATTTTGGGAACGTTCGACATGTCCGGAGTCATCGTTTTTCATCCGAAAATTGATTTTTTGGACTGTACCAAAAATGATTCAAAATGTCAATTGGATCATGCCTCATGTTGAATAACCACTTTTTAAACCCTCACAGTGACCAAAATTGCCATTTTTACAGAGTTTTGCTTACTCAAAAGCTTCAATTTTGACCCGTTTCAGGCACAGAAATGACTTTAAACACACTTATTTTAAGTAGAAAAAGTCATAATTCACATCCAACAGTCATTTAGAGTCAAAAGATTAAATGTTAAAATTTCATCATTATAGACCATTTTGGGAACGTTCGACATGTCCGGAGTCATCGTTTTTCATCCGAAAATTGATTTTTTGGACTGTACCAAAAATGATTCAAAATGTCAATTGGATCGTGCCTCATGTTGAATAACCACTTTTTAAACCCTCACAGTGACCAAAATGGCCATTTTTACAGAGTTTTGCTTACTCAAAAGCTTCAATTTTGACCCGTTTCAGTCACAGAAATGACTTTAAACACACTTATTTTAGTTGAAAAAGTCATAATTCACATCCAACAGTCATTTAGAGTCAAAAGATTAAATGTTAAAATTTCATCATTATAGACCATTTTGGGAACGTTCGACATGTCCGGAGTCATCGTTTTTCATCCGAAAATCGATTTTTTTAGCTGTACCAAAAATGATTCAAAATGTCTATTGGATCATGCCTCATGTTGAATAACCACTTTTTAAACCCTCACAGTGACCAAAAGTGCCATTTTTACAGAGTTTTGCTTACTCAAAAGCTTCAATTTTGACCTGTTTCAGGCACAGAAATGACTTTAAACACACTTATTTTAGTTGAAAAAGTCATAATGCACATCCAACAGTCATTTACAGTCAAAAGATTAAATGTTAAAATTTCATCATTATAGACCATTTTGGGAACGTTCAACATGTCCAGAGTCATCGTTTTTCATCCGAAAATTGATTTTTTGGACTGTACCAAAAATGATTCAAAATGTCAATTGGATCGTGCCTCATGTTGAATAACCACTTTTTAAACCCTCACAGAGACCAAAAGTGTCATTTTTACAGAGTTTTGCTTACTCAAAAGCTTCAATTTTGACCCGTTTCAGGCACAGAAATGACTTTAAACACACTTATTTTAGTTGAAAAAGTCATAATGCACATCCAACAGTCATTTAGAGTCAAAAGATTAAATGTTAAAATTTCATCATTATAGACCATTTTGGGAACGTTCGACATGTCCGGAGTCATCGTTTTTCATCCGAAAATTGATTTTTTGGACTGTACCAAAAATGATTCAAAATGTCAATTGGATCGTGCCTCATGTTGAATAACCACTTTTTAAACCCTCACAGTGACCAAAATTGCCATTTTTACAGAGTTTTGCTTACTCAAAAGCTTCAATTTTGACCCGTTTCAGGCACAGAAATGACTTTAAACACACTTATTTTAAGTAGAAAAAGTCATAATTCACATCCAACAGTCATTTAGAGTCAAAAGATTAAATGTTAAAATTTCATCATTATAGACCATTTTGGGAACGTTCGACATGTCCGGAGTCATCGTTTTTCATCCGAAAATTGATTTTTTGGACTGTACCAAAAATGATTCAAAATGTCAATTGGATCGTGCCTCATGTTGAATAACCACTTTTTAAACCCTCACAGTGACCAAAATGGCCATTTTTACAGAGTTTTGCTTACTCAAAAGCTTCAATTTTGACCCGTTTCAGTCACAGAAATGACTTTAAACACACTTATTTTAGTTGAAAAAGTCATAATTCACATCCAACAGTCATTTAGAGTCAAAAGATTAAATGTTAAAATTTCATCATTATAGACCATTTTGGGAACGTTCGACATGTCCGGAGTCATCGTTTTTCATCCGAAAATCGATTTTTTGGACTGTACCAAAAATGATTCAAAATGTCTATTGGATCATGCCTCATGTTGAATAACCACTTTTTAAACCCTCACAGTGACCAAAATTGCCATTTTTACAGAGTTTTGCTTACTCAAAAGCTTCAATTTTGACCCGTTTCAGGCACAGAAATGACTTTAAACACACTTATTTTAGTTGAAAAAGTCATAATTCACATCCAACAGTCATTTAGAGTCAAAAGATTAAATGTTAAAATTTCATCATTATAGACCATTTTGGGAACGTTCGACATGTCCGGAGTCATCGTTTTTCATCCGAAAATTGATTTTTTGGACTGTACCAAAAATGATTCAAAATGTCAATTGGATCGTGCCTCATGTTGAATAACCACTTTTTAAACCCTCACAGTGACCAAAATGGCCATTTTTACAGAGTTTTGCTTACTCAAAAGCTTCAATTTTGACCCGTTTTCAGTCACAGAAATGACTTTAAACACACTTATTTTAGTTGAAAAAGTCATAATTCACATCCAACAGTCATTTAGAGTCAAAAGATTAAATGTTAAAATTTCATCATTATAGACCATTTTGGGAACGTTCGACATGTCCGGAGTCATCGTTTTTCATCCGAAAATCGATTTTTTGGACTGTACCAAAAATGATTCAAAATGTCAATTGGATCATGCCTCATGTTGAATAACCACTTTTTAATCCCTCACAGTTACCAAAATTGCCATTTTTACAGAGTTTTGCTTACTCAAAAGCTTCAATTTTGACCTGTTTCAGTCACAGAAATGACTTTAAACACACTTATTTTAGTTGAAAAAGTCATAATTCACATCCAACAGTCATTTAGAGTCAAAAGATTAAATGTTAAAATTTCATCATTATAGACCATTTTGGGAACGTTCGACATGTCCGGAGTCATCGTTTTTCATCCGAAAATTGATTTTTTGGACTGTACCAAAAATGATTCAAAATGTCAATTGGATCGTGCCTCATGTTGAATAACCACTTTTAAACCCTCACAGTGACCAAAATGGCCATTTTTACAGAGATTTGCTTACTCAAAAGCTTCAATTTTGACCCGTTTCAGTCACGGAAATGACTTTAAACACACTTATTTTAGTTGAAAAAGTCATAATTCACATCCAACAGTCATTTAGAGTCAAAAGATTAAATGTTAAAATTTCATCATTATAGACCATTTTGGGGAACGTTCGACATGTCCGGAGTCATCGTTTTTCATCCGAAAATTGATTTTTTGGACTGTACCAAAAATGATTCAAAATGTCAATTGGATCATGCCTCATGTTGAATAACCACTTTTTAAACCCTCACAGTGACCAAAATTGCCATTTTTACAGAGTTTTGCTTACTCAAAAGCTTCAATTTTGACCCGTTTCAGGCACAGAAATGACTTTAAACACACTTATTTTAAGTAGAAAAAGTCATAATTCACATCCAACAGTCATTTAGAGTCAAAAGATTAAATGTTAAAATTTCATCATTATAGACCATTTTGGGAACGTTCGACATGTCCGGAGTCATCGTTTTTCATCCGAAAATTGATTTTTTGGACTGTACCAAAAATGATTCAAAATGTCAATTGGATCGTGCCTCATGTTGAATAACCACTTTTTAAACCCTCACAGTGACCAAAATGGCCATTTTTACAGAGTTTTGCTTACTCAAAAGCTTCAATTTTGACCCGTTTCAGTCACAGAAATGACTTTAAACACACTTATTTTAGTTGAAAAAGTCATAATTCACATCCAACAGTCATTTAGAGTCAAAAGATTAAATGTTAAAATTTCATCATTATAGACCATTTTGGGCACGTTCGACATGTCCGGAGTCATCGTTTTTCATCCGAAAATCGATTTTTTGGACTGTACCAAAAATGATTCAAAATGTCTATTGGATCATGCCTCATGTTGAATAACCACTTTTTAAACCCTCACAGTGACCAAAAGTGCCATTTTTACAGAGTTTTGCTTACTCAAAAGCTTCAATTTTGACCTGTTTCAGGCACAGAAATGACTTTAAACACACTTATTTTAGTTGAAAAAGTCATAATGCACATCCAACAGTCATTTACAGTCAAAAGATTAAATGTTAAAATTTCATCATTATAGACCATTTTGGGAACGTTCAACATGTCCAGAGTCATCGTTTTTCATCCGAAAATTGATTTTTTGGACTGTACCAAAAATGATTCAAAATGTCAATTGGATCGTGCCTCATGTTGAATAACACTTTTTAACCCTCACAGAGACCAAAAGTGTCATTTTTACAGAGTTTTGCTTACTCAAAAGCTTCAATTTTGACCCGTTTCAGGCACAGAAATGACTTTAAACACACTTATTTTAGTTGAAAAAGTCATAATGCACATCCAACAGTCATTTAGAGTCAAAAGATTAAATGTTAAAATTTCATCATTATAGACCATTTTGGGAACGTTCGACATGTCCGGAGTCATCGTTTTTCATCCGAAAATTGATTTTTTGGACTGTACCAAAAAATGATTCAAAATGTCAATTGGATCGTGCCTCATGTTGAATAACCACTTTTTAAACCCTCACAGTGACCAAAATTGCCATTTTTACAGAGTTTTGCTTACTCAAAAGCTTCAATTTTGACCCGTTTCAGGCACAGAAATGACTTTAAACACACTTATTTTAAGTAGAAAAAGTCATAATTCACATCCAACAGTCATTTAGAGTCAAAAGATTAAATGTTAAAATTTCATCATTATAGACCATTTTGGGAACGTTCGACATGTCCGGAGTCATCGTTTTTCATCCGAAAATTGATTTTTTGGACTGTACCAAAAATGATTCAAAATGTCAATTGGATCGTGCCTCATGTTGAATAACCACTTTTAAACCCTCACAGTGACCAAAATGGCCATTTTTACAGAGTTTTGCTTACTCAAAAGCTTCAATTTTGACCCGTTTCAGTCACAGAAATGACTTTAAACACACTTATTTTAGTTGAAAAAGTCATAATTCACATCCAACAGTCATTTAGAGTCAAAAGATTAAATGTTAAAATTTCATCATTATAGACCATTTTGGGAACGTTCGACATGTCCGGAGTCATCGTTTTTCATCCGAAAATCGATTTTTTGGACTGTACCAAAAATGATTCAAAATGTCTATTGGATCATGCCTCATGTTGAATAACCACTTTTTAAACCCTCACAGTGACCAAAATTGCCATTTTTACAGAGTTTTGCTTACTCAAAAGCTTCAATTTTGACCCGTTTCAGGCACAGAAATGACTTTAAACACACTTATTTTAGTTGAAAAAGTCATAATTCACATCCAACAGTCATTTAGAGTCAAAAGATTAAATGTTAAAATTTCATCATTATAGACCATTTTGGGAACGTTCGACATGTCCGGAGTCATCGTTTTTCATCCGAAAATTGATTTTTTGGACTGTACCAAAAATGATTCAAAATGTCAATTGGATCGTGCCTCATGTTGAATAACCACTTTTTAAACCCTCACAGTGACCAAAATGGCCATTTTTACAGAGTTTTGCTTACTCAAAAGCTTCAATTTTGACCCGTTTCAGTCACAGAAATGACTTTAAACACACTTATTTTAGTTGAAAAAGTCATAATTCACATCCAACAGTCATTTAGAGTCAAAAGATTAAATGTTAAAATTTCATCATTATAGACCATTTTGGGAACGTTCGACATGTCCGGAGTCATCGTTTTTCATCCGAAAATTGATTTTTTGGACTGTACCAAAAATGATTCAAAATGTCAATTGGATCGTGCCTCATGTTGAATAACCACTTTTTAAACCCTCACAGTGACCAAAATGGCCATTTTTACAGAGTTTTGCTTACTCAAAAGCTTCAATTTTGACCCGTTTCAGTCACAGAAATGAATTTAAACACACTTATTTTAGTTGAAAAAGTCATAATTCACATCCAACAGTCATTTAGAGTCAAAAGATTAAATGTTAAAATGTCATCATTATAGACCATTTTGGGAACGTTCGACATGTCCGGAGTCATCGTTTTTCATCCGAAAATCGATTTTTTGGACTGTACCAAAAATGATTCAAAATGTCAATTGGATCATGCCTCATGTTGAATAACCACTTTTTAAACCCTCACAGTGACCAAAATTGCCATTTTTACAGAGTTTTGCTTACTCAAAAGCTTCAATTTTGACCCGTTTCAGGCACAGAAATGACTTTAAACACACTTATTTTAGTTGAAAAAGTCATAATTCACATCCAACAGTCATTTAGAGTCAAAAGATTAAATGTTAAAATTTCATCATTATAGACCATTTTGGGAACGTTCGACATGTCCGGAGTCATCGTTTTTCATCCGAAAATTGATTTTTTGCACTGTACCAAAAATGATTCAAAATGTCAATTGGATCGTGCCTCATGTTGAATAACCACTTTTTAAACCCTCACAGTGACCAAAATGGCCATTTTTACAGAGTTTTGCTTACTCAAAAGCTACAATTTTGACCCGTTTCAGTCACAGAAATGACTTTAAACACACTTATTTTAGTTGAAAAAGTCATAATTCACATCCAACAGTCATTTAGAGTCAAAAGATTAAATGTTAAAATTTCATCATTATAGACCATTTTGGGAACGTTCGACATGTCCGGAGTCATCGTTTTTCATCCGAAAATCGATTTTTTGGACTGTACCAAAAATGATTCAAAATGTCTATTGGATCATGCCTCATGTTGAATAACCACTTTTTAAACCCTCACAGTGACCAAAATTGCCATTTTTACAGAGTTTTGCTTACTCAAAAGCTTCAATTTTGACCCGTTTCAGGCACAGAAATGACTTTAAACACACTTATTTTAGTTGAAAAAGTCATAATTCACATCCAACAGTCATTTAGAGTCAAAAGATTAAATGTTAAAATTTCATCATTATAGACCATTTTGGGAACGTTCGACATGTCCGGAGTCATCGTTTTTCATCCGAAAATTGATTTTTTGGACTGTACCAAAAATGATTCAAAATGTCAATTGGATCGTGCCTCATGTTGAATAACCACTTTTTAAACCCTCACAGTGACCAAAATGGCCATTTTTACAGAGTTTTGCTTACTCAAAAGCTTCAATTTTGACCCGTTTCAGTCACAGAAATGACTTTAAACACACTTATTTTAGTTGAAAAAGTCATAATTCACATCCAACAGTCATTTAGAGTCAAAAGATTAAATGTTAAAATTTCATCATTATAGACCATTTTGGGAACGTTCGACATGTCCGGAGTCATCGTTTTTCATCCGAAAATTGATTTTTTGGACTGTACCAAAAATGATTCAAAATGTCAATTGGATCGTGCCTCATGTTGAATAACCACTTTTTAAACCCTCACAGTGACCAAAATGGCCATTTTTACAGAGTTTTGCTTACTCAAAAGCTTCAATTTTGACCCGTTTCAGTCACAGAAATGAATTTAAACACACTTATTTTAGTTGAAAAAGTCATAATTCACATCCAACAGTCATTTAGAGTCAAAAGATTAAATGTTAAAATGTCATCATTATAGACCATTTTGGGAACGTTCGACATGTCCGGAGTCATCGTTTTTCATCCGAAAATCGATTTTTTGGACTGTACCAAAAATGATTCAAAATGTCAATTGGATCATGCCTCATGTTGAATAACCACTTTTTAAACCCTCACAGTGACCAAAATTGCCATTTTTACAGAGTTTTGCTTACTCAAAAGCTTCAATTTTGACCCGTTTCAGGCACAGAAATGACTTTAAACACACTTATTTTAGTTGAAAAAGTCATAATTCACATCCAACAGTCATTTAGAGTCAAAAGATTAAATGTTAAAATTTCATCATTATAGACCATTTTGGGAACGTTCGACATGTCCGGAGTCATCGTTTTTCATCCGAAAATTGATTTTTTGCACTGTACCATAAATGATTCAAAATGTCAATTGGATCGTGCCTCATGTTGAATAACCACTTTTTAAACCCTCACAGTGACCAAAATGGCAATTTTTACAGAGTTTTGCTTACTCAAAAGCTTCAATTTTGACCCGTTTCAGTCACAGAAATGACTTTAAACACACTTATTTTAGTTGAAAAAGTCATAATTCACATCCAACAGTCATTTAGAGTCAAAAGATTAAATGTTAAAATTTCATCATTATAGACAATTTTGGGAACGTTCGACATGTCCGGAGTCATCGTTTTTCATCCGAAAATCGATTTTTTGGACTGTACCAAAAATGATTCAAAATGTCAATTGGATCATGCCTCATGTTGAATAACCACTTTTTAAACCCTCACAGTGACCAAAATTGCCATTTTTACAGAGTTTTGCTTACTCAAAAGCTTCAATTTTGACCCGTTTCAGGCACAGAAATGACTTTAAACACACTTATTTTAGTTGAAAAAGTCATAATTCACATCCAACAGTCATTTAGAGTCAAAAGATTAAATGTTAAAATTTCATCATTATAGACCATTTTGGGAACGTTCGACATGTCCGGAGTCATCGTTTTTCATCCGAAAATTGATTTTTTGGACTGTACCAAAAATGATTCAAAATGTCAATTGGATCGTGCCTCATGTTGAATAACCACTTTTTAAACCCTCACAGTGACCAAAATGGCCATTTTTACAGAGTTTTGCTTACTCAAAAGCTTCAATTTTGACCCGTTTCAGTCACAGAAATGACTTTAAACACACTTATTTTAGTTGAAAAAGTCATAATTCACATCCAACAGTCATTTAGAGTCAAAAGATTAAATGTTAAAATTTCATCATTATAGACCATTTTGGGAACGTTCGACATGTCCGGAGTCATCGTTTTTCATCCGAAAATTGATTTTTTGGACTGTACCAAAAATGATTTAAAATGTCAATTGGATCGTGCCTCATGTTGAATAACCACTTTTTAAACCCTCACAGTGACCAAAATGGCCATTTTTACAGAGTTTTGCTTACTCAAAAGCTTCAATTTTGACCCGTTTCAGTCACAGAAATGAATTTAAACACACTTATTTTAGTTGAAAAAGTCATAATTCACATCCAACAGTCATTTAGAGTCAAAAGATTAAATGTTAAAATGTCATCATTATAGACCATTTTGGGAACGTTCGACATGTCCGGAGTCATCGTTTTTCATCCGAAAATCGATTTTTTGGACTGTACCAAAAATGATTCAAAATGTCAATTGGATCATGCCTCATGTTGAATAACCACTTTTTAAACCATCACAGTGACCAAAATTGCCATTTTTACAGAGTTTTGCTTACTCAAAAGCTTCAATTTTGACCCGTTTCAGGCACAGAAATGACTTTAAACACACTTATTTTAGTTGAAAAAGTCATAATTCACATCCAACAGTCATTTAGAGTCAAAAGATTAAATGTTAAAATTTCATCATTATAGACCATTTTGGGAACGTTCGACATGTCCGGAGTCATCGTTTTTCATCCGAAAATTGATTTTTTGGACTGTACCAAAAATGATTCAAAATGTCAATTGGATCGTGCCTCATGTTGAATAACCACTTTTTAAACCCTCACAGTGACCAAAATGGCCATTTTTACAGAGTTTTGCTTACTCAAAAGCTTCAATTTTGACCCGTTTCAGTCACAGAAATGACTTTAAACACACTTATTTTAGTTGAAAAAGTCATAATTCACATCCAACAGTCATTTAGAGTCAAAAGATTAAATGTTAAAATTTCATCATTATAGACCATTTTGGGAACGTTCGACATGTCCGGAGTCATCGTTTTTCATCCGAAAATTGATTTTTTGGACTGTACCAAAAATGATTCAAAATGTCAATTGGATCATGCCTCATGTTGAATAACCACTTTTTAAACCCTCACAGTGACCAAAATTGCCATTTTTACAGAGTTTTGCTTACTCAAAAGCTTCAATTTTGACCCGTTTCAGGCACAGAAATGACTTTAAACACACTTATTTTAAGTAGAAAAAGTCATAATTCACATCCAACAGTCATTTAGAGTCAAAAGATTAAATGTTAAAATTTCATCATTATAGACCATTTTGGGAACGTTCGACATGTCCGGAGTCATCGTTTTTCATCCGAAAATTGATTTTTTGGACTGTACCAAAAATGATTCAAAATGTCAATTGGATCGTGCCTCATGTTGAATAACCACTTTTTAAACCCTCACAGTGACCAAAATGGCAATTTTTACAGAGTTTTGCTTACTCAAAAGCTTCAATTTTGACCCGTTTCAGTCACAGAAATGACTTTAAACACACTTATTTTAGTTGAAAAAGTCATAATTCACATCCAACAGTCATTTAGAGTCAAAAGATTAAATGTTAAAATTTCATCATTATAGACCATTTTGGGAACGTTCGACATGTCCGGAGTCATCGTTTTTCATCCGAAAATTGATTTTTTGGACTGTACCAAAAATGATTCAAAATGTCAATTGGATCGTGCCTCATGTTGAATAACCACTTTTTAAACCCTCACAGTGACCAAAATGGCCATTTTTACAGAGTTTTGCTTACTCAAAAGCTTCAATTTTGACCCGTTTCAGTCACAGAAATGAATTTAAACACACTTATTTTAGTTGAAAAAGTCATAATTCACATCCAACAGTCATTTAGAGTCAAAAGATTAAATGTTAAAATGTCATCATTATAGACCATTTTGGGAACGTTCGACATGTCCGGAGTCATCGTTTTTCATCCGAAAATCGATTTTTTGGACTGTACCAAAAATGATTCAAAATGTCAATTGGATCGTGCCTCATGTTGAATAACCACTTTTTAAACCCTCACAGTGACCAAAATGGCCATTTTTACAGAGTTTTGCTTACTCAAAAGCTTCAATTTTGACCCGTTTCAGTCACAGAAATGACTTTAAACACACTTATTTTAGTTGAAAAAGTCATAATTCACATCCAACAGTCATTTAGAGTCAAAAGATTAAATGTTAACATTTCATCATTATAGACCATTTTGGGAACGTTCGACATGTCCGGAGTCATCGTTTTTCATCCGAAAATCGATTTTTTGGACTGTACCAAAAATGATTCAAAATGTCAATTGGATCATGCCTCATGTTGAATAACCACTTTTTAAACCCTCACAGTGACCAAAACGGCCATTTTTACAGAGTTTTGCTTACTCAAAAGCTTCAATTTTGACCCGTTTCAGTCACAGAAATGAATTTAAACACACTTATTGTAGTTGAAAAAGTCATAATTCACATCCAACAGTCATTTAGAGTCAAAAGATTAAATGTTAAAATTTCATCATTATAGACCATTTTGGGAACGTTCGACATCTCCGGAGTCATCGTTTTTCATCCGAAAATCGATTTTTTGGACTGTACCAAAAATGATTCAAAATGTCAATTGGATCATGCCTCATGTTGAATAACCACTTTTTAATCCCTCACAGTGACCAAAAGTGCCATTTTTACAGAGTTTTGCTTACTCAAAAGCTTCAATTTTGACCTGTTTCAGGCACAGAAATGACTTTAAACACACTTATTTTAGTTGAAAAAGTCATAATGCACATCCAACAGTCATTTACAGTCAAAAGATTAAATGTTAAAATTTCATCATTATAGACCATTTTGGGAACGTTCAACATGTCCAGAGTCATCGTTTTTCATCCGAAAATTGATTTTTTGGACTGTACCAAAAATGATTCAAAATGTCAATTGGATCGTGCCTCATGTTGAATAACCACTTTTTAAACCCTCACAGAGACCAAAAGTGTCATTTTTACAGAGTTTTGCTTACTCAAAAGCTTCAATTTTGACCCGTTTCAGGCACAGAAATGACTTTAAACACACTTATTTTAGTTGAAAAAGTCATAATGCACATCCAACAGTCATTTAGAGTCAAAAGATTAAATGTTAAAATTTCATCATTATAGACCATTTTGGGAACGTTCGACATGTCCGGAGTCATCGTTTTTCATCCGAAAATTGATTTTTTGGACTGTACCAAAAATGATTCAAAATGTCAATTGGATCGTGCCTCATGTTGAATAACCACTTTTTAAACCCTCACAGTGACCAAAATTGCCATTTTTACAGAGTTTTGCTTACTCAAAAGCTTCAATTTTGACCCGTTTCAGTCACAGAAATGACTTTAAACACACTTATTTTAGTTGAAAAAGTCATAATTCACATCCAACAGTCATTTAGAGTCAAAAGATTAAATGTTAAAATTTCATCATTATAGACAATTTTGGGAACGTTCGACATGTCCGGAGTCATCGTTTTTCATCCGAAAATCGATTTTTTGGACTGTACCAAAAATGATTCAAAATGTCAATTGGATCGTGCCTCATGTTGAATAACCACTTTTTAAACCCTCACAGTGACCAAAATGGCCATTTTTACAGAGTTTTGCTTACTCAAAAGCTTCAATTTTGACCCGTTTCAGTCACAGAAATGACTTTAAACACACTTATTTTAGTTGAAAAAGTCATAATTCACATCCAACAGTCATTTAGAGTCAAAAGATTAAATGTTAAAATTTCATCATTATAGACCATTTTGGGAACGTTCGACATGTCCGGAGTCATCGTTTTTCATCCGAAAATCGATTTTTTGGACTGTACCAAAAATGATTCAAAATGTCTATTGGATCATGCCTCATGTTGAATAACCACTTTTTAAACCCTCACAGTGACCAAAATTGCCATTTTTACAGAGTTTTGCTTACTCAAAAGCTTCAATTTTGACCCGTTTCAGGCACAGAAATGACTTTAAACACACTTATTTTAGTTGAAAAAGTCATAATTCACATCCAACAGTCATTTAGAGTCAAAAGATTAAATGTTAAAATTTCATCATTATAGACCATTTTGGGAACGTTCGACATGTCCGGAGTCATCGTTTTTCATCCGAAAATTGATTTTTTGGACTGTACCAAAAATGATTCAAAATGTCAATTGGATCGTGCCTCATGTTGAATAACCACTTTTTAAACCCTCACAGTGACCAAAATGGCCATTTTTACAGAGTTTTGCTTACTCAAAAGCTTCAATTTTGACCCGTTTCAGTCACAGAAATGACTTTAAACACACTTATTTTAGTTGAAAAAGTCATAATTCACATCCAACAGTCATTTAGAGTCAAAAGATTAAATGTTAAAATTTCATCATTATAGACCATTTTGGGAACGTTCGACATGTCCGGAGTCATCGTTTTTCATCCGAAAATTGATTTTTTGGACTGTACCAAAAATGATTCAAAATGTCAATTGGATCGTGCCTCATGTTGAATAACCACTTTTTAAACCCTCACAGTGACCAAAATGGCCATTTTTACAGAGTTTTGCTTACTCAAAAGCTTCAATTTTGACCCGTTTCAGTCACAGAAATGAATTTAAACACACTTATTTTAGTTGAAAAAGTCATAATTCACATCCAACAGTCATTTAGAGTCAAAAGATTAAATGTTAAAATGTCATCATTATAGACCATTTTGGGAACGTTCGACATGTCCGGAGTCATCGTTTTTCATCCGAAAATCGATTTTTTGGACTGTACCAAAAATGATTCAAAATGTCAATTGGATCATGCCTCATGTTGAATAACCACTTTTTAAACCCTCACAGTGACCAAAATTGCCATTTTTACAGAGTTTTGCTTACTCAAAAGCTTCAATTTTGACCCGTTTCAGGCACAGAAATGACTTTAAACACACTTATTTTAGTTGAAAAAGTCATAATTCACATCCAACAGTCATTTAGAGTCAAAAGATTAAATGTTAAAATTTCATCATTATAGACCATTTTGGGAACGTTCGACATGTCCGGAGTCATCGTTTTTCATCCGAAAATTGATTTTTTGCACTGTACCAAAAATGATTCAAAATGTCAATTGGATCGTGCCTCATGTTGAATAACCACTTTTTAAACCCTCACAGTGACCAAAATGGCCATTTTTACAGAGTTTTGCTTACTCAAAAGCTTCAATTTTGACCCGTTTCAGTCACAGAAATGACTTTAAACACACTTATTTTAGTTGAAAAAGTCATAATTCACATCCAACAGTCATTTAGAGTCAAAAGATTAAATGTTAAAATTTCATCATTATAGACCATTTTGGGAACGTTCGACATGTCCGGAGTCATCGTTTTTCATCCGAAAATCGATTTTTTGGACTGTACCAAAAATGATTCAAAATGTCTATTGGATCATGCCTCATGTTGAATAACCACTTTTTAAACCCTCACAGTGACCAAAATTGCCATTTTTACAGAGTTTTGCTTACTTAAAAGCTTCAATTTTGACCCGTTTCAGGCACAGAAATGACTTTAAACACACTTATTTTAGTTGAAAAAGTCATAATTCACATCCAACAGTCATTTAGAGTCAAAAGATTAAATGTTAAAATTTCATCATTATAGACCATTTTGGGAACGTTCGACATGTCCGGAGTCATCGTTTTTCATCCGAAAATTGATTTTTTGGACTGTACCAAAAATGATTCAAAATGTCAATTGGATCGTGCCTCATGTTGAATAACCACTTTTTAAACCCTCACAGTGACCAAAATGGCCATTTTTACAGAGTTTTGCTTACTCAAAAGCTTCAATTTTGACCCGTTTCAGTCACAGAAATGACTTTAAACACACTTATTTTAGTTGAAAAAGTCATAATTCACATCCAACAGTCATTTAGAGTCAAAAGATTAAATGTTAAAATTTCATCATTATAGACCATTTTGGGAACGTTCGACATGTCCGGAGTCATCGTTTTTCATCCGAAAATTGATTTTTTGGACTGTACCAAAAATGATTCAAAATGTCAATTGGATCGTGCCTCATGTTGAATAACCACTTTTTAAACCCTCACAGTGACCAAAATGGCCATTTTTACAGAGTTTTGCTTACTCAAAAGCTTCAATTTTGACCCGTTTCAGTCACAGAAATGAATTTAAACACACTTATTTTAGTTGAAAAAGTCATAATTCACATCCAACAGTCATTTAGAGTCAAAAGATTAAATGTTAAAATGTCATCATTATAGACCATTTTGGGAACGTTCGACATGTCCGGAGTCATCGTTTTTCATCCGAAAATCGATTTTTTGGACTGTACCAAAAATGATTCAAAATGTCAATTGGATCATGCCTCATGTTGAATAACCACTTTTTAAACCCTCACAGTGACCAAAATTGCCATTTTTACAGAGTTTTGCTTACTCAAAAGCTTCAATTTTGACCCGTTTCAGGCACAGAAATGACTTTAAACACACTTATTTTAGTTGAAAAAGTCATAATTCACATCCAACAGTCATTTAGAGTCAAAAGATTAAATGTTAAAATTTCATCATTATAGACCATTTTGGGAACGTTCGACATGTCCGGAGTCATCGTTTTTCATCCGAAAATTGATTTTTTGCACTGTACCAAAAATGATTCAAAATGTCAATTGGATCGTGCCTCATGTTGAATAACCACTTTTTAAACCCTCACAGTGACCAAAATGGCAATTTTTACAGAGTTTTGCTTACTCAAAAGCTTCAATTTTGACCCGTTTCAGTCACAGAAATGACTTTAAACACACTTATTTTAGTTGAAAAAGTCATAATTCACATCCAACAGTCATTTAGAGTCAAAAGATTAAATGTTAAAATTTCATCATTATAGACAATTTTGGGAACGTTCGACATGTCCGGAGTCATCGTTTTTCATCCGAAAATCGATTTTTTGGACTGTACCAAAAATGATTCAAAATGTCAATTGGATCATGCCTCATGTTGAATAACCACTTTTTAAACCCTCACAGTGACCAAAATTGCCATTTTTACAGAGTTTTGCTTACTCAAAAGCTTCAATTTTGACCCGTTTCAGGCACAGAAATGACTTTAAACACACTTATTTTAGTTGAAAAAGTCATAATTCACATCCAACAGTCATTTAGAGTCAAAAGATTAAATGTTAAAATTTCATCATTATAGACCATTTTGGGAACGTTCGACATGTCCGGAGTCATCGTTTTTCATCCGAAAATGGATTTTTTGGACTGTACCAAAAATGATTCAAAATGTCAATTGGATCGTGCCTCATGTTGAATAACCACTTTTTAAACCCTCACAGTGACCAAAATGGCCATTTTTACAGAGTTTTGCTTACTCAAAAGCTTCAATTTTGACCCGTTTCAGTCACAGAAATGACTTTAAACACACTTATTTTAGTTGAAAAAGTCATAATTCACATCCAACAGTCATTTAGAGTCAAAAGATTAAATGTTAAAATTTCATCATTATAGACCATTTTGGGAACGTTCGACATGTCCGGAGTCATCGTTTTTCATCCGAAAATTGATTTTTTGGACTGTACCAAAAATGATTTAAAATGTCAATTGGATCGTGCCTCATGTTGAATAACCACTTTTTAAACCCTCACAGTGACCAAAATGGCCATTTTTACAGAGTTTTGCTTACTCAAAAGCTTCAATTTTGACCCGTTTCAGTCACAGAAATGAATTTAAACACACTTATTTTAGTTGAAAAAGTCATAATTCACATCCAACAGTCATTTAGAGTCAAAAGATTAAATGTTAAAATGTCATCATTATAGACCATTTTGGGAACGTTCGACATGTCCGGAGTCATCGTTTTTCATCCGAAAATCGATTTTTTGGACTGTACCAAAAATGATTCAAAATGTCAATTGGATCATGCCTCATGTTGAATAACCACTTTTTAAACCCTCACAGTGACCAAAATTGCCATTTTTACAGAGTTTTGCTTACTCAAAAGCTTCAATTTTGACCCGTTTCAGGCACAGAAATGACTTTAAACACACTTATTTTAGTTGAAAAAGTCATAATTCACATCCAACAGTCATTTAGAGTCAAAAGATTAAATGTTAAAATTTCATCATTATAGACCATTTTGGGAACGTTCGACATGTCCGGAGTCATCGTTTTTCATCCGAAAATTGATTTTTTGGACTGTACCAAAAATGATTCAAAATGTCAATTGGATCGTGCCTCATGTTGAATAACCACTTTTTAAACCCTCACAGTGACCAAAATGGCCATTTTTACAGAGTTTTGCTTACTCAAAAGCTTCAATTTTGACCCGTTTCAGTCACAGAAATGACTTTAAACACACTTATTTTAGTTGAAAAAGTCATAATTCACATCCAACAGTCATTTAGAGTCAAAAGATTAAATGTTAAAATTTCATCATTATAGACCATTTTGGGAACGTTCGACATGTCCGGAGTCATCGTTTTTCATCCGAAAATTGATTTTTTGGACTGTACCAAAAATGATTCAAAATGTCAATTGGATCATGCCTCATGTTGAATAACCACTTTTTAAACCCTCACAGTGACCAAAATTGCCATTTTTACAGAGTTTTGCTTACTCAAAAGCTTCAATTTTGACCCGTTTCAGGCACAGAAATGACTTTAAACACACTTATTTTAAGTAGAAAAAGTCATAATTCACATCCAACAGTCATTTAGAGTCAAAAGATTAAATGTTAAAATTTCATCATTATAGACCATTTTGGGAACGTTCGACATGTCCGGAGTCATCGTTTTTCATCCGAAAATTGATTTTTTGGACTGTACCAAAAATGATTCAAAATGTCAATTGGATCGTGCCTCATGTTGAATAACCACTTTTTAAACCCTCACAGTGACCAAAATGGCAATTTTTACAGAGTTTTGCTTACTCAAAAGCTTCAATTTTGACCCGTTTCAGTCACAGAAATGACTTTAAACACACTTATTTTAGTTGAAAAAGTCATAATTCACATCCAACAGTCATTTAGAGTCAAAAGATTAAATGTTAAAATTTCATCATTATAGACCATTTTGGGAACGTTCGACATGTCCGGAGTCATCGTTTTTCATCCGAAAATTGATTTTTTGGACTGTACCAAAAATGATTCAAAATGTCAATTGGATCGTGCCTCATGTTGAATAACCACTTTTTAAACCCTCACAGTGACCAAAATGGCCATTTTTACAGAGTTTTGCTTACTCAAAAGCTTCAATTTTGACCCGTTTCAGTCACAGAAATGAATTTAAACACACTTATTTTAGTTGAAAAAGTCATAATTCACATCCAACAGTCATTTAGAGTCAAAAGATTAAATGTTAAAATGTCATCATTATAGACCATTTTGGGAACGTTCGACATGTCCAGAGTCATCGTTTTTCATCCGAAAATCGATTTTTTGGACTGTACCAAAAATGATTCAAAATGTCAATTGGATCATGCCTCATGTTGAATAACCACTTTTTAAACCCTCACAGTGACCAAAATTGCCATTTTTACAGAGTTTTGCTTACTCAAAAGCTTCAATTTTGACCCGTTTCAGGCACAGAAATGACTTTAAACACACTTATTTTGGTTGAAAAAGTCATAATTCACATCCAACAGTCATTTAGAGTCAAAAGATTAAATGTTAAAATTTCATCATTATAGACCATTTTGGGAACGTTCGACATGTCCGGAGTCATCGTTTTTCATCCGAAAATTGATTTTTTGCACTGTACCAAAAATGATTCAAAATGTCAATTGGATCGTGCCTCATGTTGAATAACCACTTTTTAAACCCTCACAGTGACCAAAATGGCAATTTTTACAGAGTTTTGCTTACTCAAAAGCTTCAATTTTGACCCGTTTCAGTCACAGAAATGACTTTAAACACACTTATTTTAGTTGAAAAAGTCATAATTCACATCCAACAGTCATTTAGAGTCAAAAGATTAAATGTTAAAATTTCATCATTATAGACAATTTTGGGAACGTTCGACATGTCCGGAGTCATCGTTTTTCATCCGAAAATCGATTTTTTGGACTGTACCAAAAATGATTCAAAATGTCAATTGGATCATGCCTCATGTTGAATAACCACTTTTTAAACCCTCACAGTGACCAAAATTGCCATTTTTACAGAGTTTTGCTTACTCAAAAGCTTCAATTTTGACCCGTTTCAGGCACAGAAATGACTTTAAACACACTTATTTTAGTTGAAAAAGTCATAATTCACATCCAACAGTCATTTAGAGTCAAAAGATTAAATGTTAAAATTTCATCATTATAGACCATTTTGGGAACGTTCGACATGTCCGGAGTCATCGTTTTTCATCTGAAAATTGATTTTTTGGACTGTACCAAAAATGATTCAAAATGTCAATTGGATCGTGCCTCATGTTGAATAACCACTTTTTAAACCCTCACAGTGACCAAAATGGCCATTTTTACAGAGTTTAGCTTACTCAAAAGCTTCAATTTTGACCCGTTTCAGTCACAGAAATGACTTTAAACACACTTATTTTAGTTGAAAAAGTCATAATTCACATCCAACAGTCATTTAGAGTCAAAAGATTAAATGTTAAAATTTCATCATTATAGACCATTTTGGGAACGTTCGACATGTCCGGAGTCATCGTTTTTCATCCGAAAATTGATTTTTTGGACTGTACCAAAAATGATTCAAAATGTCAATTGGATCGTGCCTCATGTTGAATAACCACTTTTTAAACCCTCACAGTGACCAAAATGGCCATTTTTACAGAGTTTTGCTTACTCAAAAGCTTCAATTTTGACCCGTTTCAGTCACAGAAATGAATTTAAACACACTTATTTTAGTTGAAAAAGTCATAATTCACATCCAACAGTCATTTAGAGTCAAAAGATTAAATGTTAAAATGTCATCATTATAGACCATTTTGGGAACGTTCGACATGTCCGGAGTCATCGTTTTTCATCCGAAAATCGATTTTTTGGACTGTACCAAAAATGATTCAAAATGTCAATTGGATCATGCCTCATGTTGAATAACCACTTTTTAAACCCTCACAGTGACCAAAATTGCCATTTTTACAGAGTTTTGCTTACTCAAAAGCTTCAATTTTGACCCGTTTCAGGCACAGAAATGACTTTAAACACACTTATTTTAGTTGAAAAAGTCATAATTCACATCCAACAGTCATTTAGAGTCAAAAGATTAAATGTTAAAATTTCATCATTATAGACCATTTTGGGAACGTTCGACATGTCCGGAGTCATCGTTTTTCATCCGAAAATTGATTTTTTGGACTGTACCAAAAATGATTCAAAATGTCAATTGGATCGTGCCTCATGTTGAATAACCACTTTTTAAACCCTCACAGTGACCAAAATGGCCATTTTTACAGAGTTTTGCTTACTCAAAAGCTTCAATTTTGACCCGTTTCAGTCACAGAAATGACTTTAAACACACTTGTTTTAGTTGAAAAAGTCATAATTCACATCCAACAGTCATTTAGAGTCAAAAGATTAAATGTTAAAATTTCATCATTATAGACCATTTTGGGAACGTTCGACATGTCCGGAGTCATCGTTTTTCATCCGAAAATTGATTTTTTGGACTGTACCAAAAATGATTCAAAATGTCAATTGGATCGTGCCTCATGTTGAATAACCACTTTTTAAACCCTCACAGTGACCAAAATGGCCATTTTTACAGAGTTTTGCTTACTCAAAAGCTTCAATTTTGACCCGTTTCAGTCACAGAAATGAATTTAAACACACTTATTTTAGTTGAAAAAGTCATAATTCACATCCAACAGTCATTTAGAGTCAAAAGATTAAATGTTAAAATTTCATCATTATAGACCATTTTGGGAACGTTCGACATGTCCGGAGTCATCGTTTTTCATCCGAAAATCGATTTTTTGGACTGTACCAAAAATGATTCAAAATGTCAATTGGATCGTGCCTCATGTTGAATAACCACTTTTTAAACCCTCACAGTGACCAAAATGGCCATTTTTACAGAGTTTTGCTTACTCAAAAGCTTCAATTTTGACCCGTTTCAGTCACAGAAATGACTTTAAACACACTTATTTTAGTTGAAAAAGTCATAATTCACATCCAACAGTCATTTAGAGTCAAAAGATTAAATGTTAACATTTCATCATTATAGACCATTTTGGGAACGTTCGACATGTCCGGAGTCATCGTTTTTCATCCGAAAATCGATTTTTTGGACTGTACCAAAAATGATTCAAAATGTCAATTGGATCGTGCCTCATGTTGAATAACCACTTTTTAAACCCTCACAGTGACCAAAATTGCCATTTTTACAGAGTTTTGCTTACTCAAAAGCTTCAATTTTGACCCGTTTCAGGCACAGAAATGACTTTAAACACACTTATTTTAGTTGAAAAAGTCATAATTCACATCCAACAGTCATTTAGAGTCAAAAGATTAAATGTTAAAATTTCATCATTATAGACCATTTTGGGAACGTTCGACATGTCCGGAGTCATCGTTTTTCATCCGAAAATTGATTTTTTGGACTGTACCAAAAATGATTCAAAATGTCAATTGGATCGTGCCTCATGTTGAATAACCACTTTTTAAACCCTCACAGTGACCAAAATGGCCATTTTTACAGAGTTTTGCTTACTCAAAAGCTTCAATTTTGACCCGTTTCAGTCACAGAAATGAATTTAAACACACTTATTGTAGTTAAAAAAGTCATAATTCACATCCAACAGTCATTTAGAGTCAAAAGATTAAATGTTAAAATTTCATCATTATAGACCATTTTGGGAACGTTCGACATGTCCGGAGTCATCGTTTTTCATCCGAAAATCGATTTTTTGGACTGTACCAAAAATGATTCAAAATGTCAATTGGATCATGCCTCATGTTGAATAACCACTTTTTAATCCCTCACAGTGACCAAAATTGCCATTTTTACAGAGTTTTGCTTACTCAAAAGCTTCAATTTTGACCTGTTTCAGTCACAGAAATGACTTTAAACACACTTATTTTAGTTGAAAAAGTCATAATTCACATCCAACAGTCATTTAGAGTCAAAAGATTAAATGTTAAAATGTCATCATTATAGACCATTTTGGGAACGTTCGACATGTCCGGAGTCATCGTTTTTCATCCGAAAATTGATTTTTTGGACTGTACCAAAAATGATTCAAAATGTCAATTGGATCGCGCCTCATGTTGAATAACCACTTTTTAAACCCTCACAGTGACCAAAATGGCCATTTTTACAGAGATTTGCTTACTCAAAAGCTTCAATTTTGACCCGTTTCAGTCACAGAAATGACTTTAAACACACTTATTTTAGTTGAAAAAGTCATAATTCACATCCAACAGTCATTTAGAGTCAAAAGATTAAATGTTAAAATTTCATCATTATAGACCATTTTGGGAACGTTCGACATGTCCGGAGTCATCGTTTTTCATCCGAAAATTGATTTTTTGGACTGTACCAAAAATGATTCAAAATGTCAATTGGATCATGCCTCATGTTGAATAACCACTTTTTAAACCCTCACAGTGACCAAAATTGCCATTTTTACAGAGTTTTGCTTACTCAAAAGCTTCAATTTTGACCCGTTTCAGGCACAGAAATGACTTTAAACACACTTATTTTAAGTAGAAAAAGTCATAATTCACATCCAACAGTCATTTAGAGTCAAAAGATTAAATGTTAAAATTTCATCATTATAGACCATTTTGGGAACGTTCGACATGTCCGGAGTCATCGTTTTTCATCCGAAAATTGATTTTTTGGACTGTACCAAAAATGATTCAAAATGTCAATTGGATCGTGCCTCATGTTGAATAACCACTTTTTAAACCCTCACAGTGACCAAAATGGCAATTTTTACAGAGTTTTGCTTACTCAAAAGCTTCAATTTTGACCCGTTTCAGTCACAGAAATGACTTTAAACACACTTATTTTAGTTGAAAAAGTCATAATTCACATCCAACAGTCATTTAGAGTCAAAAGATTAAATGTTAAAATTTCATCATTATAGACCATTTTGGGAACGTTCGACATGTCCGGAGTCATCGTTTTTCATCCGAAAATTGATTTTTTGGACTGTACCAAAAATGATTCAAAATGTCAATTGGATCGTGCCTCATGTTGAATAACCACTTTTTAAACCCTCACAGTGACCAAAATGGCCATTTTTACAGAGTTTTGCTTACTCAAAAGCTTCAATTTTGACCCGTTTCAGTCACAGAAATGAATTTAAACACACTTATTTTAGTTGAAAAAGTCATAATTCACATCCAACAGTCATTTAGAGTCAAAAGATTAAATGTTAAAATGTCATCATTATAGACCATTTTGGGAACGTTCGACATGTCCGGAGTCATCGTTTTTCATCCGAAAATCGATTTTTTGGACTGTACCAAAAATGATTCAAAATGTCAATTGGATCGTGCCTCATGTTGAATAACCACTTTTTAAACCCTCACAGTGACCAAAATGGCCATTTTTACAGAGTTTTGCTTACTCAAAAGCTTCAATTTTGACCCGTTTCAGTCACAGAAATGACTTTAAACACACTTATTTTAGTTGAAAAAGTCATAATTCACATCCAACAGTCATTTAGAGTCAAAAGATTAAATGTTAACATTTCATCATTATAGACCATTTTGGGAACGTTCGACATGTCCGGAGTCATCGTTTTTCATCCGAAAATCGATTTTTTGGACTGTACCAAAAATGATTCAAAATGTCAATTGGATCATGCCTCATGTTGAATAACCACTTTTTAAACCCTCACAGTGACCAAAACGGCCATTTTTACAGAGTTTTGCTTACTCAAAAGCTTCAATTTTGACCCGTTTCAGTCACAGAAATGAATTTAAACACACTTATTGTAGTTGAAAAAGTCATAATTCACATCCAACAGTCATTTAGAGTCAAAAGATTAAATGTTAAAATTTCATCATTATAGACCATTTTGGGAACGTTCGACATCTCCGGAGTCATCGTTTTTCATCCGAAAATCGATTTTTTGGACTGTACCAAAAATGATTCAAAATGTCAATTGGATCATGCCTCATGTTGAATAACCACTTTTTAATCCCTCACAGTGACCAAAATTGCCATTTTTACAGAGTTTTGCTTACTCAAAAGCTTCAATTTTGACCTGTTTCAGTCACAGAAATGACTTTAAACACACTTATTTTAGTTGAAAAAGTCATAATTCACATCCAACAGTCATTTAGAGTCAAAAGATTAAATGTTAAAATTTCATCATTATAGACCATTTTGGGAACGTTCGACATGTCCGGAGTCATCGTTTTTCATCCGAAAATTGATTTTTTGGACTGTACCAAAAATGATTCAAAATGTCAATTGGATCGTGCCTCATGTTGAATAACCACTTTTTAAACCCTCACAGTGACCAAAATGGCCATTTTTACAGAGATTTGCTTACTCAAAAGCTTCAATTTTGACCCGTTTCAGTCACGGAAATGACTTTAAACACACTTATTTTAGTTGAAAAAGTCATAATTCACATCCAACAGTCATTTAGAGTCAAAAGATTAAATGTTAAAATTTCATCATTATAGACCATTTTGGGAACGTTCGACATGTCCGGAGTCATCGTTTTTCATCCGAAAATTGATTTTTTGGACTGTACCAAAAATGATTCAAAATGTCAATTGGATCATGCCTCATGTTGAATAACCACTTTTTAAACCCTCACAGTGACCAAAATTGCCATTTTTACAGAGTTTTGCTTACTCAAAAGCTTCAATTTTGACCCGTTTCAGGCACAGAAATGACTTTAAACACACTTATTTTAGTTGAAAAAGTCATAATTCACATCCAACAGTCATTTAGAGTCAAAAGATTAAATGTTAAAATTTCATCATTATAGACCATTTTGGGAACGTTCGACATGTCCGGAGTCATCGTTTTTCATCCGAAAATTGATTTTTTGGACTGTACCAAAAATGATTCAAAATGTCAATTGGATCGTGCCTCATGTTGAATAACCACTTTTTAAACCCTCACAGTGACCAAAATGGCCATTTTTACAGAGTTTTGCTTACTCAAAAGCTTCAATTTTGACCCGTTTCAGTCACAGAAATGAATTTAAACACACTTATTGTAGTTGAAAAAGTCATAATTCACATCCAACAGTCATTTAGAGTCAAAAGATTAAATGTTAAAATTTCATCATTATAGACCATTTTGGGAACGTTCGACATCTCCGGAGTCATCGTTTTTCATCCGAAAATCGATTTTTTGGACTGTACCAAAAATGATTCAAAATGTCAATTGGATCATGCCTCATGTTGAATAACCACTTTTTAATCCCTCACAGTGACCAAAATTGCCATTTTTACAGAGTTTTGCTTACTCAAAAGCTTCAATTTTGACCTGTTTCAGTCACAGAAATGACTTTAAACACACTTATTTTAGTTGAAAAAGTCATAATTCACATCCAACAGTCATTTAGAGTCAAAAGATTAAATGTTAAAATTTCATCATTATAGACCATTTTGGGAACGTTCGACATGTCCGGAGTCATCGTTTTTCATCCGAAAATTGATTTTTTGGACTGTACCAAAAATGATTCAAAATGTCAATTGGATCGTGCCTCATGTTGAATAACCACTTTTTAAACCCTCACAGTGACCAAAATGGCCATTTTTACAGAGATTTGCTTACTCAAAAGCTTCAATTTTGACCCGTTTCAGTCACGGAAATGACTTTAAACACACTTATTTTAGTTGAAAAAGTCATAATTCACATCCAACAGTCATTTAGAGTCAAAAGATTAAATGTTAAAATTTCATCATTATAGACCATTTTGGGAACGTTCGACATGTCCGGAGTCATCGTTTTTCATCCGAAAATTGATTTTTTGGACTGTACCAAAAATGATTCAAAATGTCAATTGGATCATGCCTCATGTTGAATAACCACTTTTTAAACCCTCACAGTGACCAAAATTGCCATTTTTACAGAGTTTTGCTTACTCAAAAGCTTCAATTTTGACCCGTTTCAGGCACAGAAATGACTTTAAACACACTTATTTTAGTTGAAAAAGTCATAATTCACATCCAACAGTCATTTAGAGTCAAAAGATTAAATGTTAAAATTTCATCATTATAGACCATTTTGGGAACGTTCGACATGTCCGGAGTCATCGTTTTTCATCCGAAAATTGATTTTTTGGACTGTACCAAAAATGATTCAAAATGTCAATTGGATCGTGCCTCATGTTGAATAACCACTTTTTAAACCCTCACAGTGACCAAAATGGCCATTTTTACAGAGTTTTGCTTACTCAAAAGCTTCAATTTTGACCCGTTTCAGTCACAGAAATGACTTTAAACACACTTATTTTAGTTGAAAAAGTCATAATTCACATCCAACAGTCATTTAGAGTCAAAAGATTAAATGTTAAAATTTCATCATTATAGACCATTTTGGGAACGTTCGACATGTCCGGAGTCATCGTTTTTCATCCGAAAATTGATTTTTTGGACTGTACCAAAAATGATTCAAAATGTCAATTGGATCGTGCCTCATGTTGAATAACCACTTTTTAAACCCTCACAGTGACCAAAATGGCCATTTTTACAGAGTTTTGCTTACTCAAAAGCTTCAATTTTGACCCGTTTCAGTCACAGAAATGAATTTAAACACACTTATTTTAGTTGAAAAAGTCATAATTCACATCCAACAGTCATTTAGAGTCAAAAGATTAAATGTTAAAATGTCATCATTATAGACCATTTTGGGAACGTTCGACATGTCCGGAGTCATCGTTTTTCATCCGAAAATCGATTTTTTGGACTGTACCAAAAATGATTCAAAATGTCAATTGGATCATGCCTCATGTTGAATAACCACTTTTTAAACCCTCACAGTGACCAAAATTGCCATTTTTACAGAGTTTTGCTTACTCAAAAGCTTCAATTTTGACCCGTTTCAGGCACAGAAATGACTTTAAACACACTTATTTTAGTTGAAAAAGTCATAATTCACATCCAACAGTCATTTAGAGTCAAAAGATTAAATGTTAAAATTTCATCATTATAGACCATTTTGGGAACGTTCGACATGTCCGGAGTCATCGTTTTTCATCCGAAAATTGATTTTTTGCACTGTACCAAAAATGATTCAAAATGTCAATTGGATCGTGCCTCATGTTGAATAACCACTTTTTAAACCCTCACAGTGACCAAAATGGCAATTTTTACAGAGTTTTGCTTACTCAAAAGCTTCAATTTTGACCCGTTTCAGTCACAGAAATGACTTTAAACACACTTATTTTAGTTGAAAAAGTCATAATTCACATCCAACAGTCATTTAGAGTCAAAAGATTAAATGTTAAAATTTCATCATTATAGACAATTTTGGGAACGTTCGACATGTCCGGAGTCATCGTTTTTCATCCGAAAATCGATTTTTTGGACTGTACCAAAAATGATTCAAAATGTCAATTGGATCATGCCTCATGTTGAATAACCACTTTTTAAACCCTCACAGTGACCAAAATTGCCATTTTTACAGAGTTTTGCTTACTCAAAAGCTTCAATTTTGACCCGTTTCAGGCACAGAAATGACTTTAAACACACTTATTTTAGTTGAAAAAGTCATAATTCACATCCAACAGTCATTTAGAGTCAAAAGATTAAATGTTAAAATTTCATCATTATAGACCATTTTGGGAACGTTCGACATGTCCGGAGTCATCGTTTTTCATCTGAAAATTGATTTTTTGGACTGTACCAAAAATGATTCAAAATGTCAATTGGATCGTGCCTCATGTTGAATAACCACTTTTTAAACCCTCACAGTGACCAAAATGGCCATTTTTACAGAGTTTAGCTTACTCAAAAGCTTCAATTTTGACCCGTTTCAGTCACAGAAATGACTTTAAACACACTTATTTTAGTTGAAAAAGTCATAATTCACATCCAACAGTCATTTAGAGTCAAAAGATTAAATGTTAAAATGTCATCATTATAGACCATTTTGGGAACGTTCGACATGTCCGGAGTCATCGTTTTTCATCCGAAAATCGATTTTTTGGACTGTACCAAAAATGATTCAAAATGTCAATTGGATCATGCCTCATGTTGAATAACCACTTTTTAAACCCTCACAGTGACCAAAATTGCCATTTTTACAGAGTTTTGCTTACTCAAAAGCTTCAATTTTGACCCGTTTCAGGCACAGAAATGACTTTAAACACACTTATTTTAGTTGAAAAAGTCATAATTCACATCCAACAGTCATTTAGAGTCAAAAGATTAAATGTTAAAATTTCATCATTATAGACCATTTTGGGAACGTTCGACATGTCCGGAGTCATCGTTTTTCATCCGAAAATTGATTTTTTGGACTGTACCAAAAATGATTCAAAATGTCAATTGGATCGTGCCTCATGTTGAATAACCACTTTTTAAACCCTCACAGTGACCAAAATGGCCATTTTTACAGAGTTTTGCTTACTCAAAAGCTTCAATTTTGACCCGTTTCAGTCACAGAAATGACTTTAAACACACTTATTTTAGTTGAAAAAGTCATAATTCACATCCAACAGTCATTTAGAGTCAAAAGATTAAATGTTAAAATTTCATCATTATAGACCATTTTGGGAACGTTCGACATGTCCGGAGTCATCGTTTTTCATCCGAAAATTGATTTTTTGGACTGTACCAAAAATGATTCAAAATGTCAATTGGATCGTGCCTCATGTTGAATAACCACTTTTTAAACCCTCACAGTGACCAAAATGGCCATTTTTACAGAGTTTTGCTTACTCAAAAGCTTCAATTTTGACCCGTTTCAGTCACAGAAATGAATTTAAACACACTTATTTTAGTTGAAAAAGTCATAATTCACATCCAACAGTCATTTAGAGTCAAAAGATTAAATGTTAAAATGTCATCATTATAGACCATTTTGGGAACGTTCGACATGTCCGGAGTCATCGTTTTTCATCCGAAAATCGATTTTTTGGACTGTACCAAAAATGATTCAAAATGTCAATTGGATCGTGCCTCATGTTGAATAACCACTTTTTAAACCCTCACAGTGACCAAAATGGCCATTTTTACAGAGTTTTGCTTACTCAAAAGCTTCAATTTTGACCCGTTTCAGTCACAGAAATGACTTTAAACACACTTATTTTAGTTGAAAAAGTCATAATTCACATCCAACAGTCATTTAGAGTCAAAAGATTAAATGTTAACATTTCATCATTATAGACCATTTTGGGAACGTTCGACATGTCCGGAGTCATCGTTTTTCATCCGAAAATCGATTTTTTGGACTGTACCAAAAATGATTCAAAATGTCAATTGGATCGTGCCTCATGTTGAATAACCACTTTTTAAACCCTCACAGTGACCAAAATTGCCATTTTTACAGAGTTTTGCTTACTCAAAAGCTTCAATTTTGACCCGTTTCAGGCACAGAAATGACTTTAAACACACTTATTTTAGTTGAAAAAGTCATAATTCACATCCAACAGTCATTTAGAGTCAAAAGATTAAATGTTAAAATTTCATCATTATAGACCATTTTGGGAACGTTCGACATGTCCGGAGTCATCGTTTTTCATCCGAAAATTGATTTTTTGGACTGTACCAAAAATGATTCAAAATGTCAATTGGATCGTGCCTCATGTTGAATAACCACTTTTTAAACCCTCACAGTGACCAAAATGGCCATTTTTACAGAGTTTTGCTTACTCAAAAGCTTCAATTTTGACCCGTTTCAGTCACAGAAATGAATTTAAACACACTTATTGTAGTTAAAAAAGTCATAATTCACATCCAACAGTCATTTAGAGTCAAAAGATTAAATGTTAAAATTTCATCATTATAGACCATTTTGGGAACGTTCGACATGTCCGGAGTCATCGTTTTTCATCCGAAAATCGATTTTTTGGACTGTACCAAAAATGATTCAAAATGTCAATTGGATCATGCCTCATGTTGAATAACCACTTTTTAATCCCTCACAGTGACCAAAATTGCCATTTTTACAGAGTTTTGCTTACTCAAAAGCTTCAATTTTGACCTGTTTCAGTCACAGAAATGACTTTAAACACACTTATTTTAGTTGAAAAAGTCATAATTCACATCCAACAGTCATTTAGAGTCAAAAGATTAAATGTTAAAATGTCATCATTATAGACCATTTTGGGAACGTTCGACATGTCCGGAGTCATCGTTTTTCATCCGAAAATTGATTTTTTGGACTGTACCAAAAATGATTCAAAATGTCAATTGGATCGTGCCTCATGTTGAATAACCACTTTTTAAACCCTCACAGTGACCAAAATGGCCATTTTTACAGAGATTTGCTTACTCAAAAGCTTCAATTTTGACCCGTTTCAGTCACAGAAATGACTTTAAACACACTTATTTTAGTTGAAAAAGTCATAATTCACATCCAACAGTCATTTAGAGTCAAAAGATTAAATGTTAAAATTTCATCATTATAGACCATTTTGGGAACGTTCGACATGTCCGGAGTCATCGTTTTTCATCCGAAAATTGATTTTTTGGACTGTACCAAAAATGATTCAAAATGTCAATTGGATCGTGCCTCATGTTGAATAACCACTTTTTAAACCCTCACAGTGACCAAAATGGCCATTTTTACAGAGTTTTGCTTACTCAAAAGCTTCAATTTTGACCCGTTTCAGTCACAGAAATGAATTTAAACACACTTATTTTAGTTGAAAAAGTCATAATTCACATCCAACAGTCATTTAGAGTCAAAAGATTAAATGTTAAAATTTCATCATTATAGACCATTTTGGGAACGTTCGACATGTCCGGAGTCATCGTTTTTCATCCGAAAATCGATTTTTTGGACTGTACCAAAAATGATTCAAAATGTCAATTGGATCGTGCCTCATGTTGAATAACCACTTTTTAAACCCTCACAGTGACCAAAATGGCAATTTTTACAGAGTTTTGCTTACTCAAAAGCTTCAATTTTGACCCGTTTCAGTCACAGAAATGACTTTAAACACACTTATTTTAGTTGAAAAAGTCATAATTCACATCCAACAGTCATTTAGAGTCAAAAGATTAAATGTTAAAATTTCATCATTATAGACCATTTTGGGAACGTTCGACATGTCCGGAGTCATCGTTTTTCATCCGAAAATTGATTTTTTGGACTGTACCAAAAATGATTCAAAATGTCAATTGGATCGTGCCTCATGTTGAATAACCACTTTTTAAACCCTCACAGTGACCAAAATGGCCATTTTTACAGAGTTTTGCTTACTCAAAAGCTTCAATTTTGACCCGTTTCAGTCACAGAAATGAATTTAAACACACTTATTTTAGTTGAAAAAGTCATAATTCACATCCAACAGTCATTTAGAGTCAAAAGATTAAATGTTAAAATGTCATCATTATAGACCATTTTGGGAACGTTCGACATGTCCGGAGTCATCGTTTTTCATCCGAAAATCGATTTTTTGGACTGTACCAAAAATGATTCAAAATGTCAATTGGATCGTGCCTCATGTTGAATAACCACTTTTTAAACCCTCACAGTGACCAAAATGGCCATTTTTACAGAGTTTTGCTTACTCAAAAGCTTCAATTTTGACCCGTTTCAGTCACAGAAATGACTTTAAACACACTTATTTTAGTTGAAAAAGTCATAATTCACATCCAACAGTCACATGGCTGAGATACCCGCCACCCCCTCTCAACACAATCCCCAAAAGGAGGGAAACCGGAAACAGTTCTTAAAGTTTTTGGATGTGGGAGGGAGTGACCCTCCCGGCCGTATTTATTAAAACAAAAAATTAAAACATTAAACGTTTCATGTTATGTACAATTTCATTATCACATTGCGATGTTTGGCTAACCTTAACATATTCTCTAATACAGAGGTTCTCCTAGCCGAACTAGCATCCTACAAAAATATTCTCTAGAAACACTGAAATTGTACATCCTAACGTTTAAGGGCCAACAGCAAGGTCATAACCGGTGTCAAGATCCCTAACCAGACTTACCCCTCCCACTTGGGAGGGGCGACAGCACAGAGGCTTACCTCAAGTGCAACTACTAACAATTTCCCTTGACTTGACGGGGGCACTTAAGACTCGACGCCATTTAAAGGTCGTTCGAAGACTTGTGTGTGGTATCTCGAAGGTATCGTGGACCTTCCCCCCACCCCACACAACTTACCGCATCTGCCGTCGCAGATGACACTGGCCCCGGGAAATTCCCCCAGGAGGGGGCTGTAACCCCTCCTACAAAGGAAGGGGCCTTGACCGCCTTTCCTTTACTTCCAGCGACCCGCCCTTAGACGGGACCGCCTCCCCATTGAGGGGCCAATGGCCACCTCTCCCGAGCGCTCCCATCCGTGTTGGGTGACGCCCACTCATAGGGATCTACCAATTAGTGCTCACCGATCATGACCTTACCGCCTACCAAAAAATAAATACGACAATTCTTACTCAAACCTAAGAAAACATTGGTCGCTACGACCGAAAGAATATGTTTAAAATGCGATACTACATCAAATCATTTTAATCGTAACAACTTACACGATAATCACCATACTTTATTATGATCAACAACAAACTGATACTTTCATAGCCTGTAAACAAAACGGAAAACATACTTATAAAAATTCACTTTATTGCACAACGACTTGCTGTCATCGGGGGCTGGTGGGTGGGTCAAAATTGGCTCTTCGTTCTGTCCCGAGCTCACGGGTAGCGAGGAGGTGCAGCTTCGGAGCACAAGAACAAGAGGACGTCTTCTGGTCTTGCGTCTCTTTTTATCCGTCTTCAGGGCGGGCGAGAACCCGCCCCTGCCTGCCCCTAGGGCGGGGCTGGCTACGTCGGTGTCTAGGCCAGCCCACTCTAGGGCGGGAAAAGGCGTGCCCCGGCTACGCCGCTTCGGGCATACCAGCCGAGACGCGCCTCCCGCCCAAAAATGGCTTCCCGGGGGGATCGAGGCACTCCGCCATACGTTCGGGGGGACCGAGTGGTCGCCCCTTTCCACATGGCTGAGATACCCGCCACCCCCTCTCAACACAATCCCCAAAAGGAGGGAAACCGGAAACAGTTCTTAAAGTTTTTGGATGTGGGAGGGAGTGACCCTCCCGGCCGTATTTATTAAAACAAAAAATTAAAACATTAAACGTTTCATGTTATGTACAATTTCATTATCACATTGCGATGTTTGGCTAACCTTAACATATTCTCTAATACAGAGGTTCTCCTAGCCGAACTAGCATCCTACAAAAATATTCTCTAGAAACACTGAAATTGTACATCCTAACGTTTAAGGGCCAACAGCAAGGTCATAACCGGTGTCAAGATCCCTAACCAGACTTACCCCTCCCACTTGGGAGGGGCGACAGCACAGAGGCTTACCTCAAGTGCAACTACTAACAATTTCCCTTGACTTGACGGGGGCACTTAAGACTCGACGCCATTTAAAGGTCGTTCGAAGACTTGTGTGTGGTATCTCGAAGGTATCGTGGACCTTCCCCCCACCCCACACAACTTACCGCATCTGCCGTCGCAGATGACACTGGCCCCGGGAAATTCCCCCAGGAGGGGGCTGTAACCCCTCCTACAAAGGAAGGGGCCTTGACCGCCTTTCCTTTACTTCCGGCGACCCGCCCTTAGACGGGACCGCCTCCCCATTGAGGGGCCAATGGCCACCTCTCCCGAGCGCTCCCATCCGTGTTGGGTGACGCCCACTCATAGGGATCTACCAATTAGTGCTCACCGATCATGACCTTACCGCCACAGGTCCGGATAGTTGACCGGCTATCCGGACCCCCCACAAAATTCCTACCTAAAGGTCATGTTTTAACGATTTTAACCAAGCTAGGAAGTCACCTATGAGTAACTCATTCCCCACCCTCGACAAATGCACACCATCCCCCAGATACATACTGTCATCCTTAATACAACTATGCGAGATCGAATGCAATGTCTTGGAACGGAACAACCTACTCACTTTGTTATTCAATTTTCTAACAGAATGATTCAAAGCAGGGATCGAGATAGCCCCCCGCCACACTTTTCGTGGTATCATATGAGACCACGCAATTATGCACCCCGGAACTCTCCTTGCTAACCAACTTACTGTGGATAGCATAGCCTCCAGGAGAAGTCATCTACCGGTGGTGACCAAATCATTGCCCCCCAAATGCACTATGACTATGGACGGCGGTGACCTCATCCGCTCTAACAAACCCTCAAAAAATTCCTGAAACTGGTCAATACAGAGACCGCCCCTTCCGTAGAAGGACACTCTGTACCCGTATTCCCCAGGTACGTGAATCATGTCACCTGCTTTGAATACGTCTGCGGCCCGTCTCACGAATGAGTGGCCCACGACCCACACCTCCTTCCTCACAGCCGGTGACGTGCGACTGCTGGCCGGGTGTTGGGTCGACTGCACAGTCCGCCCTGCCGCGTAGGCTTGCGCAACTGAAAACAAACAAAAGACAAGAAGCGTGAGTACATGATTACTGCTTCACAACATGTGCAATCGCACATACCTCTTATAACAATTGGAGGACCAGCGCCCCACACGTTTCACTTGTTCTACATTAAGACCCCTGGCTGTAGCTTCAGTGGCAGCCCCTATTCGAAAGGAATGGGTCCCAAATTCGCCCGGGTCCAAGCCCGCTGCGGCAATGGCCATTGCAAGCACCCGCTGAAATTGAAACCTCGTCAGCGGGGTGGCGTCTGCATGCCTCAACAATGTCCCCCCCCATGATGCCACCCTTCGTGCTAGGTAATCTTCTAAGCACTGTACCGGACACATGGATGACTCGGGGTTCCTGCGAATGATCGTGCAGTCCCCTCTCCCATCTTGGTCAGTCTTGGACCTGAGAAAGGAGACAATCATCGCATCACCCCTGATCTGAACATGTTCCCTGCACAAGCCCCCCGTCACATCCTGTTTGTTCCTTGCAACTAGCTCACTAACTCTCATAGCCCCGTGAAATGCCAGCGTAAATGCAGTCCGGAACAAACAGGTCTCAAAAGGGGACGAGCATGTGTTAGGGAGTGTGGCCAGTAACTGGGACAACCTGTCTAAACCTATCGGTCGTCTTACGTCTACTCTGCGACCCTCTAGGCGTTGCCACCCACGCAGCGCTTTCTGTACTGTAAAAGACGCTGTTGGGTCCAGGATGCCATGGGCCCTGGCAACAAAAGAAATGGCGGCACGATGCCTTTGGGCCGTAGCCACCGATTTCCCAGCCCTACGTAAGGACATCAGAAAAAGTAGAACCCACTCTTCCTGACCCCAAAGTCCCCCTCTCTCTGCCCCCAAAAAGGCTAAATAGGCCTGGAACGCCCCTTCATATGCCTTCCTTGTCCTGGGTGCTAGACTCTCTCCCACGAGGTGACGAAGTTCGGGGCACCGAGAGACCAGAGAGCTTCGGGGAAGGGTGCCGGCTCCGGGTCCGCTGAAGGAAGGAAACCCGAGAAAGCCTGCATGTGAAAACGAGACAGTGCATCAGCAGCCTGATTCATCACCCCTGGGACATGTTTTGCTCTGAATACCACGTTCAGTTGCATACACAGTAGGACAATTTCTTTGAGCAGCCTCAAAATCAATTTACAATGGGCTGCCTGACTATTGATACATTCTACCACGGTCATATTGTCGGACCAGAACACGACAGAATGATCTCTGAACCCTTCTGGCCAGGTTCTCAGGGCCACCAGAATGGGAAATAGTTCAAGGAAAGCAATATTACTCGTTAGCCCCTTCTCGTGCCACCATAGGGGCCACCTTTGAGCAGACCACTTTGTGCCGAAGATGGCGCCAAAGCCTATGCTTCCCGCTGAATCTGTCCATAGCCCAAGCTCTTCTGAGGACACGGCTGGCTTGTTCCAGACGACTCGGCCATTGAAGTCCGCCAAAAATGCTAACCAAATCCGCATGTCCTGGCGGACCTCAGCCGATAACCTCGTGCGATGATGACCCTCCTTTAGGCCAACCATCGCTTGGGCAATTGAGCGGGAAAAAGGGCGAGCCATTGGGATCACCCTCAAGGCAAAGTTCAACTTTCCCACTAATTGTTGCAACTGATGCAGTGTAACCTTAGATGCATTCAAACATACTTGGAGGGCTGCCCTGAATTTTAACACTTTGCTAGCTGGTAAACGAAAACACCCCTCCCTTGAGTCCAACTCGATCCCCAAAAACTCGAGGCAAGTCGTGGGACCCATAGTTTTACCCGGTGCCAATGGCACGCCAAAATGACCCATCAACACACAGAATTCAGCTAAGGCCTGAGCACATTCGGGATTTCCGGCGGGACCAAGGAACAAAAAATCGTCAAGGTAGTGCATTACATTTCGGAACCCCGTTTTCTTCGTGAACACCCATTGCAGGAAAGTACTGAATTGCTCAAAATAAGCACATGATATAGAGCATCCCATTGGCATACACCTATCCATGTAAAATGACCCCTGGAACCCGAATCCCAAAAGACGCTGATCGTCTGGGTGTACCGGGAGCAACCGGAACGCTGACTCGATATCTGATTTCGCCATCAACGTCCCGGGCCCCAGGCGATTCAAGATGGCTACTGCCTCATCAAACGATGCGTATCGCACCGAACAAACTTCTGGATCAATTGCGTCGTTCACCGAAAGGCCGTGTGGAGCAGACAAATTATGGATCAAACGAAACTCACCTGGGTCCTTCTTGGGGACCACCCCTAACGGAGAACAAACAAAATCCGGTACCGGGAGTACACTAAACGGGCCAGCGACCCGTCCCCGGTTGACCTCTTTCTGAATTTTTTCTTGCACCACAGATGTATGTTGTAAAACAGAAAGTTGATTTTTACAAATCCCTACACCCTGAAAGTCCCCTACCGGGATGCGGAAACCATATGAAAAACCGTTCCGCAGCACCCCAGCAGAAGTACGATCCGGGTATTCACTGAGCCAGGGAATCATTGCCAAGGTATCAATCGGGGTTGGTAAAGGCGCCCCTCGGACTAGTTTAGACCTGTTTGGCGCCTCCCTTCCCCCCATTCTCACCCGTTCTGGCTCTACACGATGACTCAGGATGGGACGACCCACACGTACTACACTCATGTTTGAATTTACACGATCCCGGAGGTCTGGTACATTTCCCTTTGTTGAAATTAAAGCAGAAACCCTTCCTTCCTGTATTGCCTGCGGGCCTCGACTGATCGTCGGTGCTCGTACTTGGTCGAAAGGGCGTCCCCACATTTTGGCGGGAGTAATCTACGACATAGCTCCCAACCAATGGCATCTTTAACATTCCTGATTCTTTCATTTTATCCCATGTTACAGAATCGTAACAATCCCAAGTCAAACCCTTGTTATGTTCCTTTTCTTTCCTGAACAGATTGTCATAACAAAACCAATGGTTACCTTGATACGCTGTCGAGTAACCCATAATTCGTGATTGATAAATGGGAAATTCAGAAAGCAACTCGGGCCTACGTTCCCCCAAAATCGATGTAAAAATACCCCACGCATTGCCCCAGTTGCCAATATTCTCATTTACCTTAAAGGCGGCCATTTTTGCGCGCCAAACACTCGGATGCATTAGGTCCTTCTGACTTTTAACATGCTCCACCTCATAATGATCAACAAGCAAGGAGAAAATATTCACGTATTCCCCAGCCCAGATCTTTTCTTTTATAGCTAAAGGCACATGTTGTCCCAATCTCTCTCTACGAGAGGGTGCTGACTCGTCCCTTGCAATCGGCAATGGCCGCTTACCTGCACCGGACGCAGCTTCGGCCGCTTGCGGCTTGTCTATTCCCGCCAACGGCGCAGTCACTTTGGCTGCGTCTCTCTTCTCACGAAGCCCTTTTATCAGCGCCTGTGCCTCGGCAGCCGTGGCGCCATCACTACTATCCCCCAACCAAGCTGCTAGCAGTGCTGCCAGCTCGGGGGGCATGTCTTCTTTGGATGTCGGGGTGACGACAACGGGGATTGGATTCCCCTCCATTGGTACTGGGGTCGGCGCCTCGAGCGGTACAGAGGGGACCGGGACGTCTCCACCGGCTGGAACCCTTCTCGGCCTCTTAGGTCTCCCTCCAGCCGGCGCAGGGCCCGAACCCTCCTCCCCGTCCCGTTTCGCCAACTGTTTCTTTATGTCGGACACCTCTTTGCAAAGGGCCCGCACCATCTGGTCGGTCGTCATCCTCTTTGCGACTTTCTTTGGCATTTCTCCGACGAAGTATCTAGAAGACAAAGAAAAAGATCAAAACGCTCAAAATTGGCTCTTCGTTCTGTCCCGAGCTCACGGGTAGCGAGGAGGTGCAGCTTCGGAGCACAAGAACAAGAGGACGTCTTCTGGTCTTGCGTCTCTTTTTATCCGTCTTCAGGGCGGGCGAGAACCCGCCCCTGCCTGCCCCTAGGGCGGGGCTGGCTACGTCGGTGTCTAGGCCAGCCCACTCTAGGGCGGGAAAAGGCGCGCCCCGGCTACGCCGCTTCGGGCATACCAGCCGAGACGCGCCTCCCGCCCAAAAATGGCTTCCCAGGGGGATCGAGGCACTCCGCCATACGTTCGGGGGGACCGAGTGGTCGCCCCTTTCCATTTAGAGTCAAAAGATTAAATGTTAACATTTCATCATTATAGACCATTTTGGGAACGTTCGACATGTCCGGAGTCATCGTTTTTCATCCGAAAATCGATTTTTTGGACTGTACCAAAAATGATTCAAAATGTCAATTGGATCATGCCTCATGTTGAATAACCACTTTTTAAACCCTCACAGTGACCAAAACGGCCATTTTTACAGAGTTTTGCTTACTCAAAAGCTTCAATTTTGACCCGTTTCAGTCACAGAAATGAATTTAAACACACTTATTGTAGTTGAAAAAGTCATAATTCACATCCAACAGTCATTTAGAGTCAAAAGATTAAATGTTAAAATTTCATCATTATAGACCATTTTGGGAACGTTCGACATCTCCGGAGTCATCGTTTTTCATCCGAAAATCGATTTTTTGGACTGTACCAAAAATGATTCAAAATGTCAATTGGATCATGCCTCATGTTGAATAACCACTTTTTAATCCCTCACAGTGACCAAAATTGCCATTTTTACAGAGTTTTGTTTACTCAAAAGCTTCAATTTTGACCCGTTTCAGGCACAGAAATGACTTTAAACACACTTATTTTAGTTGAAAAAGTCATAATTCACATCCAACAGTCATTTAGAGTCAAAAGATTAAATGTTAACATTTCATCATTATAGACCATTTTGGGAACGTTCGACATGTCCGGAGTCATCGTTTTTCATCCGAAAATCGATTTTTTGGACTGTACCAAAAATGATTCAAAATGTCAATTGGATCATGCCTCATGTTGAATAACCACTTTTTAAACCCTCACAGTGACCAAAACGGCCATTTTTACAGAGTTTTGCTTACTCAAAAGCTTCAATTTTGACCCGTTTCAGTCACAGAAATGAATTTAAACACACTTATTGTAGTTGAAAAAGTCATAATTCACATCCAACAGTCATTTAGAGTCAAAAGATTAAATGTTAAAATTTCATCATTATAGACCATTTTGGGAACGTTCGACATCTCCGGAGTCATCGTTTTTCATCCGAAAATCGATTTTTTGGACTGTACCAAAAATGATTCAAAATGTCAATTGGATCATGCCTCATGTTGAATAACCACTTTTTAATCCCTCACAGTGTCCAAAATTGCCATTTTTACAGAGTTTTGCTTACTCAAAAGCTTCAATTTTGACCTGTTTCAGTCACAGAAATGACTTTAAACACACTTATTTTAGTTGAAAAAGTCATAATTCACATCCAACAGTCATTTAGAGTCAAAAGATTAAATGTTAAAATTTCATCATTATAGACCATTTTGGGAACGTTCGACATGTCCGGAGTCATCGTTTTTCATCCGAAAATTGATTTTTTGGACTGTACCAAAAATGATTCAAAATGTCAATTGGATCGTGCCTCATGTTGAATAACCACTTTTTAAACCCTCACAGTGACCAAAATGGCCATTTTTACAGAGATTTGCTTACTCAAAAGCTTCAATTTTGACCCGTTTCAGTCACGGAAATGACTTTAAACACACTTATTTTAGTTGAAAAAGTCATAATTCACATCCAACAGTCATTTAGAGTCAAAAGATTAAATGTTAAAATTTCATCATTATAGACCATTTTGGGAACGTTCGACATGTCCGGAGTCATCGTTTTTCATCCGAAAATTGATTTTTTGGACTGTACCAAAAATGATTCAAAATGTCAATTGGATCATGCCTCATGTTGAATAACCACTTTTTAAACCCTCACAGTGACCAAAATTGCCATTTTTACAGAGTTTTGCTTACTCAAAAGCTTCAATTTTGACCCGTTTCAGGCACAGAAATCACTTTAAACACACTTATTTTAGTTGAAAAAGTCATAATTCACATCCAACAGTCATTTAGAGTCAAAAGATTAAATGTTAAAATTTCATCATTATAGACCATTTTGGGAACGTTCGACATGTCCGGAGTCATCGTTTTTCATCCGAAAATTGATTTTTTGGACTGTACCAAAAATGATTCAAAATGTCAATTGGATCGTGCCTCATGTTGAATAACCACTTTTTAAACCCTCACAGTGACCAAAATGGCCATTTTTACAGAGTTTTGCTTACTCAAAAGCTTCAATTTTGACCCGTTTCAGTCACAGAAATGACTTTAAACACACTTATTTTAGTTGAAAAAGTCATAATTCACATCCAACAGTCATTTAGAGTCAAAAGATTAAATGTTAAAATTTCATCATTATAGACCATTTTGGGAACGTTCGACATGTCCGGAGTCATCGTTTTTCATCCGAAAATTGATTTTTTGGACTGTACCAAAAATGATTCAAAATGTCAATTGGATCGTGCCTCATGTTGAATAACCACTTTTTAAACCCTCACAGTGACCAAAATGGCCATTTTTACAGAGTTTTGCTTACTCAAAAGCTTCAATTTTGACCCGTTTCAGTCACAGAAATGAATTTAAACACACTTATTTTAGTTGAAAAAGTCATAATTCACATCCAACAGTCATTTAGAGTCAAAAGATTAAATGTTAAAATGTCATCATTATAGACCATTTTGGGAACGTTCGACATGTCCGGAGTCATCGTTTTTCATCCGAAAATCGATTTTTTGGACTGTACCAAAAATGATTCAAAATGTCAATTGGATCATGCCTCATGTTGAATAACCACTTTTTAAACCCTCACAGTGACCAAAATTGCCATTTTTACAGAGTTTTGCTTACTCAAAAGCTTCAATTTTGACCCGTTTCAGGCACAGAAATGACTTTAAACACACTTATTTTAGTTGAAAAAGTCATAATTCACATCCAACAGTCATTTAGAGTCAAAAGATTAAATGTTAAAATTTCATCATTATAGACCATTTTGGGAACGTTCGACATGTCCGGAGTCATCGTTTTTCATCCGAAAATTGATTTTTTGCACTGTACCAAAAATGATTCAAAATGTCAATTGGATCGTGCCTCATGTTGAATAACCACTTTTTAAACCCTCACAGTGACCAAAATGGCAATTTTTACAGAGTTTTGCTTACTCAAAAGCTTCAATTTTGACCCGTTTCAGTCACAGAAATGACTTTAAACACACTTATTTTAGTTGAAAAAGTCATAATTCACATCCAACAGTCATTTAGAGTCAAAAGATTAAATGTTAAAATTTCATCATTATAGACAATTTTGGGAACGTTCGACATGTCCGGAGTCATCGTTTTTCATCCGAAAATCGATTTTTTGGACTGTACCAAAAATGATTCAAAATGTCAATTGGATCATGCCTCATGTTGAATAACCACTTTTTAAACCCTCACAGTGACCAAAATTGCCATTTTTACAGAGTTTTGCTTACTCAAAAGCTTCAATTTTGACCCGTTTCAGGCACAGAAATGACTTTAAACACACTTATTTTAGTTGAAAAAGTCATAATTCACATCCAACAGTCATTTAGAGTCAAAAGATTAAATGTTAAAATTTCATCATTATAGACCATTTTGGGAACGTTCGACATGTCCGGAGTCATCGTTTTTCATCTGAAAATTGATTTTTTGGACTGTACCAAAAATGATTCAAAATGTCAATTGGATCGTGCCTCATGTTGAATAACCACTTTTTAAACCCTCACAGTGACCAAAATGGCCATTTTTACAGAGTTTAGCTTACTCAAAAGCTTCAATTTTGACCCGTTTCAGTCACAGAAATGACTTTAAACACACTTATTTTAGTTGAAAAAGTCATAATTCACATCCAACAGTCATTTAGAGTCAAAAGATTAAATGTTAAAATTTCATCATTATAGACCATTTTGGGAACGTTCGACATGTCCGGAGTCATCGTTTTTCATCCGAAAATTTATTTTTTGGACTGTACCAAAAATGATTCAAAATGTCAATTGGATCGTGCCTCATGTTGAATAACCACTTTTTAAACCCTCACAGTGACCAAAATGGCCATTTTTACAGAGTTTTGCTTACTCAAAAGCTTCAATTTTGACCCGTTTCAGTCACAGAAATGAATTTAAACACACTTATTTTAGTTGAAAAAGTCATAATTCACATCCAACAGTCATTTAGAGTCAAAAGATTAAATGTTAAAATGTCATCATTATAGACCATTTTGGGAACGTTCGACATGTCCGGAGTCATCGTTTTTCATCCGAAAATCGATTTTTTGGACTGTACCAAAAATGATTCAAAATGTCAATTGGATCATGCCTCATGTTGAATAACCACTTTTTAAACCCTCACAGTGACCAAAATTGCCATTTTTACAGAGTTTTGCTTACTCAAAAGCTTCAATTTTGACCCGTTTCAGGCACAGAAATGACTTTAAACACACTTATTTTAGTTGAAAAAGTCATAATTCACATCCAACAGTCATTTAGAGTCAAAAGATTAAATGTTAAAATTTCATCATTATAGACCATTTTGGGAACGTTCGACATGTCCGGAGTCATCGTTTTTCATCCGAAAATTGATTTTTTGGACTGTACCAAAAATGATTCAAAATGTCAATTGGATCGTGCCTCATGTTGAATAACCACTTTTTAAACCCTCACAGTGACCAAAATGGCCATTTTTACAGAGTTTTGCTTACTCAAAAGCTTCAATTTTGACCCGTTTCAGTCACAGAAATGACTTTAAACACACTTATTTTAGTTGAAAAAGTCATAATTCACATCCAACAGTCATTTAGAGTCAAAAGATTAAATGTTAAAATTTCATCATTATAGACCATTTTGGGAACGTTCGACATGTCCGGAGTCATCGTTTTTCATCCGAAAATTGATTTTTTGGACTGTACCAAAAATGATTCAAAATGTCAATTGGATCGTGCCTCATGTTGAATAACCACTTTTTAAACCCTCACAGTGACCAAAATGGCCATTTTTACAGAGTTTTGCTTACTCAAAAGCTTCAATTTTGACCCGTTTCAGTCACAGAAATGAATTTAAACACACTTATTTTAGTTGAAAAAGTCATAATTCACATCCAACAGTCATTTAGAGTCAAAAGATTAAATGTTAAAATGTCATCATTATAGACCATTTTGGGAACGTTCGACATGTCCGGAGTCATCGTTTTTCATCCGAAAATCGATTTTTTGGACTGTACCAAAAATGATTCAAAATGTCAATTGGATCGTGCCTCATGTTGAATAACCACTTTTTAAACCCTCACAGTGACCAAAATGGCCATTTTTACAGAGTTTTGCTTACTCAAAAGCTTCAATTTTGACCCGTTTCAGTCACAGAAATGACTTTAAACACACTTATTTTAGTTGAAAAAGTCATAATTCACATCCAACAGTCATTTAGAGTCAAAAGATTAAATGTTAACATTTCATCATTATAGACCATTTTGGGAACGTTCGACATGTCCGGAGTCATCGTTTTTCATCCGAAAATCGATTTTTTGGACTGTACCAAAAATGATTCAAAATGTCAATTGGATCGTGCCTCATGTTGAATAACCACTTTTTAAACCCTCACAGTGACCAAAATTGCCATTTTTACAGAGTTTTGCTTACTCAAAAGCTTCAATTTTGACCCGTTTCAGGCACAGAAATGACTTTAAACACACTTATTTTAGTTGAAAAAGTCATAATTCACATCCAACAGTCATTTAGAGTCAAAAGATTAAATGTTAAAATTTCATCATTATAGACCATTTTGGGAACGTTCGACATGTCCGGAGTCATCGTTTTTCATCCGAAAATTGATTTTTTGGACTGTACCAAAAATGATTCAAAATGTCAATTGGATCGTGCCTCATGTTGAATAACCACTTTTTAAACCCTCACAGTGACCAAAATGGCCATTTTTACAGAGTTTTGCTTACTCAAAAGCTTCAATTTTGACCCGTTTCAGTCACAGAAATGAATTTAAACACACTTATTGTAGTTAAAAAAGTCATAATTCACATCCAACAGTCATTTAGAGTCAAAAGATTAAATGTTAAAATTTCATCATTATAGACCATTTTGGGAACGTTCGACATGTCCGGAGTCATCGTTTTTCATCCGAAAATCGATTTTTTGGACTGTACCAAAAATGATTCAAAATGTCAATTGGATCATGTCTCATGTTGAATAACCACTTTTTAATCCCTCACAGTGACCAAAATTGCCATTTTTACAGAGTTTTGCTTACTCAAAAGCTTCAATTTTGACCTGTTTCAGTCACAGAAATGACTTTAAACACACTTATTTTAGTTGAAAAAGTCATAATTCACATCCAACAGTCATTTAGAGTCAAAAGATTAAATGTTAAAATGTCATCATTATAGACCATTTTGGGAACGTTCGACATGTCCGGAGTCATCGTTTTTCATCCGAAAATTGATTTTTTGGACTGTACCAAAAATGATTCAAAATGTCAATTGGATCGTGCCTCATGTTGAATAACCACTTTTTAAACCCTCACAGTGACCAAAATGGCCATTTTTACAGAGATTTGCTTACTCAAAAGCTTCAATTTTGACCCGTTTCAGTCACAGAAATGACTTTAAACACACTTATTTTAGTTGAAAAAGTCATAATTCACATCCAACAGTCATTTAGAGTCAAAAGATTAAATGTTAAAATTTCATCATTATAGACCATTTTGGGAACGTTCGACATGTCCGGAGTCATCGTTTTTCATCCGAAAATTGATTTTTTGGACTGTACCAAAAATGATTCAAAATGTCAATTGGATCGTGCCTCATGTTGAATAACCACTTTTTAAACCCTCACAGTGACCAAAATGGCAATTTTTACAGAGTTTTGCTTACTCAAAAGCTTCAATTTTGACCCGTTTCAGTCACAGAAATGACTTTAAACACACTTATTTTAGTTGAAAAAGTCATAATTCACATCCAACAGTCATTTAGAGTCAAAAGATTAAATGTTAAAATTTCATCATTATAGACCATTTTGGGAACGTTCGACATGTCCGGAGTCATCGTTTTTCATCCGAAAATTGATTTTTTGGACTGTACCAAAAATGATTCAAAATGTCAATTGGATCGTGCCTCATGTTGAATAACCACTTTTTAAACCCTCACAGTGACCAAAATGGCCATTTTTACAGAGTTTTGCTTACTCAAAAGCTTCAATTTTGACCCGTTTCAGTCACAGAAATGAATTTAAACACACTTATTTTAGTTGAAAAAGTCATAATTCACATCCAACAGTCATTTAGAGTCAAAAGATTAAATGTTAAAATGTCATCATTATAGACCATTTTGGGAACGTTCGACATGTCCGGAGTCATCGTTTTTCATCCGAAAATCGATTTTTTGGACTGTACCAAAAATGATTCAAAATGTCAATTGGATCGTGCCTCATGTTGAATAACCACTTTTTAAACCCTCACAGTGACCAAAATGGCCATTTTTACAGAGTTTTGCTTACTCAAAAGCTTCAATTTTGACCTGTTTCAGTCACAGAAATGACTTTAAACACACTTATTTTAGTTGAAAAAGTCATAATTCACATCCAACAGTCATTTAGAGTCAAAAGATTAAATGTTAAAATGTCATCATTATAGACCATTTTGGGAACGTTCGACATGTCCGGAGTCATCGTTTTTCATCCGAAAATTGATTTTTTGGACTGTACCAAAAATGATTCAAAATGTCAATTGGATCGTGCCTCATGTTGAATAACCACTTTTTAAACCCTCACAGTGACCAAAATGGCCATTTTTACAGAGATTTGCTTACTCAAAAGCTTCAATTTTGACCCGTTTCAGTCACAGAAATGACTTTAAACACACTTATTTTAGTTGAAAAAGTCATAATTCACATCCAACAGTCATTTAGAGTCAAAAGATTAAATGTTAAAATTTCATCATTATAGACCATTTTGGGAACGTTCGACATGTCCGGAGTCATCGTTTTTCATCCGAAAATTGATTTTTTGGACTGTACCAAAAATGATTCAAAATGTCAATTGGATCGTGCCTCATGTTGAATAACCACTTTTTAAACCCTCACAGTGACCAAAATGGCAATTTTTACAGAGTTTTGCTTACTCAAAAGCTTCAATTTTGACCCGTTTCAGTCACAGAAATGACTTTAAACACACTTATTTTAGTTGAAAAAGTCATAATTCACATCCAACAGTCATTTAGAGTCAAAAGATTAAATGTTAAAATTTCATCATTATAGACCATTTTGGGAACGTTCGACATGTCCGGAGTCATCGTTTTTCATCCGAAAATTGATTTTTTGGACTGTACCAAAAATGATTCAAAATGTCAATTGGATCGTGCCTCATGTTGAATAACCACTTTTTAAACCCTCACAGTGACCAAAATGGCCATTTTTACAGAGTTTTGCTTACTCAAAAGCTTCAATTTTGACCCGTTTCAGTCACAGAAATGAATTTAAACACACTTATTTTAGTTGAAAAAGTCATAATTCACATCCAACAGTCATTTAGAGTCAAAAGATTAAATGTTAAAATGTCATCATTATAGACCATTTTGGGAACGTTCGACATGTCCGGAGTCATCGTTTTTCATCCGAAAATCGATTTTTTGGACTGTACCAAAAATGATTCAAAATGTCAATTGGATCGTGCCTCATGTTGAATAACCACTTTTTAAACCCTCACAGTGACCAAAATGGCCATTTTTACAGAGTTTTGCTTACTCAAAAGCTTCAATTTTGACCCGTTTCAGTCACAGAAATGACTTTAAACACACTTATTTTAGTTGAAAAAGTCATAATTCACATCCAACAGTCATTTAGAGTCAAAAGATTAAATGTTAACATTTCATCATTATAGACCATTTTGGGAACGTTCGACATGTCCGGAGTCATCGTTTTTCATCCGAAAATCGATTTTTTGGACTGTACCAAAAATGATTCAAAATGTCAATTGGATCATGCCTCATGTTGAATAACCACTTTTTAAACCCTCACAGTGACCAAAACGGCAATTTTTACAGAGTTTTGCTTACTCAAAAGCTTCAATTTTGACCCGTTTCAGTCACAGAAATGAATTTAAACACACTTATTGTAGTTGAAAAAGTCATAATTCACATCCAACAGTCATTTAGAGTCAAAAGATTAAATGTTAAAATTTCATCATTATAGACCATTTTGGGAACGTTCGACATCTCCGGAGTCATCGTTTTTCATCCGAAAATCGATTTTTTGGACTGTACCAAAAATGATTCAAAATGTCAATTGGATCATGCCTCATGTTGAATAACCACTTTTTAATCCCTCACAGTGACCAAAATTGCCATTTTTACAGAGTTTTGCTTACTCAAAAGCTTCAATTTTGACCTGTTTCAGTCACAGAAATGACTTTAAACACACTTATTTTAGTTGAAAAAGTCATAATTCACATCCAACAGTCATTTAGAGTCAAAAGATTAAATGTTAAAATTTCATCATTATAGACCATTTTGGGAACGTTCGACATGTCCGGAGTCATCGTTTTTCATCCGAAAATTGATTTTTTGGACTGTACCAAAAATTATTCAAAATGTCAATTGGATCGTGCCTCATGTTGAATAACCACTTTTTAAACCCTCACAGTGACCAAAATGGCCATTTTTACAGAGATTTGCTTACTCAAAAGCTTCAATTTTGACCCGTTTCAGTCACGGAAATGACTTTAAACACACTTATTTTAGTTGAAAAAGTCATAATTCACATCCAACAGTCATTTAGAGTCAAAAGATTAAATGTTAAAATTTCATCATTATAGACCATTTTGGGAACGTTCGACATGTCCGGAGTCATCGTTTTTCATCCGAAAATTGATTTTTTGGACTGTACCAAAAATGATTCAAAATGTCAATTGGATCATGCCTCATGTTGAATAACCACTTTTTAAACCCTCACAGTGACCAAAATGGCCATTTTTACAGAGTTTTGCTTACTCAAAAGCTTCAATTTTGACCCGTTTCAGTCACAGAAATGAATTTAAACACACTTATTGTAGTTAAAAAAGTCATAATTCACATCCAACAGTCATTTAGAGTCAAAAGATTAAATGTTAAAATTTCATCATTATAGACCATTTTGGGAACGTTCGACATGTCCGGAGTCATCGTTTTTCATCCGAAAATCGATTTTTTGGACTGTACCAAAAATGATTCAAAATGTCAATTGGATCATGCCTCATGTTGAATAACCACTTTTTAATCCCTCACGGTGACCAAAATTGCCATTTTTACAGAGTTTTGCTTACTCAAAAGCTTCAATTTTGACCTGTTTCAGTCACAGAAATGACTTTAAACACACTTATTTTAGTTGAAAAAGTCATAATTCACATCCAACAGTCATTTAGAGTCAAAAGATTAAATGTTAAAATGTCATCATTATAGACCATTTTGGGAACGTTCGACATGTCCGGAGTCATCGTTTTTCATCCGAAAATTGATTTTTTGGACTGTACCAAAAATGATTCAAAATGTCAATTGGATCATGCCTCATGTTGAATAACCACTTTTTAAACCCTCACAGTGACCAAAATGGCCATTTTTACAGAGATTTGCTTACTCAAAAGCTTCAATTTTGACCCGTTTCAGTCACAGAAATGACTTTAAACACACTTATTTTAGTTGAAAAAGTCATAATTCACATCCAACAGTCATTTAGAGTCAAAAGATTAAATGTTAAAATTTCATCATTATAGACCATTTTGGGAACGTTCGACATGTCCGGAGTCATCGTTTTTCATCCGAAAATTGATTTTTTGGACTGTACCAAAAATGATTCAAAATGTCAATTGGATCATGCCTCATGTTGAATAACCACTTTTTAAACCCTCACAGTGACCAAAATTGCCATTTTTACAGAGTTTTGCTTACTCAAAAGCTTCAATTTTGACCCGTTTCAGGCACAGAAATGACTTTAAACACACTTATTTTAAGTAGAAAAAGTCATAATTCACATCCAACAGTCATTTAGAGTCAAAAGATTAAATGTTAAAATTTCATCATTATAGACCATTTTGGGAACGTTCGACATGTCCGGAGTCATCGTTTTTCATCCGAAAATTGATTTTTTGGACTGTACCAAAAATGATTCAAAATGTCAATTGGATCATGCCTCATGTTGAATAACCACTTTTTAAACCCTCACAGTGACCAAAATGGCCATTTTTACAGAGATTTGCTTACTCAAAAGCTTCAATTTTGACCCGTTTCAGTCACAGAAATGACTTTAAACACACTTATTTTAGTTGAAAAAGTCATAATTCACATCCAACAGTCATTTAGAGTCAAAAGATTAAATGTTAAAATTTCATCATTATAGACCATTTTGGGAACGTTCGACATGTCCGGAGTCATCGTTTTTCATCCGAAAATTGATTTTTTGGACTGTACCAAAAATGATTCAAAATGTCAATTGGATCGTGCCTCATGTTGAATAACCACTTTTTAAACCCTCACAGTGACCAAAATGGCCATTTTTACAGAGTTTTGCTTACTCAAAAGCTTCAATTTTGACCCGTTTCAGTCACAGAAATGAATTTAAACACACTTATTTTAGTTGAAAAAGTCATAATTCACATCCAACAGTCATTTAGAGTCAAAAGATTAAATGTTAAAATGTCATCATTATAGACCATTTTGGGAACGTTCGACATGTCCGGAGTCATCGTTTTTCATCCGAAAATCGATTTTTTGGACTGTACCAAAAATGATTCAAAATGTCAATTGGATCGTGCCTCATGTTGAATAACCACTTTTTAAACCCTCACAGTGACCAAAATGGCCATTTTTACAGAGTTTTGCTTACTCAAAAGCTTCAATTTTGACCCGTTTCAGTCACAGAAATGACTTTAAACACACTTATTTTAGTTGAAAAAGTCATAATTCACATCCAACAGTCATTTAGAGTCAAAAGATTAAATGTTAACATTTCATCATTATAGACCATTTTGGGAACGTTCGACATGTCCGGAGTCATCGTTTTTCATCCGAAAATCGATTTTTTGGACTGTACCAAAAATGATTCAAAATGTCAATTGGATCATGCCTCATGTTGAATAACCACTTTTTAAACCCTCACAGTGACCAAAACTGCCATTTTTACAGAGTTTTGCTTACTCAAAAGCTTCAATTTTGACCCGTTTCAGTCACAGAAATGAATTTAAACACACTTATTGTAGTTGAAAAAGTCATAATTCACATCCAACAGTCATTTAGAGTCAAAAGATTAAATGTTAAAATTTCATCATTATAGACCATTTTGGGAACGTTCGACATCTCCGGAGTCATCGTTTTTCATCCGAAAATCGATTTTTTGGACTGTACCAAAAATGATTCAAAATGTCAATTGGATCATGCCTCATGTTGAATAACCACTTTTTAATCCCTCACAGTGACCAAAATTGCCATTTTTACAGAGTTTTGCTTACTCAAAAGCTTCAATTTTGACCTGTTTCAGTCACAGAAATGACTTTAAACACACTTATTTTAGTTGAAAAAGTCATAATTCACATCCAACAGTCATTTAGAGTCAAAAGATTAAATGTTAAAATTTCATCATTATAGACCATTTTGGGAACGTTCGACATGTCCGGAGTCATCGTTTTTCATCCGAAAATTGATTTTTTGGACTGTACCAAAAATGATTCAAAATGTCAATTGGATCGTGCCTCATGTTGAATAACCACTTTTTAAACCCTCACAGTGACCAAAATGGCCATTTTTACAGAGATTTGCTTACTCAAAAGCTTCAATTTTGACCCGTTTCAGTCACGGAAATGACTTTAAACACACTTATTTTAGTTGAAAAAGTCATAATTCACATCCAACAGTCATTTAGAGTCAAAAGATTAAATGTTAAAATTTCATCATTATAGACCATTTTGGGAACGTTCGACATGTCCGGAGTCATCGTTTTTCATCCGAAAATTGATTTTTTGGACTGTACCAAAAATGATTCAAAATGTCAATTGGATCATGCCTCATGTTGAATAACCACTTTTTAAACCCTCACAGTGACCAAAATTGCCATTTTTACAGAGTTTTGCTTACTCAAAAGCTTCAATTTTGACCCGTTTCAGGCACAGAAATGACTTTAAACACACTTATTTTAGTTGAAAAAGTCATAATTCACATCCAACAGTCATTTAGAGTCAAAAGATTAAATGTTAAAATTTCATCATTATAGACCATTTTGGGAACGTTCGACATGTCCGGAGTCATCGTTTTTCATCCGAAAATTGATTTTTTGGACTGTACCAAAAATGATTCAAAATGTCAATTGGATCGTGCCTCATGTTGAATAACCACTTTTTAAACCCTCACAGTGACCAAAATGGCCATTTTTACAGAGTTTTGCTTACTCAAAAGCTTCAATTTTGACCCGTTTCAGTCACAGAAATGACTTTAAACACACTTATTTTAGTTGAAAAAGTCATAATTCACATCCAACAGTCATTTAGAGTCAAAAGATTAAATGTTAAAATTTCATCATTATAGACCATTTTGGGAACGTTCGACATGTCCGGAGTCATCGTTTTTCATCCGAAAATTGATTTTTTGGACTGTACCAAAAATGATTCAAAATGTCAATTGGATCGTGCCTCATGTTGAATAACCACTTTTTAAACCCTCACAGTGACCAAAATGGCCATTTTTACAGAGTTTTGCTTACTCAAAAGCTTCAATTTTGACCTGTTTCAGTCACAGAAATGAATTTAAACACACTTATTTTAGTTGAAAAAGTCATAATTCACATCCAACAGTCATTTAGAGTCAAAAGATTAAATGTTAAAATGTCATCATTATAGACCATTTTGGGAACGTTCGACATGTCCGGAGTCATCGTTTTTCATCCGAAAATCGATTTTTTGGACTGTACCAAAAATGATTCAAAATGTCAATTGGATCATGCCTCATGTTGAATAACCACTTTTTAAACCCTCACAGTGACCAAAATTGCCATTTTTACAGAGTTTTGCTTACTCAAAAGCTTCAATTTTGACCCGTTTCAGGCACAGAAATGACTTTAAACACACTTATTTTAGTTGAAAAAGTCATAATTCACATCCAACAGTCATTTAGAGTCAAAAGATTAAATGTTAAAATTTCATCATTATAGACCATTTTGGGAACGTTCGACATGTCCGGAGTCATCGTTTTTCATCCGAAAATTGATTTTTTGGACTGTACCAAAAATGATTCAAAATGTCAATTGGATCGTGCCTCATGTTGAATAACCACTTTTTAAACCCTCACAGTGACCAAAATGGCAATTTTTACAGAGTTTTGCTTACTCAAAAGCTTCAATTTTGACCCTTTCAGTCACAGAAATGACTTTAAACACACTTATTTTAGTTGAAAAAGTCATAATTCACATCCAACAGTCATTTAGAGTCAAAAGATTAAATGTTAAAATTTCATCATTATAGACCATTTTGGGAACGTTCGACATGTCCGGAGTCATCGTTTTTCATCCGAAAATTGATTTTTTGGACTGTACCAAAAATGATTCAAAATGTCAATTGGATCGTGCCTCATGTTGAATAACCACTTTTTAAACCCTCACAGTGACCAAAATGGCCATTTTTACAGAGTTTTGCTTACTCAAAAGCTTCAATTTTGACCCGTTTCAGTCACAGAAATGAATTTAAACACACTTATTTTAGTTGAAAAAGTCATAATTCACATCCAACAGTCATTTAGAGTCAAAAGATTAAATGTTAAAATGTCATCATTATAGACCATTTTGGGAACGTTCGACATGTCCGGAGTCATCGTTTTTCATCCGAAAATCGATTTTTTGGACTGTACCAAAAATGATTCAAAATGTCAATTGGATCGTGCCTCATGTTGAATAACCACTTTTTAAACCCTCACAGTGACCAAAATGGCCATTTTTACAGAGTTTTGCTTACTCAAAAGCTTCAATTTTGACCCGTTTCAGTCACAGAAATGACTTTAAACACACTTATTTTAGTTGAAAAAGTCATAATTCACATCCAACAGTCATTTAGAGTCAAAAGATTAAATGTTAACATTTCATCATTATAGACCATTTTGGGAACGTTCGACATGTCCGGAGTCATCGTTTTTCATCCGAAAATCGATTTTTTGGACTGTACCAAAAATGATTCAAAATGTCAATTGGATCATGCCTCATGTTGAATAACCACTTTTTAAACCCTCACAGTGACCAAAATTGCCATTTTTACAGAGTTTTGCTTACTCAAAAGCTTCAATTTTGACCCGTTTCAGGCACAGAAATGACTTTAAACACACTTATTTTAGTTGAAAAAGTCATAATTCACATCCAACAGTCATTTAGAGTCAAAAGATTAAATGTTAAAATTTCATCATTATAGACCATTTTGGGAACGTTCGACATGTCCGGAGTCATCGTTTTTCATCTGAAAATTGATTTTTTGGACTGTACCAAAAATGATTCAAAATGTCAATTGGATCGTGCCTCATGTTGAATAACCACTTTTTAAACCCTCACAGTGACCAAAATGGCCATTTTTACAGAGTTTAGCTTACTCAAAAGCTTCAATTTTGACCCGTTTCAGTCACAGAAATGACTTTAAACACACTTATTTTAGTTGAAAAAGTCATAATTCACATCCAACAGTCATTTAGAGTCAAAAGATTAAATGTTAAAATTTCATCATTATAGACCATTTTGGGAACGTTCGACATGTCCGGAGTCATCGTTTTTCATCCGAAAATTGATTTTTTGGACTGTACCAAAAATGATTCAAAATGTCAATTGGATCGTGCCTCATGTTGAATAACCACTTTTTAAACCCTCACAGTGACCAAAATGGCCATTTTTACAGAGTTTTGCTTACTCAAAAGCTTCAATTTTGACCCGTTTCAGTCACAGAAATGAATTTAAACACACTTATTTTAGTTGAAAAAGTCATAATTCACATCCAACAGTCATTTAGAGTCAAAAGATTAAATGTTAAAATGTCATCATTATAGACCATTTTGGGAACGTTCGACATGTCCGGAGTCATCGTTTTTCATCCGAAAATTGATTTTTTGGACTGTACCAAAAATGATTCAAAATGTCAATTGGATCGTGCCTCATGTTGAATAACCACTTTTTAAACCCTCACAGTGACCAAAATGGCCATTTTTACAGAGTTTTGCTTACTCAAAAGCTTCAATTTTGACCCGTTTCAGTCACAGAAATGACTTTAAACACACTTATTTTAGTTGAAAAAGTCATAATTCACATCCAACAGTCATTTAGAGTCAAAAGATTAAATGTTAAAATTTCATCATTATAGACCATTTTGGGAACGTTCGACATGTCCGGAGTCATCGTTTTTCATCCGAAAATTGATTTTTTGGACTGTACCAAAAATGATTCAAAATGTCAATTGGATCGTGCCTCATGTTGAATAACCACTTTTTAAACCCTCACAGTGACCAAAATGGCCATTTTTACAGAGTTTTGCTTACTCAAAAGCTTCAATTTTGACCCGTTTCAGTCACAGAAATGAATTTAAACACACTTATTTTAGTTGAAAAAGTCATAATTCACATCCAACAGTCATTTAGAGTCAAAAGATTAAATGTTAAAATGTCATCATTATAGACCATTTTGGGAACGTTCGACATGTCCGGAGTCATCGTTTTTCATCCGAAAATCGATTTTTTGGACTGTACCAAAAATGATTCAAAATGTCAATTGGATCGTGCCTCATGTTGAATAACCACTTTTTAAACCCTCACAGTGACCAAAATGGCCATTTTTACAGAGTTTTGCTTACTCAAAAGCTTCAATTTTGACCCGTTTCAGTCACAGAAATGACTTTAAACACACTTATTTTAGTTGAAAAAGTCATAATTCACATCCAACAGTCATTTAGAGTCAAAAGATTAAATGTTAACATTTCATCATTATAGACCATTTTGGGAACGTTCGACATGTCCGGAGTCATCGTTTTTCATCCGAAAATCGATTTTTTGGACTGTACCAAAAATGATTCAAAATGTCAATTGGATCGTGCCTCATGTTGAATAACCACTTTTTAAACCCTCACAGTGACCAAAATTGCCATTTTTACAGAGTTTTGCTTACTCAAAAGCTTCAATTTTGACCCGTTTCAGGCACAGAAATGACTTTAAACACACTTATTTTAGTTGAAAAAGTCATAATTCACATCCAACAGTCATTTAGAGTCAAAAGATTAAATGTTAAAATTTCATCATTATAGACCATTTTGGGAACGTTCGACATGTCCGGAGTCATCGTTTTTCATCCGAAAATTGATTTTTTGGACTGTACCAAAAATGATTCAAAATGTCAATTGGATCGTGCCTCATGTTGAATAACCACTTTTTAAACCCTCACAGTGACCAAAATGGCCATTTTTACAGAGTTTTGCTTACTCAAAAGCTTCAATTTTGACCCGTTTCAGTCACAGAAATGAATTTAAACACACTTATTGTAGTTAAAAAAGTCATAATTCACATCCAACAGTCATTTAGAGTCAAAAGATTAAATGTTAAAATTTCATCATTATAGACCATTTTGGGAACGTTCGACATGTCCGGAGTCATCGTTTTTCATCCGAAAATCGATTTTTTGGACTGTACCAAAAATGATTCAAAATGTCAATTGGATCATGCCTCATGTTGAATAACCACTTTTTAATCCCTCACAGTGACCAAAATTGCCATTTTTACAGAGTTTTGCTTACTCAAAAGCTTCAATTTTGACCTGTTTCAGTCACAGAAATGACTTTAAACACACTTATTTTAGTTGAAAAAGTCATAATTCACATCCAACAGTCATTTAGAGTCAAAAGATTAAATGTTAAAATGTCATCATTATAGACCATTTTGGGAACGTTCGACATGTCCGGAGTCATCGTTTTTCATCCAAAAATTGATTTTTTGGACTGTACCAAAAATGATTCAAAATGTCAATTGGATCGTGCCTCATGTTGAATAACCACTTTTTAAACCCTCACAGTGACCAAAATGGCCATTTTTACAGAGATTTGCTTACTCAAAAGCTTCAATTTTGACCCGTTTCAGTCACAGAAATGACTTTAAACACACTTATTTTAGTTGAAAAAGTCATAATTCACATCCAACAGTCATTTAGAGTCAAAAGATTAAATGTTAAAATTTCATCATTATAGACCATTTTGGGAACGTTCGACATGTCCGGAGTCATCGTTTTTCATCCGAAAATTGATTTTTTGGACTGTACCAAAAATGATTCAAAATGTCAATTGGATCATGCCTCATGTTGAATAACCACTTTTTAAACCCTCACAGTGACCAAAATTGCCATTTTTACAGAGTTTTGCTTACTCAAAAGCTTCAATTTTGACCCGTTTCAGGCACAGAAATGACTTTAAACACACTTATTTTAAGTAGAAAAAGTCATAATTCACATCCAACAGTCATTTAGAGTCAAAAGATTAAATGTTAAAATTTCATCATTATAGACCATTTTGGGAACGTTCGACATGTCCGGAGTCATCGTTTTTCATCCGAAAATTGATTTTTTGGACTGTACCAAAAATGATTCAAAATGTCAATTGGATCGTGCCTCATGTTGAATAACCACTTTTTAAACCCTCACAGTGACCAAAATGGCAATTTTTACAGAGTTTTGCTTACTCAAAAGCTTCAATTTTGACCCATTTCAGTCACAGAAATGACTTTAAACACACTTATTTTAGTTGAAAAAGTCATAATTCACATCCAACAGTCATTTAGAGTCAAAAGATTAAATGTTAAAATTTCATCATTATAGACCATTTTGGGAACGTTCGACATGTCCGGAGTCATCGTTTTTCATCCGAAAATTGATTTTTTGGACTGTACCAAAAATGATTCAAAATGTCAATTGGATCGTGCCTCATGTTGAATAACCACTTTTTAAACCCTCACAGTGACCAAAATGGCCATTTTTACAGAGTTTTGCTTACTCAAAAGCTTCAATTTTGACCCGTTTCAGTCACAGAAATGACTTTAAACACACTTATTTTAGTTGAAAAAGTCATAATTCACATCCAACAGTCATTTAGAGTCAAAAGATTAAATGTTAACATTTCATCATTATAGACCATTTTGGGAACGTTCGACATGTCCGGAGTCATCGTTTTTCATCCGAAAATCGATTTTTTGGACTGTACCAAAAATGATTCAAAATGTCAATTGGATCATGCCTCATGTTGAATAACCACTTTTTAAACCCTCACAGTGACCAAAACTGCCATTTTTATAGAGTTTTGCTTACTCAAAAGCTTCAATTTTGACCCGTTTCAGTCACAGAAATGAATTTAAACACACTTATTGTAGTTGAAAAAGTCATAATTCACATCCAACAGTCATTTAGAGTCAAAAGATTAAATGTTAAAATTTCATCATTATAGACCATTTTGGGAACGTTCGACATCTCCGGAGTCATCGTTTTTCATCCGAAAATCGATTTTTTGGACTGTACCAAAAATGATTCAAAATGTCAATTGGATCATGCCTCATGTTGAATAACCACTTTTTAATCCCTCACAGTGACCAAAATTGCCATTTTTACAGAGTTTTGCTTACTCAAAAGCTTCAATTTTGACCTGTTTCAGTCACAGAAATGACTTTAAACACACTTATTTTAGTTGAAAAAGTCATAATTCACATCCAACAGTCATTTAGAGTCAAAAGATTAAATGTTAAAATTTCATCATTATAGACCATTTTGGGAACGTTCGACATGTCCGGAGTCATCGTTTTTCATCCGAAAATTGATTTTTTGGACTGTACCAAAAATGATTCAAAATGTCAATTGGATCGTGCCTCATGTTGAATAACCACTTTTTAAACCCTCACAGTGACCAAAATGGCCATTTTTACAGAGATTTGCTTACTCAAAAGCTTCAATTTTGACCCGTTTCAGTCACGGAAATGACTTTAAACACACTTATTTTAGTTGAAAAAGTCATAATTCACATCCAACAGTCATTTAGAGTCAAAAGATTAAATGTTAAAATTTCATCATTATAGACCATTTTGGGAACGTTCGACATGTCCGGAGTCATCGTTTTTCATCCGAAAATTTATTTTTTGGACTGTACCAAAAATGATTCAAAATGTCAATTGGATCATGCCTCATGTTGAATAACCACTTTTTAAACCCTCACAGTGACCAAAATTGCCATTTTTACAGAGTTTTGCTTACTCAAAAGCTTCAATTTTGACCCGTTTCAGGCACAGAAATGACTTTAAACACACTTATTTTAGTTGAAAAAGTCATAATTCACATCCAACAGTCATTTAGAGTCAAAAGATTAAATGTTAAAATTTCATCATTATAGACCATTTTGGGAACGTTCGACATGTCCGGAGTCATCGTTTTTCATCCGAAAATTGATTTTTTGGACTGTACCAAAAATGATTCAAAATGTCAATTGGATCGTGCCTCATGTTGAATAACCACTTTTTAAACCCTCACAGTGACCAAAATGGCCATTTTTACAGAGTTTTGCTTACTCAAAAGCTTCAATTTTGACCCGTTTCAGTCACAGAAATGACTTTAAACACACTTATTTTAGTTGAAAAAGTCATAATTCACATCCAACAGTCATTTAGAGTCAAAAGATTAAATGTTAAAATTTCATCATTATAGACCATTTTGGGAACGTTCGACATGTCCGGAGTCATCGTTTTTCATCCGAAAATTGATTTTTTGGACTGTACCAAAAATGATTCAAAATGTCAATTGGATCGTGCCTCATGTTGAATAACCACTTTTTAAACCCTCACAGTGACCAAAATGGCCATTTTTACAGAGTTTTGCTTACTCAAAAGCTTCAATTTTGACCTGTTTCAGTCACAGAAATGAATTTAAACACACTTATTTTAGTTGAAAAAGTCATAATTCACATCCAACAGTCATTTAGAGTCAAAAGATTAAATGTTAAAATGTCATCATTATAGACCATTTTGGGAACGTTCGACATGTCCGGAGTCATCGTTTTTCATCCGAAAATCGATTTTTTGGACTGTACCAAAAATGATTCAAAATGTCAATTGGATCATGCCTCATGTTGAATAACCACTTTTTAAACCCTCACAGTGACCAAAATTGCCATTTTTACAGAGTTTTGCTTACTCAAAAGCTTCAATTTTGACCCGTTTCAGGCACAGAAATGACTTTAAACACACTTATTTTAGTTGAAAAAGTCATAATTCACATCCAACAGTCATTTAGAGTCAAAAGATTAAATGTTAAAATTTCATCATTATAGACCATTTTGGGAACGTTCGACATGTCCGGAGTCATCGTTTTTCATCCGAAAATTGATTTTTTGCACTGTACCAAAAATGATTCAAAATGTCAATTGGATCGTGCCTCATGTTGAATAACCACTTTTTAAACCCTCACAGTGACCAAAATGGCAATTTTTACAGAGTTTTGCTTACTCAAAAGCTTCAATTTTGACCCGTTTCAGTCACAGAAATGACTTTAAACACACTTATTTTAGTTGAAAAAGTCATAATTCACATCCAACAGTCATTTAGAGTCAAAAGATTAAATGTTAAAATTTCATCATTATAGACAATTTTGGGAACGTTCGACATGTCCGGAGTCATCGTTTTTCATCCGAAAATCGATTTTTTGGACTGTACCAAAAATGATTCAAAATGTCAATTGGATCATGCCTCATGTTGAATAACCACTTTTTAAACCCTCACAGTGACCAAAATTGCCATTTTTACAGAGTTTTGCTTACTCAAAAGCTTCAATTTTGACCCGTTTCAGGCACAGAAATGACTTTAAACACACTTATTTTAGTTGAAAAAGTCATAATTCACATCCAACAGTCATTTAGAGTCAAAAGATTAAATGTTAAAATTTCATCATTATAGACCATTTTGGGAACGTTCGACATGTCCGGAGTCATCGTTTTTCATCTGAAAATTGATTTTTTGGACTGTACCAAAAATGATTCAAAATGTCAATTGGATCGTGCCTCATGTTGAATAACCACTTTTTAAACCCTCACAGTGACCAAAATGGCCATTTTTACAGAGTTTAGCTTACTCAAAAGCTTCAATTTTGACCCGTTTCAGTCACAGAAATGACTTTAAACACACTTATTTTAGTTGAAAAAGTCATAATTCACATCCAACAGTCATTTAGAGTCAAAAGATTAAATGTTAAAATTTCATCATTATAGACCATTTTGGGAACGTTCGACATGTCCGGAGTCATCGTTTTTCATCCGAAAATTGATTTTTTGGACTGTACCAAAAATGATTCAAAATGTCAATTGGATCGTGCCTCATGTTGAATAACCACTTTTTAAACCCTCACAGTGACCAAAATGGCCATTTTTACAGAGTTTTGCTTACTCAAAAGCTTCAATTTTGACCCGTTTCAGTCACAGAAATGAATTTAAACACACTTATTTTAGTTGAAAAAGTCATAATTCACATCCAACAGTCATTTAGAGTCAAAAGATTAAATGTTAAAATGTCATCATTATAGACCATTTTGGGAACGTTCGACATGTCCGGAGTCATCGTTTTTCATCCGAAAATCGATTTTTTGGACTGTACCAAAAATGATTCAAAATGTCAATGGGATCATGCCTCATGTTGAATAACCACTTTTTAAACCCTCACAGTGACCAAAATTGCCATTTTTACAGAGTTTTGCTTACTCAAAAGCTTCAATTTTGACCCGTTTCAGGCACAGAAATGACTTTAAACACACTTATTTTAGTTGAAAAAGTCATAATTCACATCCAACAGTCATTTAGAGTCAAAAGATTAAATGTTAAAATTTCATCATTATAGACCATTTTGGGAACGTTCGACATGTCCGGAGTCATCGTTTTTCATCCGAAAATTGATTTTTTGGACTGTACCAAAAATGATTCAAAATGTCAATTGGATCGTGCCTCATGTTGAATAACCACTTTTTAAACCCTCACAGTGACCAAAATGGCCATTTTTACAGAGTTTTGCTTACTCAAAAGCTTCAATTTTGACCCGTTTCAGTCACAGAAATGACTTTAAACACACTTATTTTAGTTGAAAAAGTCATAATTCACATCCAACAGTCATTTAGAGTCAAAAGATTAAATGTTAAAATTTCATCATTATAGACCATTTTGGGAACGTTCGACATGTCCGGAGTCATCGTTTTTCATCCGAAAATTGATTTTTTGGACTGTACCAAAAATGATTCAAAATGTCAATTGGATCGTGCCTCATGTTGAATAACCACTTTTTAAACCCTCACAGTGACCAAAATGGCCATTTTTACAGAGTTTTGCTTACTCAAAAGCTTCAATTTTGACCCTTTTCAGTCACAGAAATGAATTTAAACACACTTATTTTAGTTGAAAAAGTCATAATTCACATCCAACAGTCATTTAGAGTCAAAAGATTAAATGTTAAAATGTCATCATTATAGACCATTTTGGGAACGTTCGACATGTCCGGAGTCATCGTTTTTCATCCGAAAATCGATTTTTTGGACTGTACCAAAAATGATTCAAAATGTCAATTGGATCGTGCCTCATGTTGAATAACCACTTTTTAAACCCTCACAGTGACCAAAATGGCCATTTTTACAGAGTTTTGCTTACTCAAAAGCTTCAATTTTGACCCGTTTCAGTCACAGAAATGACTTTAAACACACTTATTTTAGTTGAAAAAGTCATAATTCACATCCAACAGTCATTTAGAGTCAAAAGATTAAATGTTAACATTTCATCATTATAGACCATTTTGGGAACGTTCGACATGTCCGGAGTCATCGTTTTTCATCCGAAAATCGATTTTTTGGACTGTACCAAAAATGATTCAAAATGTCAATTGGATCGTGCCTCATGTTGAATAACCACTTTTTAAACCCTCACAGTGACCAAAATTGCCATTTTTACAGAGTTTTGCTTACTCAAAAGCTTCAATTTTGACCCGTTTCAGGCACAGAAATGACTTTAAACACACTTATTTTAGTTGAAAAAGTCATAATTCACATCCAACAGTCATTTAGAGTCAAAAGATTAAATGTTAAAATTTCATCATTATAGACCATTTTGGGAACGTTCGACATGTCCGGAGTCATCGTTTTTCATCCGAAAATTGATTTTTTGGACTGTACCAAAAATGATTCAAAATGTCAATTGGATCGTGCCTCATGTTGAATAACCACTTTTTAAACCCTCACAGTGACCAAAATGGCCATTTTTACAGAGTTTTGCTTACTCAAAAGCTTCAATTTTGACCCGTTTCAGTCACAGAAATGAATTTAAACACACTTATTGTAGTTAAAAAAGTCATAATTCACATCCAACAGTCATTTAGAGTCAAAAGATTAAATGTTAAAATTTCATCATTATAGACCATTTTGGGAACGTTCGACATGTCCGGAGTCATCGTTTTTCATCCGAAAATCGATTTTTTGGACTGTACCAAAAATGATTCAAAATGTCAATTGGATCATGCCTCATGTTGAATAACCACTTTTTAATCCCTCACAGTGACCAAAATTGCCATTTTTACAGAGTTTTGCTTACTCAAAAGCTTCAATTTTGACCTGTTTCAGTCACAGAAATGACTTTAAACACACTTATTTTAGTTGAAAAAGTCATAATTCACATCCAACAGTCATTTAGAGTCAAAAGATTAAATGTTAAAATGTCATCATTATAGACCATTTTGGGAACGTTCGACATGTCCGGAGTCATCGTTTTTCATCCAAAAATTGATTTTTTGGACTGTACCAAAAATGATTCAAAATGTCAATTGGATCGTGCCTCATGTTGAATAACCACTTTTTAAACCCTCACAGTGACCAAAATGGCCATTTTTACAGAGATTTGCTTACTCAAAAGCTTCAATTTTGACCCGTTTCAGTCACAGAAATGACTTTAAACACACTTATTTTAGTTGAAAAAGTCATAATTCACATCCAACAGTCATTTAGAGTCAAAAGATTAAATGTTAAAATGTCATCATTATAGACCATTTTGGGAACGTTCGACATGTCCGGAGTCATCGTTTTTCATCCGAAAATTGATTTTTTGGACTGTACCAAAAATGATTCAAAATGTCAATTGGATCATGCCTCATGTTGAATAACCACTTTTTAAACCCTCACAGTGACCAAAATTGCCATTTTTACAGAGTTTTGCTTACTCAAAAGCTTCAATTTTGACCCGTTTCAGGCACAGAAATGACTTTAAACACACTTATTTTAAGTAGAAAAAGTCATAATTCACATCCAACAGTCATTTAGAGTCAAAAGATTAAATGTTAAAATTTCATCATTATAGACCATTTTGGGAACGTTCGACATGTCCGGAGTCATCGTTTTTCATCCGAAAATTGATTTTTTGGACTGTACCAAAAATGATTCAAAATGTCAATTGGATCGTGCCTCATGTTGAATAACCACTTTTTAAACCCTCACAGTGACCAAAATGGCAATTTTTACAGAGTTTTGCTTACTCAAAAGCTTCAATTTTGACCCGTTTCAGTCACAGAAATGACTTTAAACACACTTATTTTAGTTGAAAAAGTCATAATTCACATCCAACAGTCATTTAGAGTCAAAAGATTAAATGTTAAAATTTCATCATTATAGACCATTTTGGGAACGTTCGACATGTCCGGAGTCATCGTTTTTCATCCGAAAATCGATTTTTTGGACTGTACCAAAAATGATTCAAAATGTCAATTGGATCGTGCCTCATGTTGAATAACCACTTTTTAAACCCTCACAGTGACCAAAATGGCCATTTTTACAGAGTTTTGCTTACTCAAAAGCTTCAATTTTGACCCGTTTCAGTCACAGAAATGACTTTAAACACACTTATTTTAGTTGAAAAAGTCATAATTCACATCCAACAGTCATTTAGAGTCAAAAGATTAAATGTTAACATTTCATCATTATAGACCATTTTGGGAACGTTCGACATGTCCGGAGTCATCGTTTTTCATCCGAAAATCGATTTTTTGGACTGTACCAAAAATGATTCAAAATGTCAATTGGATCATGCCTCATGTTGAATAACCACTTTTTAAACCCTCACAGTGACCAAAACGGCCATTTTTACAGAGTTTTGCTTACTCAAAAGCTTCAATTTTGACCCGTTTCAGTCACAGAAATGAATTTAAACACACTTATTGTAGTTGAAAAAGTCATAATTCACATCCAACAGTCATTTAGAGTCAAAAGATTAAATGTTAAAATTTCATCATTATAGACCATTTTGGGAACGTTCGACATCTCCGGAGTCATCGTTTTTCATCCGAAAATCGATTTTTTGGACTGTACCAAAAATGATTCAAAATGTCAATTGGATCATGCCTCATGTTGAATAACCACTTTTTAATCCCTCACAGTGACCAAAATTGCCATTTTTACAGAGTTTTGCTTACTCAAAAGCTTCAATTTTGACCTGTTTCAGTCACAGAAATGACTTTAAACACACTTATTTTAGTTGAAAAAGTCATAATTCACATCCAACAGTCATTTAGAGTCAAAAGATTAAATGTTAAAATTTCATCATTATAGACCATTTTGGGAACGTTCGACATGTCCGGAGTCATCGTTTTTCATCCGAAAATTGATTTTTTGGACTGTACCAAAAATGATTCAAAATGTCAATTGGATCGTGCCTCATGTTGAATAACCACTTTTTAAACCCTCACAGTGACCAAAATGGCCATTTTTACAGAGATTTGCTTACTCAAAAGCTTCAATTTTGACCCGTTTCAGTCACGGAAATGACTTTAAACACACTTATTTTAGTTGAAAAAGTCATAATTCACATCCAACAGTCATTTAGAGTCAAAAGATTAAATGTTAAAATTTCATCATTATAGACCATTTTGGGAACGTTCGACATGTCCGGAGTCATCGTTTTTCATCCGAAAATTGATTTTTTGGACTGTACCAAAAATGATTCAAAATGTCAATTGGATCATGCCTCATGTTGAATAACCACTTTTTAAACCCTCACAGTGACCAAAATTGCCATTTTTACAGAGTTTTGCTTACTCAAAAGCTTCAATTTTGACCCGTTTCAGGCACAGAAATGACTTTAAACACACTTATTTTAAGTAGAAAAAGTCATAATTCACATCCAACAGTCATTTAGAGTCAAAAGATTAAATGTTAAAATTTCATCATTATAGACCATTTTGGGAACGTTCGACATGTCCGGAGTCATCGTTTTTCATCCGAAAATTGATTTTTTGGACTGTACCAAAAATGATTCAAAATGTCAATTGGATCGTGCCTCATGTTGAATAACCACTTTTTAAACCCTCACAGTGACCAAAATGGCCATTTTTACAGAGTTTTGCTTACTCAAAAGCTTCAATTTTGACCCGTTTCAGTCACAGAAATGACTTTAAACACACTTATTTTAGTTGAAAAAGTCATAATTCACATCCAACAGTCATTTAGAGTCAAAAGATTAAATGTTAAAATTTCATCATTATAGACCATTTTGGGAACGTTCGACATGTCCGGAGTCATCGTTTTTCATCCGAAAATCGATTTTTTGGACTGTACCAAAAATGATTCAAAATGTCAATTGGATCATGCCTCATGTTGAATAACCACTTTTTAAACCCTCACAGTGACCAAAATTGCCATTTTTACAGAGTTTTGCTTACTCAAAAGCTTCAATTTTGACCCGTTTCAGGCACAGAAATGACTTTAAACACACTTATTTTAGTTGAAAAAGTCATAATTCACATCCAACAGTCATTTAGAGTCAAAAGATTAAATGTTAAAATTTCATCATTATAGACCATTTTGGGAACGTTCGACATGTCCGGAGTCATCGTTTTTCATCCGAAA